>NC_134353.1:378054748-378354748 GCF_048569485.1 Anomaloglossus baeobatrachus | reverse complement strand
CCCTTTTTCTCTCCCGCCCTCAGCCCTGACAGGCAGGGGAAGGGCGGGACGCTGCACGGAGCGAGCAGCAATGAGGGCTGGAGTATGATTTACATGCTCCACTCCCCTCACTGTACACAGTATGAGCGCCGTTTCGCGCTCTTTCTAGGCCACGCCCACAGCTTCCTCAGCTCGTCAGGACACCGCAGCCATTCCTGTCAGCTCCACCGACGCTGCAGAGAGGGACATATTCATGGGAGACCCAGACACGGTCTCTGGTGGCCTCACAACCGCTTAGGCGGCTGGTAAACAGCACATGTGGTGCTAGCCCCATGGTGCTGTATTGTATGGGTACATTATTTGTGTACTGTATATAATTTACACTGTATGAGCACAGTTCTTTCTGGCTATATACCCTATTGTGTTACTCAGGGAAAACTATAGCATGGCGCCCATAAAAGGCAGGGGTGCCAAAACACAGGCTTATTATGTTGCCTGCGCCGCATGTAAGACCCAGTTACAGGCAGGTTCCACTGATCCTCATTGTGTACAGTGTTCGACCCCTGTGACACTTCCTCAGCCGGATCCTCTGCTAAGAGGGGCCCAGGGGGAGCCACCTGTTGACACTGTCCAGGTGACGGGGACTGAGTTTGCAGCCTTTAAGGATCAACTCTCTGAGACTATGGCTAAGATACTAGAAGCCTTGCAGTCCAGACCGGTATCTCAGCAAAGGGACTCTGTTGAATCATTGTTCCCTGACCCCCCTCAGTTGGACCAACAATGTCCTCACGGGGTATCTCATACATCCCAGACGGAGGGTTCGGACTTAGAACCTAGCCCCAGATCGTCTAAGCGAGCCCGCTTAGAATTTCCCTCGACATCATATTGTTTAGGGTCTCAGCGGGGGGATTCTCTGGTTGATGATGCGGAAACAGCCTGTCAGGATTCTGATCCTGGGAGCGCTCTCAATCTTAATTCTCCAGACGGGGACGCCATAGTGAATGATCTTATTGCATCCATTCATCAGTTGCTGGATATTCTTCCCTCAGCCCCTCCGGCGGAGGAGTCTGATTCTCAGCAGGAGAAATTTCGCTTCAAGTTCCCCAAGCGTACACAGAGTATGTTTCTAGACCACTCTGATTTCAGAGAGGCAATCCAGAATCACCATGCTTGTCCGGATAAGCGTTTCTCTAAGCGCCTTAAGGATACACGTTATCCTTTTCCCCCGGAAGTGGTTAAAGGTTGGATTCAATGTCCCAAAGTGGATCCTCCAATCTCCAGACTGGCGGCTAGATCCATACTTGCAGTGGAAGATGGGGCCTCGCTTAAAGATGCCACTGACAGGCAGATGGAGCTCTGGATGAAATCCATCTATGAAGCTATCGGAGCTTCTTTTGCCCCAGCATTCGCAGCCGTATGGGCGCTACAAGCTATATCAGCAGGTCAAGCGAAAATTGAAGCGGCCGCGCCACAAGTGGCTTCCATTACCTCCCAGACCTCGGCAATTGCGTCTTACGCTATGAATGCTGTCCTGGACTCTGTGAGCCGTACGGCAGTTGCGACTGCCAATTCGGTAGTAGTCCGCAGGGCCTTGTGGCTACGGGAGTGGAAGGCAGATTCCGCTTCCAAAAAAGGCGTTTTAACCGGTTTGCCAATTTCTGGCGACAGGCTCTTGGCGAGCGCCTGGATGAAATCATCAAACAATCCAAGGGAAAGGATACATCCTTACCACAGCCCAAGCAGATCCTCTCCCAACAGAGGAGAGGGCAGTCGAGGTTTCGGTCCTTTCGGGGCGCGGGCAGGTCCCAATTCTCCTCGTCCAAAAGGTCTCAGAAAGAACAAAGGAACTCTGATGCATGGCGGTCGAAGTCACGTCCTAAAAAGGCGATTGGGAGCACCGCTAACAAAGCGGCTGCCTCATGACTTCTTCCTCCTCTAGTAGCATCCTCGGTCGGTGGCAGGCTCTCCCGCTTTTGCGACACCTGGCTGCCACAAATAAAAGACCGCTGGGTGAGAGACATTCTGTCTCACGGTTACAAGATAGAGTTCATCTCTCGTCCCCCGACTCGATTCTTCAGGTCTTCTCCGCCTCCCGAGAGAGCCGAGGCTCTTCTGCAGGCGCTGGGCACTCTGAAGGCAGAAGGAGTGGTGGTCCCTGTTACTCTTCATCAACAGGGCCACGGTTTTTACTCCAACTTGTTTGTGGTCCCAAAGAAGGACGGGTCTTTCCGTCCTGTCCTAGACCTGAAACTTCTCAACAAACACGTAAAGACCAGGCGGTTCCGGATGGAATCCCTTCGCTCCGTCATCGCCTCAATGTCCCAAGGAGATTTCCTTGCATCGATCGATATCAAAGATGCTTATCTCCACGTTCCGATTGCCCCAGAGCACCAGCGCTTCTTGCGCTTCGCCATAGGAAACGAACACCTGCAGTTCGTGGCACTGCCATTCGGCCTGGCAACAGCCCCACGGGTTTTCACCAAGGTTATGGCTACTGTAGTAGCGGTCCTCCATTCTCAGGGTCACTCGGTGATCCCGTACTTGGACGATCTGTTGATCAAGGCACCCTCTCTAGAGGCATGCCAACACAGCCTCGACGCTACCCTGGAGATTCTCCAGAGTTTCGGGTGGATCATCAATTTTCCAAAGTCAAATCTGACACCGGCCCAATCGCTCACATACCTTGGCATGGAGTTTCATACCCTCTCAGCGATAGTGAAGCTTCCGCTGATCAAGCAGCGGTCACTACAGACAGGGGTACAATCTCTCCTTCAAGGCCAGTCACACCCCTTGAGGCGCCTCATGCACTTTCTGGGGAAGATGGTGGCAGCAATGGAAGCAGTCCCTTTCGCGCAGTTTCACCTGCGTCCTCTTCAATGGGACATCCTACGCAAATGGGACAGGAAGCCGACGTCCCTCGACAGGACCGTCTCCCTCTCTCAGGCGACCAAAGCTTCCCTTCGGTGGTGGCTTCTTCCCACTTCATTGTCGAAGGGGAAATCCTTCCTACCCCCATCCTGGGAAGTAGTCACGACGGACGCAAGTCTGTCAGGGTGGGGAGCGTTTTTTTCTCCACCACAGGACTCAGGGTACGTGGACCCGGCAAGAGTCCTCGCTTCAGATCAATGTTCTGGAAATTCGGGCAGTGTATCTTGCCCTGAAAGCGTTCCAGCAGTGGCTATATATATATATATATATATATCACTGTAGGTCGCTTCTTGGCTTTATACCCTAGATTGCTCTGAGGAGACAACAGCATGTCATCCGCAAAAAGCAAGGGTGCCAAGGCTTTATATGCTGCTTGCACTGCATGTGGGGCTGATCTACCGACAGGCTCCACTGACCCCCATTGTGTGCAATGTTCGGTCCCTGTGGCACTTCGTCAGCCGGAGTCTAGGCTAGTAGTGGCCCAGGCAGAGACGCCTGTGATCCCTGTCCCGGTGACGGGGACAGAGTTTGCTGTTTTTGCTGATAAGATGTCTGTGACTATGACAAAAATTCTGGAATCTTTGCAGTCCAGGCCGGTCACTCAGACCATGGGCACTGTTGATTCATTGGCCCTTGGTCCCCCCTCACTTGGAACTTATCCGTGCTTCAAGGGGGTCCCCGACATCACAGGCTGAAGGCTCGGACTCGGACGACAGTCCCAGGCAGCCTAAGCGAGCTCGCTGGGAGAGACCCTCGGCGTCATCACGCTGGTCAGGGTCTCAGCGAGAAGATTCTCTGTATGATGAGACAGAGGCAGGTAATCAGGAGTCTAGCCCTGAGACCGCTTTCAATCCGGATACCCCTGATGGTGACGCCATGGTAAATGACCTTATAGCGGCCATCAATAAACTGTTGGATATTTCTCCCCCGGCTCCTCCAGCGGAGGAGGCAGCTGCAGAGCAGGAGAAATTCCATTTCAGGTATCCTAAGCGTAAATTGAGCACTTTTCTGGACCACTCTGACTTCAGAGAAGCAGTCCAGAAACACAATGCTTATCCAGATGAGCGCTTCTCCAAACGTCTTAAGGATACACGTTATCCCTTTCCCCCTGACGTGGTCAAACGCTGGACCCAGTGTCCAAAGGTGGATCCCCCAATCTCCAAGCTTGCGGCTAGATCCATAGTTGCGGTGGAAGATGGGGCTTCACTTAAAGATGCCAATGACAGGCAGATGGACCTTTGGTTGAAATCTGTCTACGAAGCTATCGGCGCGTCGTTTGCTCCAGCATTCGCAGCCGTGTGGGCGCTCCAAGCTATTTCAGCTGGTCTGGCGCAGGTGGACTCTGTCATACGTCCATCAGTGCCGCAAGTGGCGTCCTTAACTTCACAGATGTCTGCATTTGCAACTTATGCTATCAATGCTGTCCTGGACTCTACGAGCCGTACCTCAATGGCGTCCGCCAACTCTGTGGTGTTACGCAGAGCCTTGTGGCTAAAGGAATGGAAAGCAGATTCTGCTTCCAAAAAATGCTTAACCAGTTTACCATTATCTGGAGACAGACTGTTTGGTGAGCAATTGGCTGAAATCATTAAACAGTCCAAAGGTAAGGATTCCTCCTTACCTCAGCCCAGATCAAACAAGCCTCAACAGAGGAGGGGACAGTCGAGGTTTCGATCCTTTCGAGGCTCGGGCAGGGGCCAATTCTCCTCGTCCAAAGGGACTCAGAAGGAGCAGAGGAACTCAGATTCCTGGCGGGCTCTCTCACGCCCAAAGAAAGCAGCCGGAGGTACCGCTTCCAATGCGGCGACCTCATGACTTTCGGCCTCCTCCCTCCGCATCCTCGGTCGGTGGCAGGCTCTCCCGCTTTTGCGACATTTGGCTGCCACAGGTCAAAGACCGGTGGGTAACAGACATTTTGTCCCACGGGTACAAGATAGAGTTCTGTTCTCGTCCTCTGTCGCGGTTCTTCAGAACTGTTCCACATCCCGACCGAGCCGATGCTCTTCTGCAGGCGGTGGGCTCTCTAAGGGCAGAAGGAGTGGTGATCCCTGTTCCCCTTCAGGAACAAGGTCAAGGTTTTTACTCCAATCTCTTTGTGGTACCAAAAAAGGACGGCTCTTTCCGTCCTGTTCTGGACCTAAAACTGCTCAACAAGCACGTGAAAACCAGACTGTTCCGGATGGAATCCCTCCGCTCCGTCATTGCCTCAATGTCTCAAGGAGATTTCTTGGCATCAATAGACATCAAAGATGCCTATCTCCACGTGCCGATTGCGCCAGAACACCAGCGTTTTCTACGCTTCGTGATAGAAGACGAACATTTTCAGTTCGTAGCCCTGCCATTCGGTCTGGTGACAGCCCCACGGGTTTTCACCAAGGTCATGGCAGCAGTGGTAGCAGTCCTGCACTCGCAGGGACACTCGGTGATCCCTTACCTGGACGATCTACTTGTCAAGGCACCCTCTCAGGAGGCATGCCAACACAGCCTGAACGTTGCGCTGGAGACTCTCCAGACTTTCGGGTGGATCATCAACTTTTCGAAGTCAAATCTGTCACCGACACAATCACTAACGTATCTTGGCATGGAGTTTCATACTCTCTCAGCGATAGTGAAGCTTCCGATGGACAAACAGCGTTCACTACAGACGGGGGTGCATTCTCTCCTTCAAGGCCAGTCGCACCCCTTAAGACGCCTCATGCACTTCCTAGGGAAGATGGGGGCAGCAATGGAGGCAGTCCCGTTTGCGCAGTTTCATCTGCGCCCGCTTCAATGGGACATTCTCCGCCAATGGGACGGGAAGTCGACGTCCTTAGACAAGAAAGTCTCCCTTTCCCAGACGGCCAAGGACTCTCTTCAGTGGTGGCTTCTTCCCACCTCTTTATCACAGGGGAGGTCCTTCCTACCCCCATCCTGGGAGGTGGTCACGACAGATGCGAGTCTGTCAGGGTGGGGAGCAGTTTTTCTCCACCACAGGGCTCAGGGTACCTGGACTCAGCAGGAGTCCACCCTTCAGATCAATGTTCTGGAAATCAGGGCAGTGTATCTAGCCCTACTAGCCTTCCAGCAGTGGCTGGAAGGCAAGCAGATCCGAGTTCAGTCGGACAACTCCACAGCGGTGGCATACATCAACCACCAAGGCGGGACACGCAGCCGGCAAGCCTTCCAGGAAGTCCGGCGGATTCTGATGTGGGTGGAAGCCACGGCCTCCACCATATCCGCAGTTCACATCCCGGGCGTAGACAATTGGGAAGCAGACTTCCTCAGTCGCCAGGGCATGGACGCAGGGGAATGGTCCCTTCACCCGGACGTGTTTCAGGAGATCTGTCGCCGCTGGGGAATGCCGGACGTAGACCTAATGGCGTCTCGGCACAACAACAAGGTCCCAACCTTCATGGCGCGGTCTCGCGATCAAAGAGCTTCAGCGGCAGACGCCTTAGTGCAAGATTGGTCGCAGTTCCAGCTACCCTATGTGTTTCCCCCTCTGGCACTCTTGCCCAGAGTGCTACGCAAGATCAGATCCGATTGCCGCCGCGCCATCCTCGTCGCCCCAGACTGGCCGAGGAGGTCGTGGTACCCGGACCTGTGGCATCTCACGGTCGGCGAACCGTGGGCGCTACCAGACCGGCCAGACTTACTGTCACAAGGGCCGTTTTTCCACCTGAATTCTGCGGCCCTGAACCTGACTGTGTGGCCATTGAGTCCTGGATCCTAGCGTCTTCAGGATTGTCTCAAGGGGTCGTTGCCACCATGAGACAAGCTAGGAAACCCACGTCTGCTAAGATCTATCACAGGACGTGGAAGATTTTCTTATCCTGGTGCTCGGCTCAGGGAGTGTCCCCCTGGCCATTTGCATTGCCTACCTTTCTTTCCTTTCTGCAATCTGGTTTGGAAAAAGGCTTATCGCTCGGCTCCCTTAAAGGGCAAGTCTCAGCGCTATCGGTATTCTTTCAGAAGCGCCTAGCACGACTTCTTCAGGTACGCACGTTCCTGCAGGGGGTTTGTCACATTGTCCCGCCGTACAAACGGCCGTTAGATCCATGGGATCTGAACAGGGTTCTCATAGCTCTACAGAAGCCGCCCTTCGAGCCTCTGAAGGATGTTTCACTTTCTCGACTCTCACAGAAAGTGGCCTTTCTAGTAGCGGTTACGTCTCTTCGGAGGGTGTCCGAACTGGCAGCGCTGTCGTCCAAAGCTCCCTTCCTGGTGTTTCACCAGGACAAGGTGGTGCTGCGCCCGATTCAGGAGTTTCTCCCTAAGGTGGTATCCTCCTTTCACCTCAATCAGGATATCTCCTTACCTTCCTTTTGTCCTCATCCGGTTCATCGGTATGAGAAGGATTTGCATTTGTTAGATCTGGTGAGAGCACTCAGAATCTACATTTCCCGCACGGCGCCACTGCACCGCTCAGATGCACTCTTTGTCCTTGTCGCTGGAAAGCGCAAAGGGTCGCAGGCTTCCAAATCCACCCTGGCTCGATGGATCAAGGAGCCAATTCTTGAAGCCTACCGTTCTGCTGGGCTTCCGGTTCCATCAGGGCTGAAGGCCCATTCTACCAGAGCCGTGGGTGCGTCCTGGGCGTTACGACACCAGGCTACGGCTCAACAGGTGTGCCAGGCAGCTACCTGGTCGAGTCTGCACACTTTCACCAAACATTATCAGGTGCATACCTACGCGGCGGCGGACGCCAGCCTAGGTAGAAGAGTCCTGCAGGCGGCAGTTGCCTCCTCGTAGAGGAGGGCTGTTTTGCAGCGGTATCTTGAGGTATTAATTTACCCACCCAGGGACTGCTTTTGGACGTCCCAATCGTCTGGGTCTCCCAATGGAGCGCCGAAGAAGGGAATTTTGTTACTTACCGTAAATTCCTTTTCTTCTAGCTCCAATTGGGAGACCCAGCACCCGCCCTGTTTCCTTCGGGATTTTTGTTTTTTTCGGGTATACATGTTGTTCATGTTGAACGGTTTCAGTTCTCCGAGGTTCCTTCGGATTGAATTTGTTTAAACCAGTTATTGGCTTTCCTCCTTCTTGCTTTAGCACTAAAACTGAGCAGCCCGTGATCCCACGGGGGGTGTATAGCCAGAAGGGGAGGGGCCTTACACTTTTTAGTGTAATGCTTTGTGTGGCCTCCGGAGGCAGTAGCTATACACCCAATCGTCTGGGTCTCCCAATTGGAGCTAGAAGAAAAGGAATTTACGGTAAGTAACAAAATTCCCTTCTTTTTCTCTAGCTGGCTGGAGGAGGGGGAAGTCCCTCGCTGTTTGCAGAAAATCCTGCACAGATAATTTACCAGTGGCGGGGGGAGGGCCCTGAGCTCAGGAACTCACACTGTTTATTTGCTCTGTTTATTTGCTCTAGCTGCGTGCTCTGATTGTAGGAAAGTCGGCAGAGATAATCCACCGGTGACAAGCTGTGTGCTAACTGGAGGGAGGGGGAGAAAAACTGTCACAGAAGCTCCTTTCCCGACGTTTTTTGCTACCGATAGCAGGGGGGCACACTGACTACTTCTTGGCTCTCTTTTAGTGCCAAGCCCCGCCCCCCCGCGGGCCGCAATAAGCCCTGCCCCCCAGGAAAGTGTGCGAAATTCTCCACAGAGCTTACTCCTTCCTGAGGACGCAGGGCCATCGGCTGATTCTGGTGAGGTACTTGCTTCACTTGTAGCTCTGCTGACCATTGCTCCCCCTCCAGGCATACTCCTATTAGGAACATGCAGAATTCTAAGGGCACCAAGAGTGCTAAGGCTCACATAGTCTATTATTCAGCCTGCACTGCCTGCCACGCTGAGCTACCACGTAAACACACCTCTTCTCTCTGTGAGTCCTGTGCCCCTGTAGCCCCCCAAGACCCCCCCGCCACCACCGCCGCAACCATCAGCCCAGAGCCTAGGGCTCCCAGCCCACCGGAATGGGCACAGTTTCTGTCCCAATCCATGGAAAAACTGTCACAGAACCTGGTTCTGGCTATGCAATGTCGTCCTCCACACCCTCCTGGGCCCCTGGATGGAACGCAGCCTGAGGATACCTCTATGGAGGATCCTTCTGAGGCAATCCGGGCACATGCTTCACCGGTTGCAGGGATCAGGAAAAGAGCACACAGCCGGTTGTCTCCAGCACTCTCTCATGGCCCCCCGGGGCTCTCCCTGGGAGCACACAGGGCAGGTTCTCCCACACGCTCCACGGCTTCTGAAGAGCTGGAGGAGGGAGAATGCTGTTTGTACCAGGAGGATTCCTTGGTTTCATCCTCCCCAGATGATCAAACTGCAATAGACTCCCTTATAGCAGCAATCAACCAAACTCTGCATGTGGAGGATCCCCCATCCACTACCACTGACCATGCGGTCTCCTTTAAGGGTATGTGCGCACGTTGCTTTTTACCTGCTTCTTTGCTGCTTTTTCTTCTGCGCTGTTTAATGCCAAAATGGATGTGTTCTTCTATTCAAGCAAAGTCTATGGGAATTTGGGTTTCTTGTTCACACTATTGTTGTTCAAAATGCTGCCTTTTTGTGGCAGAACTTTGGTCAAAAACTCAGCTTTGCAGTGCAAAACCCAAATGGCAAAAACAATTGACATGTTGCTTCTTTGAAAAGCTGAGTTTTTGACCAAAGTTCTGCCACAAAAAGGCTGCAGTTTGAACAACATAGTGTGAACAAGAAACCCAAATTCCCATAGACTTTGCTTGAATAGAACAACACATCCATTTTGGCATTAAACAGCGCAGAAGAAAAAGCAGGTAAAAAGCAACGTGCGCACATACCCTAAGAGGGCAAGGAAACCCCAAAAGGTTTTCGCTGATCACCCAGAGTTTCAGGATATCCTCACAAAGCAAATGTAGAAGCCTGAAAGGTGCTTCGGTAACCGAAAACTCATGGAGTCCTGGTACCCTTTTGCCTCACCTGCCCCTAAGGGTTGGGCCGATCCGCCCTCGGTCGACACCCCGGTCTCCCGCCTTGCCACAAAGATGCTCCTGTCTTTACCCGATGGTTCCTCCATCAAGGACCCGACAGATAGGTGGAGCACCTCACCCGCTCTGCTTTTGAGGCTGCGGGTTCCTCCCTCTCGCCCTCCTTTGCCTCTGTGTGGGTCGCAAAGGCGATCTCGGTCTGGGCAGAATCCCTTAACACTTCGCTTGAGGAATCCCAGTTCACTGATACCTTCACAGAGGTAACAGCTCAAATTGCCGCTGCGGCGGAGTACCTCATGCAGGCCTCCATGGACGCTGCTACCTGCGCAGCGTTTGCCGCCTCAAATACCATAGCCATCCATAGAGCTCTCTGGCTCCGACAATGGCGAGCGGACTCTGCCTCCAAGAAGTTTCTCACGGGCCTTCCCTTTTTTTCCAGACCGATTTGTTTGGCGAACGTCTGGACAAACTCATTTCTGACGCAACGGGAGGAGAGAGTACCTCCCTCCCCCAGCTGAAGTCCAGGACGACCTTCTTCACCAGACGTCCACAGTCCTCGTTCCGCTCCTTTCGGAACTCATTTGGTTGGTCGACATCCCGTGCTGTCCCCGCCACCAGCCGCGGACTACGCAGGGACCGACCTTCTCAGCTCTCCCTGAAACCCACTTCGTCATGGCAGCCTAGACCGAAACAGTCCAGGACTAGGGAGACTCGTCCACGACGTTTTCCCCCCTCATGACTCCTTCGGCGCCCCGGAAGACACACTCATTGTAGGAGGTCGACTGCGGCTCTTTCAACACATCTGGGCTGCCGCCTGAGACGACAAATGGGTGCGAGACCTTGTGTCTTCCGGTTACCACATAGAATTTCGGACCTGACCCCCCCGAGTCGGTTCTTTCTCTCAAACCCCCCCCAAAGACTCAAACGACGCAAAGCTTTTTTTCCTCAGCAATCCACTCGCTCCAAACAGCAGCAGTGATAATACCTGTCCCGGACGACGAGAAGTTCAGGGGTATTCCAACCTTTTTTGTGGTCCCCAAAAAGGATGGGTCAGTTCGACCCATCCTGGACCTCAAACACCTGAACAAACATGTGCACGTACGGAGATTCAGAATGGAGTTCCTAAGGTCCATTATTGCATCCATGGTCGAAGGGGAATTCCTCGCCTCCATAGACATCAAGGACGCGTACCTGCACATACCCATCTCCCCAGATCACCAAAAGTTCCTCTGCTTCGCAGTTCAGGACTCCCACTTTCAATTCGTAGCTCTACCCTTCGGCCTTGCCACTGCACCAAGGGTCTTCACCAAAGTCATGGCGGCCGCCATGAGAGTCTTTCACGAGTAGTCGTTCTCCCATACTTGGACGACCTCCTCATCAAGACCCCCTCCTTCCGCGACTGCTCAACCAGCATACAGATCACTGTGGACACCCTATCCCGCTTAGGGTGGCTAGTGAATCTAGACAAATCATCCCCGATTCCCATCACGATCCATCACCTTCCCGGGCATGTCCCTGGACACCCGTCGGGGCTTGATCATTCTCCCTCAGGACAAGGCGATCACTCTTCAATGAGCGGTACGCTGCCTTCTACGTCCTCCGTCTCGCTCCATTCGATTCAGCATGAAAGTGCTCGGCAGGATGGTGGCGGCTATGGATGCAGTACCCTTTGCTCAACTGCACCTCCGCCCACTGCAGCTAGCCCTTCTAGCGGCCTGGGACAAGAGCCCCTTCTCCCTGGACAGACATCTTCACCTGACGCCTTCAGTCAGGTTCGCACTCCGCTGGTGGCTTCGGTCCTCATCCCTATCGAAGGGGAGATCTTTTCTCCCAGTGAATTGGCTGGTACGGACTACGGACGCCAGCCTCCTAGGCTGGGGAGCAGTGTACCGGCACCACACTGCTCAATGATGTTGGACGCCCCAGGAGTCTTCCCTACCCATAAACATCCTGGAAATCCGCGCGCTCAGGGCGTTCTGCCCTCTGCTAGCGGGTCGTCAGATTCGAGTCCAATCGGACAATGCGACAGCTGTAGCCTATATCAATCGGCAAGGGGGCACCCGCAGCAAAGCGGCTTATCTCGAGGCCCATAAGATCCTCAGCTGGGCTGAATCGACGGGGTCAGTGATATCAGCGGTACACATACCGGGGGTAGAGAACTGGGCAGCAGACTTTCTAAGTCGCCAAGCCCTGGCCGCCGGAGAATGGTCTCTCCACCCAGATGTGTTTCTACACATCTGCACTCGCTGGGGCACACCAGACGTGGATCTAATGGCCTCAAGGTTAAACGCAAAGGTACCCTGGTTCATAGCCAAGTCACGCGGCCCGCAGTCCATCGGCGCGGATGCTTTAGTCTGCTCCTGGCACCACTTCCACCTGCCTTACATATTTCCACCTCTACCCCTGCTGCCGCGGGTAATCAGGAAGATCAAGGCAGAGGAAGTCCCGGTGATACTGATAGCACTGGACTGGCCCAGGCGCGCCTGGTACGCTGAATTGGTACAAATGCTCGCAGACGTACCATGGCGCCTTCCAGACATCCCAGACTTGCTGACCCAAGGGCCCATTTCCCATCAGAACTTCGGAGCCCTGAAGCTGACGGCATGGCCATTGAGACCTGGGTATTAACAAGAGCGGGATTCTCCCCCGCGGTTATTTCCACCATGATCAGCGCCCGAAAGCCTGCTTCATCCCGCATTTACCACCGTACGTGGAAAATCTTCCTTTCATGGTGCAGAGAAACTAACGTCCAGCCTATTCCTCTGGCCATCCCAAGAATTCTCAACTTTCTACAGTCTGGCTTGCAAGCGGGGTTGGCTCTCAGTTCCCTTAAAGCGCAGGTCTCAGCGCTCTCAATCTTCTACCAATGCCGCCTGGCTCAAAAACTGCAAGTCAAGACCTTCCTCCAGGGCGTTTCCCATCTAGTTCCCCCGTACAAACGGCCGCTGGACCCATGGGACCTCAATCTCGTTCTGGACAGTCTCCAGAGGTCTCCCTTTAAACCTCTCAAGGAATCCTCCCTTGCTCTTCTGTCCTGGAAGGTAACATTCCTGGTGGCAATTACGTCCATCAGACGGGTTTCGGAGCTGGCAGCACTATCTTGCCGCGAGTCTTTTCTGATCTTTCACCAGGACAAGGTGGTTCTGCGCCCCCTTCCGGATTTCCTTCCAAAGGTTCTTACCCCGTTTCATTTGAACGAGGACATTGTTCTGCCTTCCTTTTGTCCAGACCCGGTTCATAGGGTGGAAAGGTCTCTGCATTCGTTAGACCTCGTCAGAGCTCTCAGATATTACATATCCAGGACAGTCCCGTTTAGGAAAACGGACTCTTTGTTCGTCATTCCTGAGGGGCCTAAGAAGGGACAGGCAGCTTCAAAGGAGACTCTGGCTCGCTGGATTCGCTCTGCGATCCAGGAAGTCTACCGCTTGCAACTCAAGCCCATTCCTAGTGGGCAACGGGCTCATTCCACGCGAGCAGTTGGCGCTTCGTGGGCCATTCGGCATCAGGCTTCAGTGGAACAGGTGTGTAAGGCTGCAACCTGGTCTAGCCTACATACGTTTTCAAAGCATTAGAGTCCATACCCTGGTTTCAGCTGAGGCAAATCTGAGTAGGAAAATTCTGCAAACGGCAGTAGAGCACCTCTCCCAGTAGGCGCTCCAGGCTGTCTGGGACTGGTTCCTAGTCCTTGGGTTGCGTTGTCTTGTTTTTATTTTTCCCACCCATGGACTGCTTTAGGACGTCCCATAGTCCTGTGTCCCCCAATGAGGCGTCAGAGAAAAACGGATTTTTGTGTACTCACCGTAAAATCGTTTTCTCTTAGCCATCATTGGGGGACAGAGCACCCACCCTTTTGCCCTGTTGGGCCTTTGTTCTCTCAGTACGTTATTTGGTTATGACTCTTTTTTTTTTTTTTTTTCTTCTTCTTTCTTCTCCTCCTCCTACTGCTTGTGTACTAAAACTGAGGTTGCCTGGCCCGGCCAGGGGGTGTATACTGCAGAGGAGGAGCTATGCTTTTGCATCTACTTTGCTGCCTATCCATAGGAGGACACTTAACGTCTATATGGTCCTGTGTCCCCCAATGATGGCTGAGAGAAAACGATTTTACGGTGAGTACACAAAAATCCGTTTTTTACGTAAAAGTAACTAACCTCATACTCTATATATGCACCTATGGATATTCCTCCCTGTACCCCCACTGATCACGCCACCAGCGCATGCGCAGAGACTGCAGGCGCCTTGCCAGTCTCCCACACGAACCGATGGAGCGGCTACAGGGGGAGCAAAAAGGAAGCTCCACATTAGGGACAATAACGCATAGGCTAAACCGCCACGTGACGCTGAAGACTTAGCTACATTCAACACAGTTTCCTATTCACCATCCCATTGCATTACAAAATATTAAACTATTATGTTACCAATTGTGAATACAATTATATCAATATGTGCCCACACATTCAACCGCATCATAAGAGGATCACTATTCACCTCAAAATATATGTTCAGGATATCACTGTAATTGTACTGACCCAAGGAATAAAGCCGCCTAATTCCTTTTACCGCGCATTGAACAATGAAGAAAAATAAAGCCATTTCTTTAACGGCTATTGATTTTGTTCATTCTGCTTCTAAAAGATCGCAGTATGGAGTGGCTCATATTTATCCTGCACTCTGTGTTGAATGCTTGCACCAGTAATGCATATAGGGGTGCGTGCCCATGGTTAAGAATAGAAGCGCTTTGGATGCAGCGTGTTTTCGATGCATCCAAAACGCTGCAGGTTACAGTACAAGCACAGCAGTGGGTGGGATTTATAGAAATTCCATGCCCACTGTGCTTTTTTTTTTTTTTTTTTTTTTTTTCAAAGCATAAACTGACCTGCGGTGCAGCTTCCCTAGATGGAGCATGTCAATTTATGCTGTGGACAGGGAAAAAAATCCACAGTGCCCCAAACCTATCCACAGTGGGCACAGGCAGCTGCGGTCTTCTGCGGAGAACTTTCGTCTCTGAAGTGGAAGACACGCTATGTCCAGGACACTGCGTGTACAGGTCATGGGCACATACCCTGAGGAAAGTGATTCAGACAAAATTCCCAATAAAAAATTCACTCGAGGGAGTCAATTTGTCCTCACGTCTGGCAGTGTTTATCTTTTTACGCCTCTTTTTAGGTGTGCACAAAAGTGCGGTCATCAACAGTTTTGTCCACCTTTTGAAAAGACACACCACTGAATAGAGGCCAGAGTCCGAAGTATGCTGCCTCATTAGTGAATGGATCCGTTGCTGCTTTCACCTGAATCACGTATTTCAGAGATGAAGATGGAAACCCCGATGTAAGTGCTTAGCATAGAGCACAGGATAAATGGGATCTGATCCAAAATGTTCTATACAAAAATCGCCACCAAATGGCATTCAACTCAACCCACAAAAACACTAGTCCCCACTCAGGTCCATCATTGGTTAACGGAAATATAGGGGGCTTCCACATTACTAGTAGCACAGAGGCTCTGGAAAAACGCTATGGATCCCACCCCCTCAAAAAAGAAATACTGCAATATCTGCTCTCCCAAATCCAAATGCTCTCTCTTGAGTCCCACAATGTGCCTAAGCCACAGTTAGCGTCCACATGTTGTATGGCCTTATTGTAGTGAGGGAAGCCCCCCTAAATGTGCAGGTGTCCAGAAGCATGAGCTGGGCACAACCAGGACTTATTTGCAGTTTTCTTATTCTGTAAAATTCACTATGTTTAACACCATGAGTGTTTGTTTTCCAGAGACTAAATTGTCACTACACCCATAGATTAATTCCCAGAGGGATGTAATTTCCAGAATTTGGTCACTTCTGATTTCTTCTGTTCTTGCACTTAGGGGCTCTGCAAATGGAGTCCACAAACCATTCTAGGACTTTCTGTGCTCCAAAAATCAAATGGCACCTCTTCACTCCCGAGCCCCGTGTTTTGTGTTGCAGCCAAACAGTACTTAGTCACGTTATTTGCTACATTTAGAACAAATTGCGTAACGCATTATGGGGCCTTTCTTCTTTTTTTTTTTTTTTTTTTGGAGTCGGTATAAAATGCACCGACTCAGACTCCTAAAATATATAATAAATTGGGGACAGTAGTGCAATGCAGAGTGTGATAAAAAAAAATTTCAGAGGAATTTGGGAAACTTATGAAATGTCCTATAAATGTCTGTTCTATTCCTGATCTAAGGCTGCATTCACACAGCGTTTTTGCTGCGTTTTTTTGAGGATACGTTTTTCAGCTGCAAAAGCAGATCAACTTTTTAAAAACCGCATCACGTGAAAGTTTTTTGAGCTCATAAATAATTCTTTCAATAGCAAAAGCAGATGCTCATTCTTTCTGAGGATCCTCACAAAAAAGTGTCTGAACGTCCTATCTTGAAACCCATTGCCTTTGCTGGGATGCCCGGAGTCGCTGCATTTCACTGAATTATTTTGCCATCAGGGTTCGATATGTTTGTAACAAGAAAGAAATTGTTAGTAAGACACTGGCAGTAAAAGATGGTAAAGCTCATCACACCAGCCAGTTTCTCCAGGCTTTAGTGGAAAAAGTTCTGCAAGATTACAAACTCAAAAAAGAACAGGTTCTTGCCATTGTAACGGACAATGCTTCACTGATGAATGAGAGTAATGAACAACCGCTAGAAGAAAATTTAGGATTCAGTATGTTTGAGATGAAACCACAGTGCTGTTCATGTAACTGAGGAACAAACAGATATTACAACAGAACCGCAAAATGATACTTTAGGATTAGATGATCTTGTTGAAGCTGCTTCAAAACACTTTCGTATTCATCACATGCGCTGTGTTGTGCACACGCTGCAGCTGGCTCTGCAAGAGGGACCCCGATTTCACACATCCGTCTTTTCGCCGGTATGGCGGATGCGGCGCACTCCAGTATAGTGTATACAGTACAGTGGCAGCGCGACAAACGCCGGGCACATGCTTTCATGTGACCCGGAAGTTGTGGCGCTGCCACTGTACTGTATCGTACTGTACTGGCGTGCGCCACCTCCGCCAAACCGGCGAAAAGCCGGATGTGTGAAACTGGGCGGACATGCTGGAAATCTGATTGGAAAAGTGAGGAAGTTGGTTATTTCCGCCAGAACCTCAAAAATTTATTCCATCTTGAAGAGACGTGCTGGGAAAGGGGCAATTGTTGATCAAGCCACTCGGTGAGCAGCACTTATTTAATGACTGAGCGATTGCTTGAACTAAAATCGTTTCTTAGATATGGTGAACCCTCAAGTAACCTTAAATGAAGGTCAATGGACACAGGTGGCTGAATTGAAGGAATTGCTTAATCAGCCATTTACCGTGGCTAAAAAATTACAAGCTGAGGATTTAACTCCTGGCATTTTCATAAGGGAGTGGAAGAACTTGCTATTTTGCCTGTCCCAAAGAGGAGGTTTAATCGCAGATGGCATTTCTGCTTCAATGAAACGGAGAGAGACACAGCTATTGGAAAATAAAATTCTTCTGGCAGCTGTTTGTGGGCCCAAGTCATCGTATACTGCTTGATGATCAACAACTTACTAAAGGAAAAGAAGCTCTGACTGAGGTAGCAGTTAGGATGAGCGGCTACAGGACTGTCAGGCGCGAGAGGACTTGGGGCCTGACAGTGATACTGCTGCCATATCTTCATCCTCATCAGATGAGGAGTTTAACTTTGACAAGTATTTGGATGACATGGAGTAGGCAAAGCATTGTCGCAAGGAAAAAGATTTCACTCCGTCTCCTATAGCAGCAGATTGACCAGATTTCAGTAACATTTTTCACTTGCTCGCAAAGAAATAGTTTTGATGAATGGTTGAATTTTTCTGACTGTGCATAGGCAATTCCTTTTATACCCGGAAATTGTTAGAGATGTTGCCCATGTGGTTACGGCTTTGCCGCCAACCCAAGTTACTGTAGAGAGGTTGCTCTAGCCTTAAAATTATTAGGTCAGATTTGAGGTCATCTGCGAAGGAGGATCTGATGGAAGCAATTCTATTTCTTACAACAAATTCATAGACTGCACAAATGTTATTTAGTATGTTTTTGTTGAAAACTGTTTTTTGCCACTTACATAGTGTATTACTTAGTGTTATATATAACACTATAATACACTATATAACACTATGTAATCTATATATATAATTGCCTTATTCGTTCTGTCTGTCTGTCTTGCTCCAAAATTGTGTCCCGGGACATGTCCTTACGGTGACAAACAGCGGATTGGCCGCTGGGCTCGCCATGGCCCCGCCTCCCGCACGGATTGGCCGCTGGGCTTCACGGATTCGCCATGGCCCCGCCCCCCCCGCACGGATTGGGCGCTCTCCTCGGCTCCTCCCCCCGCACGGATTGGCCGCTCTCCTCGCCCAGGCTCCGCCCCTCCCGCACGGATTGGCCGATCGCCCAGGCTCCGCCCCCACACGAGGTGAGCGCATCAAGGTCCTGCGGCGGAACGAACACACAACACACACACAACACACACCAGATCTCATCCACATACTCACAACATCCCGTTATATCGCTTGCTTCTCGGCGGCGATACTGTGTAGTGATCTTCCAGGACCTGCCGGAGGATCACATGGCCGGAAGCATGTGGTATCTCCGGATGTTGTGATTGTGTCAGCGCGTGTATGCGATCGGATCTGTGCGAGTGTGAGAGTGTATGCGATCGGATCTGTGAGTGTCGGCAGAGGAGCACGACGTGCAGCACAGCTGCTGGGACCGCCCACCGGTGGGCACAGGGAGAAGTGAGGTGTGTGTGTGTGTATGCGATCAGATGTGTGCGTGTTTAATGTCTGATGTGTGACTGTGGAGCACGATGGGGAGTGCGCAGCATGGGGGATGGAGCACGATGGGGAGTGCGCAGCATGGGGGATGGAGCACGATGGGGAGTGCGCAGCATGGGGGATGGAGCACGATGGGGAGTGCGCAGCATGGGGGATGGAGCACGATGGGGAGTGCGCAGCATGGGGGATGGAGCACGATGGGGAGTGCGCAGCATGGGGGATGGAGCACGATGGGGAGTGCGCAGCATGGGGGATGGAGCACGATGGGGAGTGCGCAGCATGGGGGATGGAGCACGATGGGGGGTGCGCAGCATGGGGGATGGAGCACGATGGGGGGTGCGCAGCATGGGGGATGGAGCACGTTTGGGAGTGCGCAGCATGGGGGATGGAGCACGATGGGATGGGGAGTGCGCAGCATGGGGAATGGAGTACGATGGGGGGTGCGCAGCATGGAGGATGGAGCACGATGGGGAGTGCGCAGCATGGGAGATGGAGCACGTTTGGGAGTGCGCAGCATAGGGGATGGAGAGTGCGCAGCATGGGCAATGGAGCACGATGGGGAGTGCGCGGCATAGGGGATGGAGCACGATGGGGAGTGCGCGGCATAGGGGATGGAGCACGATGGGGGGTGCGCAGCATGGGGAATGGAGCACAATGGGGAGTGCGCAGCATGGGGGATGGAGCACGATGGGGAGTGCGCAGCATGGGGGATAGAGCACGATGGGGAGTGCGCAGCATGGGAGATGGAGCACGTTTGGGAGTGCGCAGCATAGGGGATGGGGCACGATGGGGAGTGCGCAGCATGGGGGATGGAGCACGATGGGGAGTGCGCAGCATAGGGGATGGAGCACGATGGGGAGTGCGCAGCATGGGGGATGGAGCACGATGGGGAGTACGCAGCATGGGGGATGGAGCACGATGGGGGGTGCGCAGCATGGGGGATGGAGCACGATGGGGAATGCGCAGCATGGGGGATGGAGCACAATGGGGAGTGGGGATGGAGCATGATGGGGGGTGCGCAGCATGGGGGATGGAGCATGATGGGGGGTGCGCAGCATGGGCGATGGAGCACGATGGGGGGTGCACATCTCCCCCCAAAACGCACGCACTGCACAACACACCACACACACTGGGAACCACAAACACTGCCCTACAGTCACCCACACACAACGCCGCACACACACAACACCCAACACACAAACACCGCGGCACATACCGCACAACACACACATTGCACAAAACATAGCTCCCCCCAAAACACACACACACACCCACACCCACACAAACCGCGCAACACACATACACAATGATACAGACACACAGCGCTCTACAAACAACGCAACACTCAAACAACACCGCTCTCACCCCCGCCACACCCAGACAACACCCAGAACATGTACAGCGCCCTACACAAACACTTGGTAACTACAGACAACAACATATATATATATATATATATATATATATATATATATATATATATATATATATATATATATATATATATATATATATATATATATATATATATATATATATATATATATATATATATATATATATAACAAAAATCATACATTAACTACACAATATGTAAATTCTAGAATACCCGATGCGTAGAATCGGGCCACCTTCTAGTATATATATAACACTATGTAATACACTATGTAAGTGGCAAAACCTGTTTTCAACAAAACAATACTAAATAATATGTAGTATAATGCTTACAGTTAAGTGAAAAATGTATTGTAGTGCAATGTTAACATCAGACATTTAATCATTTTTACGATACAAAAATCAAGATATATTTAGAACATAAAATATTTTTATTGTAATACAACTTTAGAACACAAACTGTAATTGTAAATATGTAATACAATACTCTATACTGTCACTTCAACTGCTGTGGTCCCTAAAAAAAAAAAATTGTCCTTTTTTCAAAAAAAAAAAAAAAAAATGAAATTGCTGATACTCTTTGAATCCTTTTAACTTCCTAAGGGGGAAAAAAATAAAATAAAATATATTTTATCTAAAAATGGTGCTAATCCGTGACATAACTTGTATGACCTTAAACCAGAGTTAAGTTTGAAAATTGGTAGATTTTCATACTTTTCGACAAATTACTGTTATTTTCGCAAAACAAAAAAAAAATCATTTTAATTTTGCACCCAACTTGACCCCTTCACGACTACGTACTGTTGCATCAAAGGTCATGTCCCTTACTTTGATGCAATCACTCATCTTTTCCCCCACTTCTCATCTGATCAGCCGACATTTGCCTCTGATAACCGCGAGTGGATCTGATTAATCTGTTAATCTGTTAAATCCTGCTGTCAGTCTAAGGCTATGTGCGCACTAGAAATGTGAAGTTTCTCAAGAAAATTTCTTGAGAAACTTCTGGGAGTGAAAGATTTCCGGACCTCCGGAAAAAATCCGCACCAAATCCGCATGCGGATTTGCCGCGGAATAGCCGCGGAATTGCCGCGATTTTCCCGCGGGTGGTTCCCTGCGGATTTTTGCAGGCTGTACTGCCGAAATCCGTAGGGTACCTGCGGAAATAATGGACATGTTCATTTTCTCAAGAAAGTTTCTCGAGAAATTCTTCTCAAGGAAATTTCTTGAGAAAAATCCGCACCAGTGCGCACAGTTTTTTTTTTTTTACCATAGAATTTGCTGGGAAATGTCTGCACAAAGATTGCAGACATTTCTCAAGAAATTTCCGCGGGTAAATCTGCGGGCAAAACGCACTAGTGCGCACAAAGCCTTAGGCCGGTTTCACATCTCCGGTATTTTGATGGAAGCCACAGGCACACGTGCAGTTATATTAATTTACAGTGGCATCGCGGCACTATGCGGACACATGCGGTTGTTAATGAAGCACACAACCGCATGGTGTCGCGATGCCACTGTAAATTTAATATAACTGTACTGCACGTGTGCCTGATCCATCAAAATACCGGAGATGTGAAACCGGCCTAACAGTGGGATTTAACACACTCTGACCGGGAGCGCGTCATTCCCCGCTCCCATCGGTGACCCCATGACATGATTGCAGGTTACTGATGGGCTGTCATGAGAGCCAGGTGTTAGCTGATGATCCGTGTCCATCCTGATTAACTTCTTGTGAATGCCGGCTGCGAGCCAGTGTTCACAGGATCTCATCATTTTTGCTGTACAGAGCAGTGTGAAGCTAATGCCCTGTTTTGTACAGCACAGGCATCAGATGATCACAGCTTCAAGTCTCCTAAGGGGACTAGTAAATACAAGAAAAAGTAAGCATTTTTTTATTATGAAAACATACCTACCTCCACAAATTGAAATTGGCCCCCTTTTTCCCTGTTGAAAATTAAACAAAAATAAAATGTCTGATATATCAAAATATCAAAATATCAAATTAATCCGATCTGTAAACAGCGTAACAGAAAAATATTTAAAACACTAGAAATACGTTTTTTTTTAAGTTTTGGTTTTTGGCTCTGAAACATTACAATAAAATGCAATGAGCCAATCAAAATCTTGCATCTATCCAAAAATATCAGCAAAAACGTCAACTACAGATCTCAAACTTCTATGTTTTGTTTTTTTTTCTTTCCCACCAATTAAAAGAAAAACTTTACTGGCTGTTATAGCAGGAGCTCGACTGTCACTTAAGCAGAGCCCCTGGTCGTAATAGTGCGCATACAGCTCCTGTATGTTAATTTTAAGGAACACACTTAAAAATAGGGCATAACTAGGGCTGAGTGGATCCAAACTGTAAATATCCAGATCCGCGCAGCTGCGGGCTGAGAATACTAGCCCTCAGCTGGCATTATCATGGCTGGGGATGAAAATCAGGGGGAACCGCACGTTTTTTTTTTTTTTAAATTATTATTTATTTAAATAATAAAAAAAGCCGCATCACCAGCACAGCTGCACACACTTCTGACAGGAACGTGCATGTGTTTCTGAAAGACATGCACGTTCACCATACTGACCCATAGACACTTGCACTGCTTTCCCCGCCCAACGGCTGTCCTGCCGCCTGTGATTGGTTGTAGTCATCTGACATGCTGCCACGCAGGGTGGGGGCGCGTCTAGCTGCAACAAATTACAAGCGTCGATGGGTGGGCAAAACAATGAATATTGAATTGTCTGCTCCGGAAGGGAAAAGTGTGACCCGGAAGGAGTTTGCTGCCATGACACAGCCTCGGGTGAGTACACCTCACGCGCTCTTACGCCCCTGTCCCTTCCAAACGTTTTTAATCTCTGGATTCTTGTCCCCATAGACTTTTGGGGACAAGATCCGGAGCGGATCCAGATTTTTTGTTCAATCCGGCAGCGATCCGTCAGTTCCGGATTTTGTCGGATTCGATCAGCCCTAGACATAACCCTTTCTCGACATTGGTAACAATGAGTTACAGTTCAGACCAAAAGTTTGGACACATCACCTCAGTCAAAGTTTTTTTTTTTTTTTTTCTTCATGACTCTAAAAATTGTAGATTCACATTGAAGACATCAAAACTATGAATGAAAACATGTTGAATGAAATACTTAAAGAGTGAAACAGCTGAAAATATGTCTTATATTCAAGGTTCTTCAAAGTAGACACCTTTTTTGCTTTGATTACTGCTTTGCACACTCTTGGCATTCTCTTGATGAGCTTCAAGAGGTAGTCACCGGAAATGATCTTCCAACAGTCTTGAAGGAGTTCCCAGAGATGCTAAGCACTTGTTGGCCCTTTTGCCTTCACTCTGCGGTCCAGCTCACCCCAAACCATCTCGATTGGGTTCAGGTCTGGTGACTGTGGAGGCCAGGTCATCTGGCATAGCATCCCATCACTCTCCTTCTTAGTCAAATAGCCCTTACACTGCCTGGAGGTGTGTTTGGGGTCATTGTCCTGTTGAAAAATAAATGATGGTCCAACTAAACGCAAACCGGATGGAATAACATGCCGCTGCAAGATGCTGTGGTAGCCATGCTGGTTCTGTATGCCTTCAATTTTGAATAAATCCCCGACAGTGTCACCAGCAAAGAACCACCACACCATCATACCTCCTCCTCCATGCTTCACTGTGGGAACCAGGCATGTAGAGTCCATCTGTTCTCCTTTTCTACAAAGACACGGTGGTTGGATCAAAAGATCTCAAATTTGGACTCATCAGACCAAAGCACAAATTTCCACTGGTCTAATGTCCATTCCTTGTGTTCTTCAGCCCAAACAAGTCTCTTCTGCTTGTTGCCTGTCCTTAGCAGTGGTTTCCTAGCAGCTATTTTACCATGAAGGCCTGCTGCACAAAGTCTCCTCTTAATAGTTTGTTCTAGAGATGAGAATGTGTGTCCAAAATTTGATCTGTACTGTACATTGGCAGAAATTAATAAGTGTATAATCAGACCACATTGCGATTTGGAAATAATCCTTTAAAAAGGCTAATAAACTTTTTTTGTGTGTTTTTATAAATACTAATTAAATTATGGATTAAGTTTAGAAGCGCATAATTATACCTTTATTGTTTTTTGAACAGCAGGAAAAGAAACGTAAGTTTCTGGCTGACAAAACTCAACGAATAAAGGTTAAAGAGGAGGAAAAGCTGGCTAAAGAAAAAGCAAAGGAAGAAGCTAAGAAAAAGAAGGAAGAAGAAAGAGAATTAAAGGCTAAAGAGCGGAAGGAGAAAAAAGAGAAGGAGAACCAGGAAAAAGCTGAAAAGCTTCGACTAAAAGAAGAAAAGAAAAAGGAAAAGCTTGAGGCAATAGAGTAAGTAATGTGCTCAATCATATATTTTTTTTTTTTTTATCGTATTTTTTTTTTCTGCAGTCTTTCTATATTCTAGCAGCGTAGGTGAAGTAGGGTCACAGGAGGCAGAGGCTATGGTAGCAGCGGCGGCGGGTCCGTGGTGTCAGCGGCAGTGGTGAAGCAGGCCGGTGCGGTGAGTGTCCCAGTCTGTCCGCGGTCCCATTTCAAATGATGGTTCCCGGAGCGGCGCTTTCGCAGATAGAGCTTTCATCCCATCGCTCCGTCTGCGCAGGCGCTGACTCCTGGCGCCATCATTTGAAACCGGGATCGCAGACAGACTGGGACACTCGCCGCACAGCCGCCCGCCCGCACAGAGTGGCAGCTAGCAGGCCGCCTACCCGCACAGACACACCTGGCACCGACAGGCACCTGGCCGTCCACCCGCACACAGCGCTACACATACAGCCCCCATTCCCCGGTAAGCTATATTTGGATTTTAAGACACAGCCCTCATTTGCCTCCCAATTTTTTGAGAGGAAAAGTGCGTCTTATAATCCAAAAAAAGATTTTGGGTACTCACTGTAAAATCTTTCTTGGAGCCTTCATTGGGGGACACAGGACACCGTGGGTGTATGCTTGCTGCCACTAGAGGCTGACAGTATGCAAAACAAGTTAGCTTTTCCCCAGCATTATACACCCACCAACTGGAATTCGGGACTTCAGTTAATGAGAAAGCAGTAGAAGCATTCAAATAGAGAACTGTAACAATAACATATTTCTTTGTCGCTCTATTGGGAGACCCAGACAATTGGGTGTATAGGCTATGCCTCCGGAGGCCGCACAAAGTATTACACTTAAAAGTGTTAAGCCCCTCCCCTTCTGCCTATACACCCCCCGTGCTCCCACGGGCTCCTCAGTTTTTTTGCTTTGTGCGAAGGAGGTCAGACACGCACAGCACAGCTCCACAGATTAGTCAGCAGCAGCTGCTGACTATGTCGGTTGGAAGAAAAGTGGGCCCATATAGGGCCCCCAGCATGCTCCCTTCTCACCCCACTCTTGTCGGCGGTGTTGTTAAGGTTGAGGTATCCATTGCGGGTACGGAGGCTGGAGCCCACATGCTGCTTTCCTTCCCCATCCCCCTCAGGGCTCTGGGTGAAGTGGGATCCTATCGGTCTCCAGGCACTGAGACCGTGCTTCATCCACAACTCCTGTGGAGCCTGCTGGATAGGAGCCGGGTACCGTTCAGGGACATGGCCCTGCTACGTGAAGGTACTCTGTATCCCTGTGGGGACCGCGCACGGCAACACCTCAGCTTTGCTGGGTGTGCTAGTGCACCGGGGGACCGGGTTAAACTGTGCCATTACACACTCAGCGTCGCTGAGTGTGTTTATATGTAGGGGCTACCGCGCTAACCGCCGCTGCCATGGGAAACTGCGGCGCGGCTGGGACTTGTAGTTCGCCGGGGACTTCGGCGTTGGCCGCGCTTTTACGGCGGCCACGCTTATACTCGAGTCCCCGGCTTGGCTTGCGGCCTAGTTTCCCTTTCTCCCGCCCTCAGCCCTGACAGGCAGGGGAAGGGCGGGACGCTGCACGGAAGAGCAGCACTGAGGGCTGGAGTATCATTTCCATACTCCACCCCCCTCACTGTGCACAGTGTGAGCACCTCGGCTACGCCCACGGCTCCCTCCTCTCGTCAGGACGCCGCAGCCATTTCCTGTCAGCTCCTACGACGCTGCAGAGAGGGACAAACCCTGAGAGACCCAGACACGGTCTCTGGTGGCCTCATAACCGCTTCAGGCGGATGGTAAGCAGCACCTGTGGTGCTAGCCTCATGGTGCTGTAGTGTACTGATACATTATTTGTTTTTAGTATATATTTTACACTGTATGAGCACAGTTCATTCTGGCTATATACCCTAGTGTGTTACTCAGGGAAAACAATAGCATGGCGCCCACAAAAGGCAGGGGTGCCAAAAACACAGGCTTATTATGCTGCCTGCGTCGCTTGTACGACCCAGCTGCCGGCAGGTTCCATTGACCCTCATTGTGTGCATTGTTCGGCCCCTGTGACACTTCTTCAGCCAGGGCCTCTGCTAAGAGGGGCCCAGGGGGAGCCACCTGTTGACACTGTCCTAGTGACGGGGACGGAGTTTGCAAAACTCTGAGACTATGGCGAAGATACTAGAAGCCTTGCAGTCCAGGCCGGTATCTCAGCAAAGGGACTCTGTTGAATCATTGTTCCCTGGCCCCCCTCAGTTGGACCAACAATGTCCTCCCGGGGTATCTCATACATCCCAGGCTGAGGGTTCTGACTTAGACCCCACCCCCAGACCGACTAAGCGGGCTCGCTTAGAATTTCCCTCGACATCATATTGTTCAGGGTCTCAGCGGGGGGAATCTCTGGTTGATAATGCGGAGACAGCTGATCAGGATTCTGATCCTGAGGGCGCTCTCAATCTTAATACTCCAGACGGGGACGCCATACTGAACGTTCTTATTGCGTCCATCGATCAAATGCTGGATATTTCTCCCTCAGCTCCTCCGGCGGAGGAGTCAGCTTCTCTTACACAGAGTATGTTTCTAGACCACTCTGATTTCAGAGAGGCAGTCCAGAATCATCATGCTTGTCCAGATAAGCGTTTTTTCTAAGCGCCTTAAGGATACACGTTATCCTTTTTTCCCCTGACGTGGTTAAAGGTTGGACTCAGTGTCCCAAAGTGGATCCTCCAATCTCCAGACTGGCGGCTAGATCCATACTTGCAGTGGACGAGGGGGCCTCGCTCAAGGATGCCACTGACAGGCAGATGGAGCTCTGGTTGAAATCCATCTATGAAGCTATCGGAGCTTCTTTTGCCCCAGCATTCGCAGCTGTATGGGCGCTACAAGCTATCTCAGCAGGTCAAGCACAAATCGAAGCAGCCACATGCACGGCCGCGCCACAAGTGGCATCCATTACCACCCAGACCTCGGCAATTGCGTCTTACGCTATTATTGCTGTCCTGGACTCTGCGAGCCGTACGGCGGTCGCGGCCGCCAATTCGGTGGTACTCCGCAGGGCCTTGTGGCTACGGGAATGGAAGGCAGATTCTGCTTCCAAAAAGCGCTTAACCAGTTTGCCAATTTCTGGCGACAGGCTGTTTGGCGAGCGTCTGGATGAAATCATCAAACAATCCAAGGGAAAGGTTACATCCTTACCCCAGTCCAAACAGGACATACCCCAACGGAGGAGAGGGCAGTCGAGGTTTCGGTCCTTTCAGGGCGCGGGCAGGTTCCAATTCTCCTCGTCCAAAAGGTCTCAGAAAGTACAAAGGAACTCTGATGCATGGCGGTCTAAGTCACGTCCTTAAAAGGCCACCGGAGGCGCCGCTAACAAAGCGGCTTCCTCATGACTTTCGACCTCCTCTAGTAGCATCCTCGGTCGGTGGCAGGCTTTCCCGCTTTTGCGACACCTGGCTGCCACAAATAAAAGACCGCTGGGTGAGAGACATTCTGTCTCACGGTTACAAGATAGAGTTCACCTCTCGTCCCCCGACTCGATTCTTCAGGTCATCCCCGCCTCACTAGCGAGCCGAGGCTCTTCTGCAGGCGCTGCGCACTCTGAAGGCAGAAGGAGTGGTGATCCCGGTTCCTCTTCAGCAACTGAGCCACGGTTTTTACTCCAACTTGTTTGTGGTCCCAAAGGAGGACGGGTCTTTCCGCCCGTTCCTGGACCTGAAACTGCTCAACAAACATGTAAAAACCAGACGGTTCAGGATGGAATCCCCCCGCTCCGTCATCTCCTCAATGTCCCAAGGAGATTTCCTTGCGTCGATAGATATCAAAGATGCTTATCTCCACGAACCGATTGCTCCAGAGCACCAGCGCCTCTTGCGCTTCGCCATAGGAAATGAACACCTGCAATTCGTGGCACGGCCGTTCGGCCTGGCAACGGCCCCACGGGTTTTTACCAAGGTTATGGCTACTGTAGTAGCGGTCCTCCACTCTCAGGGTCACTCGGTGATCCCGTACTTGGATACTGATCAAGGCACCCTCTCAAGAGGCATGCCAACGCAGCCTCGACGCTTCCCTGGAGACTCTCCAGGGTGTAGGGTGGATCATCAATTTTACAAAGTCAAATCTGACACCGGCCCAATCGCTGACATATCTTGGCATGGAGTTTCATACCCTCTCAGCGATAGTGAAGCTTCCGCTGATCAAGCAGTAGTCACTACAGAAAGGGGTACAATCTCTCCTTCAAGGCCAGTCACACCCCTTGAGGCGCCTCATGCACTTCCTGGGGAAGATGGTGGCAGTAATGGAGGCAGTCCCTTTCGCGCAGTTTCACCTGCGTCCCCTGCAATGGGACATCCTACGCAAATGGGACAGGAAGCCGACGTCCCTCGACAGGACAGTCTCCCTCTCTCAGGCGACCAAAGCTTCCCTTCGGTGGTGGCTTCTTCCCACTTCATTATCGAAGGGGATATCCTTCCTACCCCCATCCTGGGAAGTAGTCACGACAGACGCGAGTCTGTCAGGGTGGGGAGCGGTTTTTCTCCACCACAGGGCTCAGGGTACGTGGACCCAGCAAGAGTCCTCGCTTCAGATCAACGTTCTGGACATACGGGCAGTGTATCTTGCCCAGAAAGCGTTCCAGCAGTGGCTGGAGGGCAAGCAGATCCGAATTCAGTCGGACAATTCCACAGCGGTGGCATACTTCAACCACCAAGGCGACACACGCAGCCGGCAAGCCTTCCAGGAAGTCAGGCGGATTTTGATGTGGGTGGAAGCCACGGCATCCACCATATCCGCAGTTCACATCCCAGGCGTGGAAAACTGGAAAGCAGATTATTTCAGTTGCCAGGGCATGGACGTAGGGGAATGGTCCCTTCACCCGGACGTGTTTCAGGAGATCTGTTGCTGCTGGGGGGTGCCGGACGTCGACCTCATGGCGTCCCGGCACAACAACAAGGTACCAATGTTCATGGCACGGTCTCAAGATCCCAGAGCTCTGGCGGCAGACGCCTTAGTTCAGGATTGGTCGCAGTTTCAGCTCCCTTATGTGTTTCCTCCGCTGGCACTGTTGCCCAGAGTGTTACGCAAGATCAGGACCGACTGCCGCCGCACCATCCTCGTCGCTCCAGACTGGCCAAGGTGGTCGTGATACCCGGATCTGTGGCATCTCACGGTCGGCCGACCGTGGACACTACCAGACCAAACAGACTTGCTATCTCGAGGGCCGTTTTTTCCATCTGAATTCTGCGGCCCTCAACCTGACTGTGTGGCCATTGAGTCCTGGATCCTAGCGTCTTCAGGGTTATCTCAAGACGTCTTTGCCACTATGAGACAGGCTAGGAAACCAACGCCCGCCAAGATCTACCACAGGACGTGGAAAATTTTCCTGTCGTGGTGCTCTGCTCAGGGTTTTTTCTCCCTGGCCTTTTGCCTTGCCCACTTTTCTGTCCTTCTTTCAATCTGGACTGGAAAAGGGTTTGTCGCTCGGCTCCCTTAAGGGACAAGTCTCAGCGCTCTGTGTTTTTCCAGAAGCGACTAGCCAGGCTTCCACAGGTACGCACGTTCCTGCAGGGGGTTTGTCACATCGTTCCACCTTACAAGCGGCCGTTAGAACCCTGGGATCTAAACAGGGTTCTGATGGTTCTTCAGAAACCACCATTCGAGCCAATGAGAGATATTCCCCTCTCACAACTTTCGCAGAAAGTGGTTTTTTCTAGTAGCAGTCACTTCTCTTCGGAGAGTGTCTGAGCTAGCAGCATTGTCGTGCAAAGCCCCTTTCCTGGTGTTTCACCAGGACAAGGTGGTTCTACGTCCGGTTCCGGATTTTCTCCCTAAGGTGGTATCCTCCTTTCATTTCAATCAGGATATCTCCTTACCTTCTTTTTATCCTCATCCAGTTCACCAATGTGAAAAGGATTTGCACTTGTTAGATTTGGTGAGAGCACTCAGACTCTACATTTCTCGTACGGCGCCCCTGCGCTGCTCGGATGCACTCTTTGTCCTTGTCGCTGGCCAGCGTAAAGGGTCACAGGTTTCCAAATCAACCCTGGCTCGGTGGATCAAGGAGCCAATTATCGAAGCTTACCGTTCGGCTGGGCTTCCGGTTCCATCAGGGCTGAGGGCCCATTCTACCAGAGCCGTGGGCGCGTCCTGGGCTTTGAGGCACCAGGCTGCGGCTCAGCAGGTGTGTCAGGCGGCTACCTGGTCGAGCCTGCACACTTTCACGAAACACTATCAGGTGCATACCTATGCTTCGGCGGATGCCAGCCTAGGTAGACGAGTCCTTCAGGCGGCGGTTGCCCACCTGTAGGAAAGGGCCATTTTACGGCTCTCTTACAAGGTATTATTTTACCCACCCAGGGACTGCTTTTGGACGTCCCAATTGTCTGGGTCTCCCAATAGAGCGACAAAGAAGAAGGGAATTTTGTTTACTTACCGTAAATTCCTTTTCTTCTAGCTCTAATTGGGAGACCCAGCACCCGCCCCTGTTTTTTTGTGTACACATGTTGTTCATGTTGAATGGTTTCAGTTCTCCGATATTCCTTCGGATTGAAGTTACTTTAAACCAGTTTATAATTCTTTTTCCTCCTTCTTGCTTTTGCACCAAAACTGAGGAGCCCGTGGGAGCACGGGGGGTGTATAGGCAGAAGGGGAGGGGCTTAACACTTTTAAGTGTAATACTTTGTGCGGCCTCCGGAGGCATAGCCTATACACCCAATTGTCTGGGTCTCCCAATTAGAGCTAGAAGAAAAGGAATTTACGGTAAGTAAACAAAATTCCCTTCGTTAGCAGAATAGGAATATGTGTTAAAACAACTCAACATTCAGAGTGGAAAGGATGGGTGCTGTGTCCCCCCAATGAAGGCTCCAAGAAAGATTTTACAGTGAGTACCCAAAATCTTCTTTTCTTTATCGCTTCATTGGAGACAGAGGACACCATGGGATGTCCTAAAGCAGTCCCAAAGGACAGGTACTACTACACCCTAGGTCTGACCTCTACCAAGGCTCGCATCTGCAGAGGCATCGACATGAACCTTGTAGAACCTCGTAAAGGTATGAATAGAAGACCATGTGGCAGCTTTGCATAGGTGCGACACCGGGGCCTGATGACTAATTGCCCAAGAGGCTCCCACTGCCCTAGTGGATTGAGCCATGACCCTGCGTGGACGAGTCCTGTCCTTCATCCGTTAGGCCTCCAGAATGGCGGATCGGATCCACCGGGCAATGGTGGATTTGGAGGCAGGAAGACCCTTGCGATGACCAGAAGGAAGAATGAAAAAGGAATCGGAGCGTCTGAAGGTTGCCGTTCTGGCAACATAAAGACTGAGAGCCGTCACTAGATCCAAGTGGTGCAGTAACCTCTCACGTGGGTGAGAGGGGGACAAACAGAATGAGGGTAGAATGATGTCTTCATTGAGATGAAAGGCAGAAACCACCTTAAGAAGAAAGGAAGGGACTTGCCTTAGCGCTACCTTGTCCTGATAAAAGACTAGAAAGAGAAAGCGTCAGGAAAGAGCTGCGAGCTCGGACACCCTTCTAGTGGAAGTAATGGCCACGAGGAAGGCAACTTTCCAGGAGAGGAAGGAGAGAGAAATGTCAGAGGGGGGCTCAAAAGGAGATTCTTGAAGAACCAACAGAACCAGGTTCAGGTCCCAGGGTTCAACTGGCGGACTGTATGGGGGTACAGAACAGGCAACCCCCTGGGGAAAGGTCTTAACTTGAGATCTGGAAGCAAGGCGCCTCTGAAATAAAACAGCGCTGAAACTTGACCCTTTATAGAGCTGAGGGCCAGACCGGAGTCAAGGCACGATTGCAAAAAGGCCAAGATGACGGGTAGAGAAAAAGTCATAGATGGAGTCTGAGAGCACTCGCAACAGCGGAAGAATGCCTTCCACGTACGATGGTAGATACGGGATGACGAAGGCTTCCGCCCTGTAATCATTGTCTGTATGACTTCATCTGACAGGCCAGAGGATCTCAGTACGGCGGCCTTAATGGCCATGCCATTAAACTGAGCGACTGAGAATTCCGGTGGAAGAGAGGACCCTGAGAGAGTAGATCTGGACGTTCGGGTAGTCTCCATGGGATGTGTGCCAGGAGGTGGTCAAGTTCTGCGTACCATGGACGTCTGGGCCAATCTGGAGCTATGAGTATGACTGGTACACGTTCTGACTTGATCTTCTTGATAAGTCTTGGAAGAAGCGGGAGAGGGGGAAACAGGAATGGAAGGGAGAATTGTGCCCAAAAGATTGCTAGAGCATCTGTTCTAACCGCAAGGGGTTCCCGATACCTGGAGACCAACGTTGGCACTTAGTGGTTCCATCTGGAGGCAATGAGGGCCACGTCCGGAATCCCGCACCTGAGGCAAATCTGTTCGAAGACCTCAGGATGAAGAGACCACTCTTCTGGGGCTAGACCTTCTCGACTAAGGAAATCGGCTGCCCAATTGTCCACGCCCGGAATGTTGACCGCCGAGATGGCTGGGACATGAAGTTCGGCCCAGGCTAGAATCCGAGACACTTCTGCCATCACTGCTTGGCTTCGGGGTCCTCCCTGATGGTTGATGTAGGCGACTGCAGTTGCATTGTCGGTCTGGATATGGACCGGATGGTCAAATGAGTTTAGCTCTCCTCCATTCCAATGGAGGAGAGCTAAGCGGATAGCTCTGAGTTTCAGGATATTTATCGGTAGGGTCTTTTCGCGTTTGCTCCACCTTCCTGTGGTCCTTGAGCGTCGCTCCCCAGCCTAGAAGGCTGGCGTCCGTTGTCACGAGCGTCCAGGAGGAAGGACCTTCCTTGGAGAATGGAGGGAGAGCGCTTCCATCAATCTAGGGGTCTGCTGACCTTGGAGGGCAGCACAGCACTACTAGGCGATCCAGCGAGTGACCACTCCTGTCCCAAGACGATAGTAGGAACCCCTGAAGGGGGCGAGTGTGGAATTGAGCAAATGGGACCGCTTCCATTGCAGCTACCATTTTGCCTAGAACTCTCATGCCAAAGCGTAGGGAGCAAGGGGCAGAGCGCTGAAGGGTCTGCATTCCCCTGAGGAGCGCAGAGTGCTTGGCTCGGGGAGGATGACTCTTGCTTGTGAGGTGTCGAACGTCATTCCTAGGAAGTCAATTGACTGAGCAGGGACCAGAGACTGTTTAGCCCAGTTGATTATCCAGCCCAAGTACTGAAGAGTGTCCAAGGTGATCAGTAGGTTCTTGTGACACTGTGGAGGAGAGAGCCTTTGATTAGAATGTCATCCAGATAGGGGATGACAAGGATACCCCTTTCGCGAAGAATAGCCATTACCATGGTTAAAACGTTTGTGAACACTCTGGGCGCTGTGGAAAAACCAAAGGGCAACGTGGTGAACTGGAAATGGTGGTCCTGAATCGCAAAGCGAAGGAACCTCTGATGAAAGGGGAAGATCGGGATGTGTAGGTAGGCATCCTGGATGTCCACGGAGCCGAGTAACTCTTCGGGTTCCATGGAGGCTATGACCAATCGAAGTGATTACATGCGGAAATGATGTAGACGGGTACGCTTGTTTAAGCGTTTCAGATCCAGGATGAGACTAACTGTTCCCTCCTTTTTCGGGACCACAAAGAGGTTTGAGTAAAACCCCTGGAATCGTTCCTGTGGGGGACCTGGGATGATGACTCCGGAGTCGAGGAGAGTCTGTATGGTACTGAAGAAGACCGGGATGAGCGAGCGATCCTTGGGAGTTTGTGATTCGAAGAAGCGTGGTGGAGGGACAGAGGAAAATTCTATCTCGTAGCCGTGAGAGACGATGTCTCTGACCCAAGCATCGTTGACCACGGACAACCACACGTCCTTGAATCGGAGAAGACTACCTCCCACCCTGTGGCGATCCCCGGGTGGAGGAGGCCAGTCACGTTGAAGAAAATCTGTTGGGCCTAGGTTGGGAAGACTTACTCTGGTGACCTCGAACGCCAGGAAGGTGCGGCCTTGAAGGATGGCTTTTTTTTTTTTTTCGCTGTGGAGATCTGTCCCGACAGGGAACAGTGGTGCTTGAAAACTGGCGACAGAAGCGAAAGGGGAAGAGCCTTCTGGGGGGGCCTTGTGGTACTTTCCGTTGAGGGAGTGAAGTAGTCTTACCTCCTGTGGCGTCTGAAATAATCTTGTCAAGTTTGACCCCGAAATGTCTGAGACTCTGGAAAGGAAGGCCGGAGAGAGATCTCTTGGAAGCGGAGTCTGCATTCCATGCTTTCAGCTACAGAACCCTGCGGATAGCGGAGATGTTGCCTGCTGCCGTAGCTGTTGAAGTGGCCGCATCCAGTGAGGCTGAGACGAGGTATTTTCCCGTATGAGCTATTTGATCTGTCAGATCAGCTAGTTCAACTGGGGGAGCCCCGGAAAGAATGCCCTGTTTAATGGTCTTCGCCAAAGAGGAGATCGCTTTCGAAACCCAGGTGGAAGTGAACACTGGGCAGAGGGTGGATACAGGAGCCTCAAAGACTGACTTAGCTAAGGACTCAATGTATCTGTCAGATCCTTAAGGGCAGCACTGTCCGACGGGAAGGATGGTGCTGGAGGAGAGGCGGGAGAATGGTGGGTCCACCAAGGGGGACACTGACCATTTGTGGAGGAGTTCTTGCTGGAAAGGGTACAAAACGCGTAACTGTTTACGCCGCTGAAAGCGCCTTTCGAGATGCTCCCATTCCCTCAAACAGAATATCTTCAAATGCTTTGTGATTAGAGAAGGACTTTGGTGACTTGTTAGATCTTTTAAAAGGAACGGACGGAGTTGACTGAGTGGGTTCCTCATTTTTTTACCTCTGATTAACAGCTATAATTGGGCTGTCCATGTTACTGATCTTGGAGATCTGTTCAGAATCTAAGTCAGTCAGAATCTGAGTCATGGTCAGATTGAAGCTGCAGGTCCGTCAGAGGCAGGAGAGAGGGATTGTGCGGCTCTTGGGGCTAAGAGGGAGACCTTGGGAGAGGGAGACCTTGAGGATGAGCTGGACTGTGTTCGCTTCCTGGACCTCCCGTGCGATCTGCCATGTAGGAGTGGGGTACCCACAGAATCAGTCGCCCTCAGGTGTAGTAGGGGCCCCAGAGGAGTTATTGGGCAGGCGCTCTATAACAGAAACCAGGGTCTGTGACACTTTGGCCTAAGCCACACGGCGAGAAAATCTGTTCGAGTGGAGTGCGATAAAACATCGCATTCTACTCGGACCAATTCTAGCCTGTGTGTGAGCACCCATGAGCGATTTTATTTTCTGAGCCCTAATCGGACCGAGAAAACAATCACAGCATGCTGCTACTGTAATGCGAGACTTCTCTCACCCCCATTCAAGTGAATGGGGGCGAGAGAAAAATAGCACTGCACTTGCAATAGCAGGCTACAGAGGAGAGAGGGAGAGAAATCCCTCCCCTCCGCAGCGCCGACCCCCCCCCCCCCCCCCCCCCCGCAGCTGTGGTCTTCTTGATCAGTCGGACCGCAGTCGCAGGGATACAAGCATGACACTTGGCTCCTGCTGTGCTGCCAGCACGAGCCAAGTGTCATGCGAGCATCGCAGTAGTGCCTTGTGTGGCCTCGGCCTTTAAGTTATCTACAGATTGGGAGAGGACTGTGGCCCTCTCATTGCGGGTGGTGGGGGGCTCTGTTAATGACATTGTGGGGGTGCTACAGGCCTGGCAGAGGGATGAGGTCTGACCCGAGGGAAACGTCTTAAGACAAGAACATGAAATGTAAGACAAGGACTTGAGAATAAGAGCGAGAAGCTCTGGTGTTAGGCATAGGAGTAGCCCCGAATGTCCGCCTCCTGCGGGACACTAAGCTTAAACTGAGGTCCCGAATGCCAGTTGGTGGGTGTGTAATGCTGGGGAGGAGCTAACCTTTTTTGCATAGGGTCAGCCTCCTAGTGGCAGCAAGCAATATACCCATGGTGTCATGTGTCCCCCAATAAAGCGATAAAGAAAATACGGTACTTTCAAATTGTTACAATATTTAACTTTAAAGGGAACCTGTCACCAGAATTTTCGGTTTTAAACTAAAAGAATCCCCTTCTGCAGCTCATGGCCTGCATTCTATTAAGGTTCATCTTGCTACTGGCCCCCCTTTCAGACCTAAATAACAACTTTATAAAATATTACCTTTTGCTATGGTAATGAGGTTTTCTGGCCCGGTGGGCGGACTGTATTTTGTCCGTTATTCCCCCCTCCTGCCGCTGTTCGCCGGCCCCCAGTGTTCATTTACATAGATGAGGTTGCCGCCCTCATGTTCCGCAGTGCTCCTGAAGTCTCGTGCATGCACAGTGGCACTATCGCGGGACTGAGCACTGTTTTCAAATCGCAAGCGCCAGTGATGTTGTCGCGCAGGCGCGAGATTATGGGCGGGTACTTGGATGACGCTGGTGATTCCTTTTACATTAATCACCAGCGTCATCCAAGTACCTGCCCATAATCTCGTACCTGCCCATAATCTCGCACCTGCGGCGGCCTCATCTACAGTGCTGGCCAAAAGTATTGGCACCCCTGCAATTCTGTCAGATAATACTCAGTTTCTTCTTGAAAATGATTGCAATCACATTCTTTGGTATTATTAACTTCATTTATTTTGCTTGCAATGAAAAAACACAAGAGAATGAAACAAATATCAAATCGTTGATCATTTCACACAAAACTCCAATGGGCCAGACAAAAGTATTGGCACCCTTAGCCTTATACTTGGTTGCACAACCTTTAGCCAAAAAAACTGCGAACAACCGCTTCCGGTAACAATCAATGAGTTTCTTACAATGCTCTCCTGGAATTTTAGACTTTTCTTCTTTGGCAAACTGCTCCAGGTCCTTGAGATTTGAAGGGTGCCTTCTCCAAACTGTTATTCTGAGATCTCTCCACAGTGTTCTATGGGATTCAGGTCTGGACTCATTGCTGGCCACTTTAGTAGTCTCCAGTGCTTTCTATCAAACCATTTTCTAGTGCTTTTTGAAGTGTGTTTTGGGTCATTTGTCCTGCTGGAAGACCCATGACCTCTGAGGGAGACCCAGCTTTCTCACACTGGGCCCTACATTATGCTGCAAAATTTTTTGGTAGTCTTCAGACTTCATAATGCCAAGCACACTGTCAAGCAGTCCAGTGCCAGAGGCGGCAAAGCAACCCCAAAACATCAGGGAACCTCCACCATGTTTGACTGTAGGGACCGAGTTGTTTTCTTTGAATGCCTTTTTTTTTTTTTTTTTTTCCCTGTAAACTCTGTTGATGGCTTTTCCCAAAAAGCTCTAATTTTGTCTCATCTGACCATTCTTCCAAAACGTTTTAGGCTTTCTCAGGTAAGTTTTGGCAAACTCCAGCCTGGCTTTTTTATGTCTCGGGGTAAGAAGTGGGGTCTTCCTGGGTATCCTACCATACAGTCCCTTTTCATTCAGATGCCGACGGATAGTACGGGTTGACACTGTCGTACCTGCGGACTGCAGGGCAGCTTGAACTTGTTTGGATGTTAGTCGAGGTTCTTTATCCACCATCCGCACAATGTTGCATTGAAATCTCTCGTCAATTTTTCTTTCTTTGTCGCTCCATTGGGAGACCCAGACAATTGGGTGTATAGCTTCTGCTTCCGGAGGCCACACAAAGTATTACACTTTAAAAAGTGTAACCCCTCCCCTCTGCCTATACACCCTCCCGTGCATCACGGGCTCCTCAGTTTTATGCTTTGTGTGGAAGGAGGCACACATCCACTCATGCATTCTCAGATTAGTTATATCGGTTGGAAGAAAAGAGGACCCCCACGGGGTCCCCGGCATGTTCCCTTCTCACCCCACTATGTCGGCGGTGCTGTTAAGGTTGAGGTACCCATTGCGGGTACAAAGGCCGGAGCCTCATGCCGTTTTCCTTCACCATCCCTTAGTGGCTCTGGGAGAAGTGGGATCCTGACCGGTCGTCCATTCACTGGGACCGGGCTCCCTCCGCAGCCCCTGTGGGAATCTGCTGGACAGGAGTCAATTCATCCTCAGGGATCGGGCCCTGCATCTATAAGGTACTCTGTGTCCCCATGGGGACTGTGCATGGAGCGCCTTATTCCCGGACGCTGCAGCAGCTGCTGATTTCTGAAGACCGGCAGACTTCCGCGCCGACCGCGCCTGCTTGTCGGCCGCGGTCTTAAATTTAGTCCCCGGCTTCATCGCGGCCTAGTAGCAAAAATCCCGCCCCCGGGCCTGCCTGTCAGGGGTAAGGGCGGGACGGCCGGCCTGACGTCGGCTGTGAGGGCCGGAGCATCCTGTATGTTTCCTCCCCCCTCACTGATCACTGTGGGGACCCCAGATTCCCGCACTTTTCTAGCACCGCCCACGGCTCCACTCCTCCCCGAGAGCTCCGGCAGCCATGTTTTTTTGGCATTCTGCCGGTGGAGGATTATCAGAGAAGAACTCTGCAGCTCTGGGAGACCTAAGGCAGGGAATCTGGAGGACACACACTCCGCTTTTTAGCGGTCGGTAAGCCACACCGGTCACCCGGTGCTGGTCCCCCCCCAGGGTGCCGGAATAGATACGTATTTATTTACATATTTCTGTTCGGTCGGGCTGTATACCTTTTCCCATATACCCTCAGTGATCACTCTCCTAGGAGGCAACAGCATGTCGTCCACAAGGAGCAAAGGGGCTAAGGCACAGGGTTTTTTTTTGCGACCTGTACCTCTTGTGTGGCTATGTTGCCTGCGGGTTCCACCTACCCTCACTGTGAGCAATGCTCGACCCCTGTTTCGCTTGCTCAGCCGGAGCCTCGGTCACTAGTGGGCCCCTCGGCTCATGTAGACCCCCCTGCTCCCCCTGTCCAGGCGGCAGGGACAGAGTTTGCTGCGTTTGCTGAGAAACTCTCTGAGTCACTTTCGCAATCCATGGCTCAGTCTATGGACAAATGGTCTGCCAAGCTGCTAGAAGCTTTGCAGTCCAGACCGGTCCTTACACAGGCCCCGGTCCCCGTTAGCTCGTCGCCTCCAGGCCCCTCTCGGTCCGCGCCGCAGCGCGCTCCCAGGTTGGGCCCTAGGTGCCACGCGGAGGACTCCTGCCCGGATCTCAGTCCCAGACCGACTAAGCGGGCTCGCTGGGAATCTTCCCCGACTTCTTCACGCTGTTCGGGTTCCCAGCCCGAGGACTCTCTGGAGGACGAGGCGGACGTCGCAGCTCAGGGCTCTGAACCTGACGTTGCCCTCAATCTTGATACACCTGAAGGGGACGCCTTAGTTAATGATCTTATCTCGTCCATTAACCAGGTGTTAGATCTGTCTCCCCCGCCTCCACCTGTAGAGGAGTCGGCTTCTCAGCAGGAGAAACACCAGTTTCGGTTCCCCAAACGTACACGGAGTGCGTTTTTCGATCACTCTAACTTCAGAGATCCTGTCCAGAAGCCCAGAGCGGTTCCGGACAAGCGCTTTACTAAGCGCCTTACTGACACACGTTACCCCTTCCCCTCTGACGTAGTTAAGGGTTGGGCTCAGTGTCCCAAGGTGGATCCTCCAGTCTCTCTAGATTGGCGGCTAGATCTGTGGTATCGGTGGCAGATGGCTCATCGCTAAAGGATGCCACGGACAGGCAGATAGCGCTCCTGGTGAAATCCATCTTTGAAGCCACGGGCGGGTCTTTTGCCCCGCCCTTTGCAGCCGTGGAGGCACTGCAGGCTATCTCAGCTTGTCTGGCTGAGATTAATGCAGTCACACGTAATTCTGCTCCGCAGGTTGCGTCTCTGACTTCTCAAGCGACAGCTTTTTCTTCCTACGCCATGAACGCAGTCCTAGACTCTGCTAGCCGTACAGCTGTAGCATCCGCTAACTCTGTGGCAGTCCGCAGGGCCATGTGGCTGCGCGAATGGAAGGCAGACTCGGCCTCCAAGAGGTTCTTAACCGGTTTGCCGTTTTCTGGCGACCGATTCTTTGGCGAACGAGTGGATGAGATTATTAAGGAATCCAAGGGAAAGGACTCCTCCTTACCCCAGTCCAAACCTAAGAGACCTCAGCAACGGAAAATTCAATCGAGGTTTCGGTCCTTTCGTCCCTCCGCCAAGCCCCAGTCCTCTTCGTCCAACAGGCCGGAGAAAGGCCAGAGGAACTCCTATGCGTGGCGGTCTAAGTCACGCCCCCAAAAGGCCGCCGGAGGCGCTGCCTCCAAGGCGGCCTCCTCATGACTCTCTGCATCCCCGAACCGCATCCTCGGTCGGTGGCAGGCTCTCCCGCTTTTGCGACGCCTGGTGGCCACATGTTCAAGACCGATGGGTGAGAGACATTCTGTCTCACGGTTACAGGATAGAGTTCAGCTCTCGTCCTCACTCGTTTCTTCAGAACCTCTCCGCCCCCCGCTCGGGCCGACGCACTTTTTCAGGCAGTGGCCACTCTGAAGACAGAGGGAGTTGTGATCCCTGTTCCCCCTCAGGAACATGGTCGCGGCTTTTACTCCAACTTGTTCGTGGTGCCAAAGAAGGACGGATCATTCCGTCCCGTTCTGGACCTCAAACTGCTCAACAGACATGTGAGCACCAGACGGTTTTGGATGGAATCTCTCCGCTCGGTCATCGCCTCGATGTCACAAGGAGACTTCCTAGCATCGATCGACATCAAGGATGCTTATCTCCATGTGCCGATCGCACCCGAACATCAACGCTTCTTGCGTTTCGCCATCGGGAACGAGCACCTTCAGTTCGTGGCATTGCCTTTCGGCCTGGCGACAGCCCCACGGGTGTTCACCAAAGTCATGGCATCCGTAGTGGCGGTCCTACACTCTCTCAGGGCCACTCGGTGATTCCCTACTTAAACGATCTCCTAGTCAGGGCACCTTCTCGGGTGGCGTGTCAACACAGCCTTACAGTCGCTCTGGCGACTCTCCAGCAGTTCGGGTGGATAATCAACTTCCCAAAATCCCAGTTGACACCGACCCGATCACTGACTTACCTCGGGATGGAGTTTCATACACAGTCAGCGGTAGTCAAGCTACCGCTGGACAAACAGCTGTCCCTGCAGGCAGGGGTACAATCTCTTCTTCGGGGTCAGTCATACCCCTTGAGGCGCCTCATGCACTTCCTGGGGAAGATGGTGGCAGCGATGGAGGCAGTGCCGTTCGCGCAATTCCATCTGCGGCCACTCCAATGGGACATTCTCCGCAAATGGGACAGGAGGTCGACTTCCCTCGACAGGAACGTCTCTCTGTCCCTTGCAACCAAGACGTCTCTTCAGTGGTGGCTCCGTCCCAATTCTCTATCGCAAGGAAGATCCTTCTTACCCCCAACCTGGGCTGTGGTCACCACGGACGCGAGCCTGTCAGGGTGGGGAGCGGTTTTCCTCCACCACAGGGCTCAGGGAACCTGGACTCCGGTAGAGTCCTCCCTTCAGATCAATGTTCTGGAGATAAGGGCGGTGTATCTAGCCTTATTGGCCTTCCATCGGTGGCTGGAGGGCAGACAGATCCGTATACAGTCGGACAACGCCACTGCCGTCGCATACATCAACCATCAGGGAGGCACGCGCAGTCGTCAGGCCTTCCAGGAAGTCAGGCGAATTCTGCAGTGGGTGGAAGCCACAGCCTCCACGATCTCCGCAGTTTACATCCCGGGCGTAGAAAACTGGGAAGCAGATTTCCTCAGTCGTCAGGGCATGGACGCGGGGGAATGGTCTCTTCACCCAGACGTGTTTCGAGAGATCTGTCGCCGCTGGGGAACGCCGGACGTCGACCTCATGGCGTCACGGCACAACAACAAGGTCCCGGCCTTCATGGCACGGTCTCAGGATCACAGAACTCTGGCGGCGGACGCATTAGTTCAGGATTGGTCGCAGTTTCGACTGCCTTATGTATTTCCTCCTCTGGCGATGCTGCCCAGAGTGTTACGCAAGATCAGGTCCGACTGTCGTCGCGCCATTCTCGTCGCTCCAGATTGGCCGAGGCGATCGTGGTACCCGGATCTGTGGCATCTCACGGTGGGTCAACCGTGGGCTCTTCCAGACCGCCCAGACTTGCTGTCACAAGGGCCGTTTTTCCATCTGAATTCTGTGGCCCTCAACCTGACTGTGTGGCCATTGAGTCCTGGCTCCTAGCGTCTTCAGGATTATCTCAGGATGTCTTTGCCACTATGAGACAGGCCAGGAAACCAACGTCCGCCAAGATCTATTACAGATCTTGGCGGATCTTCTTATCCTGGTGCTCTGATAATGGGTTTACTCCCTGGCCGTTTGCCTTACCCACTTTTCTTTCATTCCTTCAATCCGGAATGGACAAGGGTTTGTCACTCGGCTTTCTCAAGGGACAAGTATCGGCGCTCTCCGTAGTTTTTCAAAAGCGCCTGGCCAGGCTTCCGCAGGTCCGCACGTTCCTGCAGGGAGTTTGCCACATAGTCCCACCTTACAAGCGTCCGCTGGAACCCTGGGACCTTAACAGGGTGCTAACTGCTCTTCAGAAACCACCTTTCGAGCCGCTGCGGGATGTTTCTTTATCACGTCTTTCGCAGAAGGTGGCATTTCTAGTGGCAGTTACATCACTCCGAAGAGTGTCGGAGCTTGCAACGCTGTCATGCAAAGCCCCCTTCCTGGTTTTTCACCAGGATAAGGTGGTTCTGCGTCCTGTCCCGGAATTTCTCCCTAAGGTGGTATCCCCTTTTCATCTCAATCAGGATATCTCCTTACCTTCATTTTGCCCTAATCCAATTCACAAATATGAAAAGGATTTGCACTCATTAGATCTAGTGAGGGCACTCCGGTTCTACGTGTCTCGCACGGCGCCCCTGCGCCGTTCAGATGCGCTCTTTGTCCTTGTCGCTGGCCATCGTAAGGGTTCGCAGGCTTCCAAGTCAACCTTGGCTCGGTGGATCATGGAACCGATTCTTGAAGCCTACCGTTCTTCTGGGCTTCCGATTCCTTCAGGGCTGAAAGCCCACTCTACCAGAGCCGTGGGTGCGTCATGGGCATTGCGGCACCGGGCTACGGCTCAGCAGGTGTGTCAGGCAGCTACCTGGTCTAGTCTGCACACTTTCACGAAACACTATCAGGTGCATACCTATGCTTCGGCAGACGCCAGTCTAGGTAGGCGAGTCCTTCAGGCGGCGGTTGCCCACCTGTAAGACGGGGCCGTTTTTCGGCTCTTTTTATCGAGGTATTCTTTTACCCACCCAGGGACTGCTTTTGGACGTCCCAATTGTCTGGGTCTCCCAATGGAGCGACAAAGAAGGGAATTTTGTTTACTTACCGTAAATTCCTTTTCTTCTAGCTCCTATTGGGAGACCCAGCACCCGCCCCTGTTCCCTTCGGGCTGGTTGTTCTTTTGTGTACACATGTTTTTCATGTTGAATTGTTCTTTTGGTTCATGGTTTTCAGTTCTCCGAACATCCTTCGGATTGAATTTACCTTAGACCAATTTATAAGTTTCCTCCTTCCTGCTTTTGCACCAAAACTGAGGAGCCCGTGATGCACGGAAGGGTGTATAGGCAGAGGGGAGGGGTTACACTTTTTAAAGTGTAATACTTTGTGTGGCCTCCGGAGGCAGAAGCTATACACCCAATTGTCTGGGTCTCCCAATAGGAGCTAGAAGAAAAGGAATTTACGGTAAGTAAACAAAATTCCCTTCTTTCCTTCAACATCTAGGGAGGTTAGCCACAGTGCTATGAGCTTTGAACTTCTTAATGACACTGCACACTGTAGACACAGGAACTTTCAGGTCTTTGGAGATGGACTTGTAGCCTTGAGCTTGCTCATGCTTCCTCACAATTTGGATTCTCAAGTCCTCAGTTCTTTGGTCTTCTTTCTTTTCTCCATGCTCAATGTGGTACACACAAGGACACAGGACAGAGGGTGAGTCAACTTTAATCCATGTCAACTGGCTGCAAGTGTGAATTAGTTATTTCTAACACCTGTTAGGTGCCACAGGTAAGTTACAGGTGCTGTTAATTACACAAATTAGAGAAGCATCACATGATTTTTCAAACAGTGCCAATACTTTTGTCCACCCCCTTTTTTATGTCTGGTGTGGAATTATATCCAATTTGGCTTTGACAATTTTTTTTATTTTTTTTTCATTGAAGACAAACTAATTGAAGATAATAACACCAAAGAATTTGTGATTGCAATCATTTTCAAGACGAAACTGCGTATTATCTGTCAGAATTGCAGGGGTGCCAATACTTTTGGCCAGCACTATATGTAAATGAACACTGGGGGCCAGCGAACAGCAGCAGGAGGGGGGTTAACGGAAATGCAGCCCGCCCACCGGGCCAGCAAACCTCATTACCATAGCAAAAGGTAATATTTTATAAAGTTATGTAGGTCTGAAAGGGGGGCTAGTAGCAAGATGAACCTTTATAGAATGCAGCCCATGAGCTGCAGAAGGGGATTCTTTTAGTTTACAGTAATGGCGAAAATTGTGGTGACAGGTTCCCTTTAAAGATGTGACTCTTTAGGCTGTTTTTGTAAACTGTACTTTTATTTTGTACTTTTATTGAGCACTAAAATAATAACACCCAAGTGTGCAAAAGTTATTCCCAAATACATTCACGCATCGAAAGTTTACAAAATTTGCCTTGGTACTTAAGACTCAAACAAATCTGGTCATTAAACAGCAGGAATTGCATCGTGACTGCTGTGGTTAATTTGTGTATCAGCGTGATCATCATGGTGTACACATACATTATAGGGCTTTCATGTAAGGGTAAGTTCACACAGTGCATTTTTCGCAGCGTTTTTTTCGCGTTTTTCGGATGTGTTTTTGCTCAGAAAACTGCATGACTTTGCTTCCCCAGCAAAATCGGAGTTTTCATTTTTGCTGTCTGCACACAGCGTTTTCTTTTTAGCGAGCATGCAGCATATCAATTATTTTTGCGTTTTCCACCCATTGAGTTCAATGAGATGTTCAAAAACGCAATGAAAAACGCAAATTGTAAATATAGCTGCGTTTTAGTGCGTTTCTATGACTAAAAACGCAGCTATAAATGCAAGTGGTGGGTAGTAAAGTGACATGTACAGGAAGAGGATTCCTTCTGTCAGTAAACACAGAAGCGTGAATCCTACCGCCACCGCTGCTTCCATCTCCCGCCCTGTCATGTCCGCTCCCGTGCGACGCCATGGCGGGGCGGGAGTTGGAAGCAGCTGCGAAATCAAAAGTGAACAGTAGAAAGTGTCACTCACCTGTCTGCAGACTCCCGGTGCCATGTCCGCTCCCAGCTTCTCTCCCGGTTAAGCCCCTCTCCCCCCGCTCCGGCTGTGTGCCGGCTCCCATGCACGTGCGATAGCTCCAGGACCTGGCGGTGGATCACCTGATGCGGTCACCTGATGCGGTGACGCCGGCTATTTACCGCCCGGCCGGCTAATACTATCAGCTGATGCTGTCAGGGGACTTCATCAGCTGATTACCGTCGGCTCCTGCAGCGATTGGACGGGAGTCAGCACGGACGTGTAGTTGTTGTTTGTTTTTTTTTTGTTTTTTTTATTTTTGCACAGATGCATCAGCTGATTATATAAACGGCTTTTATACAATCAGCTGATGTGTGATGTGATTCACATCCTTGAACCTGACATATCATCTGATCGGTATGCCTTCCAGCAAACCGATCAGATGATATTGGATCCGGATTGAACGGCGCGGGACCCTTGACCCAGGATTACTGCGGGGGCGAGGGGGGGTGGGGGTGTCTTTATTTCAATAAAGATGAAGTCACTAATTGGGTTTTATTTCTAATAAAAATATTTTTCTGTGTTTTCCTTTCTCGCCTTTTCCTTGGGGGACAGACAGTGGGTATTATGATGTCTCCAGGGAGGCGTGACACTAGATTTGCAAAAGTGTTAGCTCCTCCCCCCACAGCATATACCCTAGCTAGGCAGGAAACTAGCTCAGTTTTTTCTAGGGTCAGCAGGGAGGCTGACATGTCTGGACTGAGCTCCACCAGAGGTGCCTCAGGCCAGCTTATTTTGTTTTTATTTTTACTTTTTATTTTGTTTTGTTTTTCTTATTCATTCTTTCTTCGGCGCTCCATTGGGAGACCCAGACGATTGGGTGTATAGCACTGCCTCCGGAGGCCACACAAAGCAATTACACTAAAAAGTGTAAGGCCCCTCCCCTTCTGGCTATACACCCCCAGTGGGATCACTGGCTCACCAGTTTTCTGCTTTGTGCGAAGGAGGTCAGACATCCACGCATAGCTCCACTGTTTAGTCAGCAGTAGCTGCTGACTATATCGGATGGAAGAAAAGAGAGCCCATATAGGGCCCCCAGCATGCTCCCTTCTCACCCCACTTGCGGTTTGTAAGGTTGAGGTACCCATTGCGGGTACGGAGGCGGGAGCCCACATGCTGTTTTCCTTCCCCATCCCCCTGAGGGGCTCTGAGGAAGTGGGATCTTACCGGCCTCCAAGCCCTGAGGCCGGGCTCCGTCCACAGACCCATTGAACCTGCTGGATAAGGAGCCGGGGTACCGTTCAGGGACAAGGCCCTGCAACATTCAGGTACTCTGTGTCCCCCTATGGACTGGCCGCGCACACTCCAGACTTGCTGGGTGTGCTAGTGCGCCGGGGACAGTAGCGCTGCGCGCTGGGGTTTGAGTCACTGCAGCTTAGCTGAGTGACTTTATGTGTTGGGAACTACCGCGCCGGCCGCTCCGGGAGCGGCGGCGCGGCTGGGACTTGTAGTGCGCCGGGGACTTAGCGCCGACCGTGCTTTTACGACGGCGGCGCTTATAAATCTAGTCCCCGGCTTTTGCGGCCTAGCTCCGCTTCGTTCCCGCCCCCTCCCTGTCAATCAGGGAAGGGGACAGGCGTTGTGCAATCGTCAGCGCCGAGGGCTGGAGCCTTATTTACATGCTCCAGCCCTCTCACTGGGCACAGTGGGACGCAGGTTTCCCGCTTTTTGTCTGAGCACACCCAGGGCCCGCCCCCCCTCCACAGAGACGCCGGCAGCCATTCCTGCATGCAGTCTGGCTGGGGAACGGACACAGGCTCTGGGAGACCCAGACAAGGGATTTCTGGCGACCACACACCCGCGTTAAGCGGGCGGTAAGCAGCACATTCGTGCTGGCCCCACTAGTGCCACAGTGTTATTTGGTGTACTTTTTCCTGTACCAGATATATCTATATATATTGCACTGTAAGGTCGCTTCTTGGCTGTATACCCCTATTGCTCTGAGGAGACGACAACATGTCATCTGCAAAACGCAAGGGTGCCAAGACACAGGCTGTGAACGCTGCTTGTGCCGCTTGTGGGGCTAATCTACCGGCAGGTTACAATGACCCCCATTGTGTGCAATGTTCGGTCCCTGTGCCACTTCGTCAGCCGGAGCCTATGGTGGTAGTGGCCCAGGCAGAGTTGCCGGTGAACCCTGTCCCGGTGACTGGGACAGAGTTTGCTGTTTTTGCTGACAGGATGTCTGTCACTATGACAAAAATCCTAGAGACCTTGCAGGCCAGGCCAGTTACTCAGTCCATGGACACTGCTGCGGCAATGTTCCCCGGTCCCCCTCAGTTGGAGTTAATCAGTGCTTCAAGGGGGTCCCAGACATCTCAGCCTGACGGCTCTGATTCAGATGACAGTCCCAGGCAGCCTAAGCGTGCTCGCTGGGAGAGACCCCACACGTCATCACGTGGATCAGGGTCTCAGCGAGAAGAGTCTCTACATGATGAGACAGAGGAGGGTGATCAGGAGTCTAATCCTGAAACCGCTCTCAATCTGGATACTCCTGATGGTGACGCCATGGTAAATGACCTTATAGCGGCCATCAATAGACTGTTGGATATTTCTCCCCCAGCCCCTTCTGCAGAGGAGGCAGCTGCACAGCAGGAGAAGTTCCATTTCAGGTATCCCAAGCCTAAACTGAGTACTTTTCTGGACCACGCTGACTTCAGAGAATCAGTCCAGAAACACCATGCCTACCCAGATAAGCGTTTCTCCAAACGTCTTAAGGATACACGTTATCCCTTTCCCCCTGACGTGGTCAAACGCTGGACCCAGTGTCCAAAGGTGGATCCCCCAATTTCCAGGCTTGCAGCTAGATCCATAGTTGCAGTGGAAGATGGGGCTTCACTTAAAGATGCCAATGACAGACAGATGGACCTTTGGTTAAAGTCTGTCTATGAAGCTATTGGCGCGTCGTTTGCTCCAGCATTCGCGGCCGTGTGGGCACTCCAAGCTATTTCAGCTGGCCTGGCACAGGTGGACTCTATCATATGTCCAGCAGTGCCGCGAGTAGCGTCCCTAACCTCGCAAATGTCTGCGTTTGCGACTTACGCTATCAACGCTGTCCTGGACTCTACAAGCCGTACCTCAATTGCGTCTGCCAACTCTGTTGTCTTGCGCAGAGCCTTGTGGTTAAAGGAATGGAAAGCGGATTCTGCTTCCAAAAAATGTTTAACCAGCTTGCCGCTATCTGTGGATAGACTGTTTGGTGAACAATTGGCTGAAATCATTAAGCAATCCAAGGGTAAGGACTCCTCCTTACCCCAGCCCAGATCAAGCAAACCTCAACAGAGGAAGTGGCAGTCGAGGTTTCGGTCCTTTCGAGGCTCCAGCAAGACCCAATTCTCCTCGTCCAAAGGGACTCAGAAGGAGCATAGGAGCTCAGATTCCTGGCGGGCTCAGTCACGCCCCAAGAAAGCAACCGGAGGAACCGCTTCCAAGGCGGCTGCCTCATGACTTTCGGCCTCAGCCCTCCGCATCCTCGGTCGGTGGCAGGCTCTCCCGCTTTTGCGACATTTGGCTGCCACAGGTCAAAGACCGGTGGGTAGCAGACATTTTGTCTCACGGGTACAGGATAGAATTCAGTTCTCGTCCTCCGCCTCGGTTCTTCAGAACCTCCCCACATCCCGACCGAGCAGATGCCCTTCTGCAGGCGGTGTGCTCACTAAAAGCAGAAGGAGTGGTGATCCCTGTTCCTCTGCAGGAACAAGGGCAAGGTTTTTACTCCAATCTCTTCGTGGTTCCAAAAAAGGACGGCTCGTTCCGTCCTGTTCTGGACCTAAAGCTGCTCAACAAGCATGTGAACGCCAGGCGGTTCCGGATGGAATCCCTCCGCTCTGTCATTGCCTCAATGTCTCAAGGAGATTTCCTTGCATCAATAGACATCAAAGATGCTTATCTCCACGTGCCGATTGCTACAGAGCACCAACGTTTTCTACGTTTCGTGATAGGAGACGACCATCTCCAGTTCGTAGCTCTGCCATTTGGTCTGGCGACAGCCCCACGGGTTTTCACCAAGGTCATGGCGGCAGTGGTAGCAGTCTTGCATTCTCAGGGACACTCGGTGATCCCTTACTTGGACGATCTACTTGTCAAAGCACCCTCTCAAGAGGCATGCCAACACAGCCTGAATGTTGCGCTGGAGACTCTCCAGACTTTCGAGTGGATCATCAACTTTTCAAAGTCAAACCTGGCACCGACTCAATCACTAACGTATCTTGGCATGGAGTTTCATACTCTCTCAGCGATAGTGAAGCTTCCGCTGGACAAGCAGCGGTCTCTACAGACAGGGGTGCAGTCTCTCCTTCAGGGTCAGTCGCACCCCTTAAGGCGCCTCATGCACTTCCTAGGGAAGATGGTGGCAGCAATGGAGGCAGTCCCGTTCGCGCAGTTTCATCTGCGTCCACTTCAATGGGTCATTCTCCGCCAATGGGACGGGAAGACAACTTCCCTAGACAGGAAAGTCTCCCTTTCTCAGACGGCCAAGGATTCTCTGCTATGGTGGCTTCTTCCCACCTCATTATCGCAGGGAAGATCATTCCTGCCCCCATCCTGGGCAGTGGTCACGACAGACGCGAGTCTGTCAGGGTGGGGAGCAGTTTTTCTCCACCACAGGGCTCAAGGGACGTGGACTCAGCAGGAGTCCACCCTTCAGATCAATGTTCTGGAGATCAGGGCAGTGTATCTTGCCCTATTAGCCTTCCAGCAGTGGCTGGAAGGAAAGCAGATCCGAATTCAGTCGGACAACTCCACAGCGGTGGCATACATCAACCACCAAGGAGGGACACGCAGTCGGCAAGCCTTCCGGGAAGTCAGGCGGATTCTGATGTGGGTAGAGGAAAGAGCATCCACCATATCAGCAGTTCACATCCCGGGCGTAGAAAACTGGGAAGCAGACTTCCTCAGTCGCCAGGGCATGGACGCAGGGGAATGGTCCCTTCACCCGGACGTGTTTCAGGAAATCTGCTGCCGCTGGGGGGTGCCGGACGTCGACCTAATGGCGTCTCGGCACAACAACAAGGTCCCGACCTTCATAGCGCGGTCTCGCGATCAAAGAGCTCTGGCGGCAGACGCCTTAGTGCAAGATTGGTCGCAGTTCCGGCTCCCTTATGTGTTTCCACCTCTGGCACTCTTGCCCAGAGTGTTCCGCAAGATCAGATCCGATTGCGGCCGCGTCATACTCGTCGCCCCAGACTGGCCGAGGAGGTCGTGGTACCCGGATCTGTGGCATCTCACGGTCGGCCAACCGTGGGCACTACCAGACCGTCCAGACTTACTGTCCCAAGGGCCATTTTTCCATCGGAATTCTGCGGCCCTGAACCTGACTGTGTGGCCATTGAGTCCTGGATCCTAGCGTCTTCAGGATTGTCCCAAGGGGTCGTGGCCACCATGAGACAGGCTAGGAAGTCCACTTCTGCTAAGATCTACCACAGAACGTGGAAGATTTTCTTATCCTGGTGCTCTGCACAAGGAGTATCTCCCTGGCCATTCGCATTACCGGTTTTTCTTTCCTTCCTGCAATCTGGGTTGGAAAAGGGCTTGTCGCTCGGCTCCCTTAAAGGGCAAGTCTCGGCACTATCCGTGTTTTTTCAGAAGCGTCTAGCACGACTTTCTCAGGTGCGCACGTTCCTGCAGGGGGTTTGTCATATCGTACCTCCGTACAGGCGGCCGTTAGATCCGTGGGATCTAAACAAGGTCCTTGTTGCTCTCCAGAAGCCGCCCTTCGAGCCTCTGAGGGATGTGTCACTTTCTCGACTCTCACAGAAAGTGGCCTTTCTGGTAGCGGTCACGTCTCTTCGGAGAGTGTCCGAACTAGCAGCGCTGTCATCCAAGGCTCCTTTCCTGGTGTTCCACCAGGACAAGGTAGTGCTGCGCCCCATTCAGGAGTTTCTCCCTAAGGTGGTATCCTCTTTTCATCTTAATCAGGATATCTCCTTGCCTTCCTTTTATCCGCATGCAGTTCATCGGTATGAAAAGGATTTACATTTGTTGGATCTGGTGAGAGCACTCAGAATCTACATTTCCTGCACGGCGCCCCTGCGCCGCTCGGATGCACTCTTTGTCCTTGTCGCTGGTAAGCGCAAAGGGTCGCAGGCTTCCAAAGCCACCCTGGCTCGATGGATCAAAGAACCAATTCTTGAAGCCTACCGTTCTGCTGGGCTTCCGGTTCCATCAGGGCTGAAGGCCCCTTCTACCAGAGCCGTGGGTGCGTCCTGGGCATTACGACACCAGGCTACGGCTCAACAGGTGTGCCAGGCAGCTACCTGCTCGAGTCTGCACACTTTCACCAAACATTATCAGGTGCATACCTATGCTTCGGCGGACGCCAGCCTAGGTAGAAGAGTCCTGCAGGCGGCAGTTGCCTCCCCGTAGGGGAGGGCTGTCTTTGCAGCTCTAACATGAGGTATTTCTTTACCCACCCAGGGACAGCTTTTGGACGTCCCAATCGTCTGGGTCTCCCAATGGAGCGCCGAAGAAGAAGGGAATTTTGTTACTTACCGTAAATTCCTTTTCTTCTAGCTCCTATTGGGAGACCCAGCACCCGCCCTGTTGTCCTTCGGGATTTTTGGTTGTTTTTCGGGTACACATGTTGTTCATGTTGAATGGTTTTCAGTTCTCCGACGTTACTTCGGAGTGAATTTGTTTAAACCAGTTATTGGCTTTCCTCCTTCTTGCTTTTGCACTAAAACTGGTGAGCCAGTGATCCCACTGGGGGTGTATAGCCAGAAGGGGAGGGGCCTTACACTTTTTAGTGTAATTGCTTTGTGTGGCCTCCGGAGGCAGTGCTATACACCCAATCGTCTGGGTCTCCCAATAGGAGCTAGAAGAAAAGGAATTTACGGTAAGTAACAAAATTCCCTTCATTTTTGATAGGGGCAATACGAGGGTGCCTTGCCACCCCCGTTCCCCCCCCGTGTACGGGCAGAGGAAACCTGGCGTGCACAAGCAGTCAGTCTTCCCTTGCGCCCAAGTGGTCGGGTCTGTGTACCCCTCCAGGCTCCCTGGAAGCACCTCACACCAAGGTAGCTCCAGAGGGTTAGCAGAGCCAAGGACCTGCTTCAGCCTTGAGCCGAAGATGCATCCCTGAGATCCCCGCATCCATCACCGACGCGTCTTCAGATGGAGCCAGGAGCAGGTAGGGAGACGACGAGTCATCTGTCCCCTGCATCCAAACCGCCGCCTGGAACGGCGCCGGTGGGGCAATGCAGGCCGTGATCCCGGGGAGCATCCTTAATTTAGCCCCCGGCTTCGGCCTGCATTCTAGCAACGCCCCCTCTCACTGCTCTGGAAGCCGCTCCCTCACTCAGGAGCAGCTCCTTTCCGATTGGCCGTCACACTTAGTCCCAGCCCTGAGATCAATCAGCCTCCGGGGGCCGTTTCTCTCCTCCATGCTGCCAGGAACACTGGGCGCCATTTTCCACGTGGGGAGCAGACTCGGGTGAGATCGCATCCTTGGCTCTGCACTTCTGCGGCACTATATACCGCTCTGCTCAGTGGTTTATCGCTGTCTCTCTAGCAGTGTGTGTGCCTGCTGGCTAGCGGTGTATATCAGCTATTAGCGGTATATACTGGCTTTGCCTGCAGGTGTATGCCGGCTGTTTGACAGTATATGCCATTTTGCAACGGTATATACCGGCTCTGCATAGCAGTCACTTTATAATACTGCTAGTGGCTCCTCACTCATATAACTCTACCCCTATAGGGCTGTAGGACTCTATTGCTGACATGCGTAACCGCAAGGGTGATAAAGCTTTACAGGCGTCCTCTATGGACCTGTACTATGCTTGTACCACCTGTGGATGCTCGTTTTCTAATGGCCGAAGCTATCCACTATGCCGGGGCTGCGATGCCCCTTCTACCGTGTCACAACAGACCACGTTGCCGGACCAGGATGCCGTGCAGTCTCTGGATTCTCTCCAGCCACCGGCCAGGCAGCACCCCCGTCTGATGACGTAATGCCTGCATGGGCTCTTCTAATGTCTAAAAGGTTAGATGACCTTGCCGCTCAGATATCCCAGCTGTCCTCAGGCTCCCACAGCCTTCCCCCGGCTCAGCTCCCTCAGAGGAGCCCGCCTGCTTCGTCTAGTCCCTCTTCCCCATGACGTAAAAAAGCTGTATCCAAAAGGCGCCATTGCGACCTCTACGTCTCGTCCGACTCGGACGATAGTCAGTGTGACCGAGGTTCCGTGACCTTTAGTAGTCACGATTCTCAAGACTCCTTTCTGAGTCTAGGCATATAGAAGACACACTAATTTCAGCTGTCAATCACTGTCGATCTCTGATCAGCCTCCTGACCCGACTTCTCAGTCGGCAATCAAGCGGGCCAAGAAGCCTCCTAAATCCTTTGCTCAGGATCCGGTTTTTCGGCAAATTATATCTAAACGGTGGGATCACCCTGATAGAAGGTTTAATAAAAAACCCTTCTCTTCATTCGCTTATCCCTTTCCCTCTGAAATGGTTAAGCCATGGTCAGTACCCCCCCGTTGTGGATCCGCCAGTATCCAGACTGGATAAACACATGGTCATGTCTGTTTCAGACAACGAGTCTCTCAAGTACTCGTCCGACCGCGCAGTTGATGCTGCGGTCAAATCTATTTTCCAGGCTTCAGGCTCCTCTCTTCGCCCCCTGTTTGCCTTAACATGGGTCCCGAGAGCTATGGGGGTGTGGAGCAAGAACCTACGCATGATGCTTCGCTCTTGTAATATTCCCCCGGCGGCTTTTGAGATCCTTGATTTGTTCTCTCTAGCCTCTAATTATTTTCTTCACGGCTCCCTAGATACAGCTAGTTTGTCAGCCCTATCGGCGGCCAATGTTGTCTTTGCCCGCAGAGTCCTTTTGGCTAAAAATATGGAATGCGGACAGTGCCTCCAAGAAATCGCTGTCCACACTCCCCTTCCATGGCCTGCGTCTGTTTGGAGAATCCCTGGACAAACTCATATCTGAGATGACTGGTGGTAAAAGTACCATTCTACCTCAAAAGCGACCTGTATCCAGGAATTTTTAAAAAAATCTCCTTGGCGCAGGCAGTCCTTTCGGCCTGCCCCCCAAAAACCATCAGCCCAAGGATCGTCCCAACGCTCAGATCGAGGATCCGATCCCTCAAGGGGCTCTTCTTGGCGTTCCCACTCCAAGCAACCTAAACCCAAAGGACCTCGCTCTGTACAGGCCCCCTCAGCATGACGCCAGGTATCCCTCAGATCCGACTCCTGTTGGAGGGCGGCTTCTGCTTTTTCGTGATATCTGGCTAGACCACACTCACGATGCTTGGGTTCGAAAAATCGTCACTTCAGGTTACAAGATCGATTTCCATTCCCTGCCGGCCAATAGGTTTCTGCGTTCTCGTCTTCCAAAGTCCAAAACGCAAAGCCAGGCCTTATTTCAGGCCATAGCCTCTTTACAGAAAGCAAACGTTATCATTCCAGTGCCCCTGGAACAGCACGGCAAAGGTTTCTATTCAAACCGTTTTGTCGTTCCCAAAGAAGATGGCTCTGTCCGCCCTATCTTGGACCTCAAACGGCTGAACAAATTCGTACGGATTCGAACTTTCCGAATGCAATCATTGAGAGCAGTGCTAGCCGCCATGGAACCTGGAGAATTCCTAGCTTCCATAGATGTTCAAGATGCTTATTTACACATTCCCATATGTGTTTCTCATCAACGGTTCCTTTGCTTTGCCGTAGGACACCGTCATTTCCAATTCAGGGCGCTCTCCTTTGGGCTGGCCACTGCGCCTTGGGTCTTCACAAAGGTCATGGCGGCCATCATGTCCATTTTACACCCCAGAGGCATCCTGGTCGTTCCCTATTTGGACGAACGTCTTGTCAAAGGGAGCTCTCCAAGTTTGCTCAGAAAGCGTGCAGATTTGCCTAGACACGCTGTCAAGGCTAGGGTGGCTTATCAACTTCAACAAGTCATCCCTCATTCCTCATCAGCGCATCACCTTTTTAGGTATGCTGATAGACACGGCCCAGTCCCGGATTTTTCTTCCAGAGGACAAGAGGTCTTCCCTGATCTGGGGCGCCCAATCCCTCCGCTCTCGCCGTCACACATCCCTTCGGAATGGAATGAGTGTGTTAGGCAAGATGGTGGCGGTCATAGAAGCAGTGTCCTTTGCCCAACTCCATCTGCGCCCTCTACAACCGGATCTTCTATCCTCCTGGGATAAGAATCCAGCTTCCCTGGACTAGTCAGTCCGCCTATCTGTCTGCGCTCAGCTCCCTCGTCTGCTGGACTCAAGCCTCATCCCTATCAAGGGAAGTCCTTCCGCCCGGTCCACTGGCAAGTAGTCACGACGGATGCCAGCCTGATAGGCTGGGGGGTGGTGTTTCTCCACCACACTGTTGACTGCCGCTGGTATCCTTCCGAGCGCTCCCTGCACATCAATGTTCTGGAGATTAGAGCCATATTTTTGGCCCTTCAGAATTTTCAACCCTTACTATTGGGCCTCCCTGTTTGGATCCAGTCAGACAATGCCACGGCCGTGGCTTACATCAACCGTCAGGGAGGAACTCGCAGCAAGGCAGTGATGAAGGAAGTATCCAGGATTCTTTTTTGGGCAGAGAAGCACATCCCCATTATTTCAGCTGTCCATATCCCAGGGGTAGACAACTGGGCCGCAGACTTTCTCAGCAGGCAAGGTCTAGCGGCAGGGGAATGGTCCCTCCACGACAAAGTGTTCCATCAGATCACTCTTCGTTGGGGACTCCCGGATGTGGACCTCATGGCGTCTCGAATGAATGCCAAAATACGTCCCTTCATATCCCGGTCGAGAGACCCGCTAGCGATCGGCTCCGACGCCCTATTCTTTCCGTGGGCGCAGTTCCGCCTACCCTACATTTTCCCTCCGTTTCCTCTCATTCCGAGAGTAATCAAGAAAATCAAAGCGGAGGGAATCCTGGTGATCCTCGTAGCCCCGGACTGGCCCAGGAGAGCCTGGTACCCAGAGCTTCTCCAACTGCTCGGTGATTCTCCCTGGCGTCTTCCTGACCGCCCGGATCTTCTGTCGCAAGGTCCAATATTCCACCAGAATACAGCACAGCTGCATTTGACGGCGTGGCGCTTGAATCCTTGATTCTAGCAAAATCAGGTCTTTCTTCTAAGGTAGTTCATGCCATGCTTAATGCTCGGAAGCCCTCCTCCGCCAGTATCTACCACAGGACCTGGAAGACCTATCTTTCCTGGTGTGACCGTCATAATCGGTCGCCCCTTACCTTTTCAATCCCTAATGTTCTTGCCTTTCTGCAAGACGGTCTGGACTCGGGACTAGCTCTCGGTACCCTTAAAGGACAAGTTTCTGCCTTGTCAGTATTTTTCCAGAAGCGGCTGGCTTCTCGCCCTCAGGTCCGTACCTTTCTTCAAGGGGTGGCGCATTTGGTCCCTCCTTATCGCCACCCCTTAGATCCCTGGGATCTGAATCTGGTTCTCAGAGCTCTTCAGCTTCCTCCCTTCGAACCTCTGAGAGAAATCTCTCTCTTCAACAGCTGTCTTGGAAAGTTGCCTTTTTAGTCGCCATTACCTCTATCAGGCGAGTTTCCTAACTAGCGGCTCTTTCCTGTCGCTCACCTTACCTGATTTTCCATCATAAGGTGGTCCTTCGGCCTTCCCCCACTTTTCTCCCGAAGGTCGTATCTTCTTTCCACTTAAACGAGGACATTGTGTTGCCGTCATTCTGCCCGGTCCCGGTCCACTCTTTTGAAAAAGCCTTTCACACTCTAGATCTCGTCAGGCCTCTACGGATCTACATCTCCAGAACAGCGCCGTTGCGCAAGTCCGATGCCCTCTTCGTCCTCTCAAAAGGACACAGGGCAATCCGGCTTCTAAATCCACGATTTCTCGATGGATTAGGACTGGTTTCTGTGAGGCTTAGAAAACACGAGGTGTTGTTCCTCCTCAATCTGTGCGGGCCCACTCTACTCGAGCAGTGGGTGCTTCCTGGGCTATCCGCCATCAGGCTTCGGCGGCCCAACTTTCCAAGGCCGCTACCTGGTCCAGTGTGCACACGTTTACAAAATTCTACAGAGTGCATACGCATGCTTCCGCGGATGCTGCTCTTGGAAGACAAGTCTTTCAGGCGGCAGTGGCCCATTTATAAGTGGCCACTGCTCGGTTCTTTGACAGTGTTTTGATATGTGTTCACTGCAGTTGCAGTGGTTAGTCTGCTCTTAGTCTGATGTTATACACTGTTAATAGTTCAGTTCCCACCCAGGGTTTTGGAACGTCCCACTGTCTGTGTTCCCCAATGAAAAGGCGAGAAAGGAAATGACATTTTTGTGTACTCACCGTAAAATGTCTTCCTTGGAGCCTTTCATTGGGGGACACAGCTCCCACCCTTGTGGTTTTGGTTGTCCTTCTCCTACTGCTTTTACACCAAACTGAGCTAGTTTCCTGCCTAGCTAGGGTATATGCTGTGGGGGGAGGAGGTAACACTTTTGCAAATCTAGTGTGATGTCTCCCTGGAGACATCATAATACCCACTGTCTGTGTCCCCCAATGAAAGGCTCCAAGGAAGACATTTTACAGTGAGTACACAAAAATGTCATTTTTTTTTTTTTTATCTTTACTAGAAGTTCATGGTGGCCATGTCTAATATTGGCGTGATACCATGAATTTCGGGCTTAGGGCCAGCTGATAATATATAGCTAGTCCTAACCCCATCATTACCCAGCGAGCCACCCGGCATCAGGACTGCTGGAAGAGTTGGATACAGCGCCAGAAGATGGCGCTTCTATGAAAGCGCCATTTTCTGGGGTGGCTGCGGACTGCAATTCGCAGCGGGGGTGCCCAGAAAGCTTGGGCTGTACTGCGGATTCCAATCCCCAGCTGCCTAGTTGTACATGGTTGGACTGAAAAATTGGGCGAAGCCCACGTCATTTTTTTGGGGGGCAAAAAACTCCTGCATACAGTCCTGGATGGAGGATGCTGAGCCTTGCAGTTCTGCAGCTGCTGTCTGATCTCCTGCATACACTATTGGATGGAGTATGCTGAGCCCTATAGTTCTGCTCCCCCTGCCTCTCCCTCCAGCATACAGTCCTGGGTGGAGCATGCTGAGCCTTGTAGTTCTGCAGCTGTCTGATCTGCATACACTAGTGGAGAATGAAGAACATATTGAAGAAGAAAATGACATCACTTTTTTTTTTTTTTTTTTTAACAATCTTTAAAGGGAACCTGTCATCAGAAATTTAGCTTGAAACCTAAAAGTTTCCCCCTCTGCAGCTCCTGGGCTGCATTCTAGCAAGGTTTCTAATACTTTTTGTGGCCCCTTTTAAACCAAATTAAATACTTTATAAACTTGTACCTTTTGCTATGCAAATTTTGTAAATCGCCATGGGGGCGGGCTGCCTGGTGTCTGTTACTGTCCTCCTGCCGATTTACGCCGCCCCAACGCTGAATTTCATACCTCAGGACGTCCCCCCTGGGCGTCCGAGGTCCCGCACATGCGCTGTGGGACTGTGCAGTGTGTGCACGTGTGACCGCTGGTGACGTTTTGCGCAGGCACGAGGTTATGGGCGGCGCTGTGATTGTCCTCAGCAAGTGCCGCCCATAACCTCGTGACCGCACTTTCCCCTCTTCCTCCAGCGTTCTGCGCAAGCGCTCGCTGGCCAGATGACCCGATGTCACCTCTTTCCCATCTTTCCCATCTTGCCCTGCTGCAGGGTAAGATGGGAAGGAGGTGACGTCAGGTCATCTGGCCAGCGTGCGCTTGCGCAGAACGCTGGAGGCAGTGGGGACAGCGCGTCCACGAGATTATGGGCGGGCACTTGCGATGCAATCACAGCGCCGCCCATAACTCGTGCCTGCGACTAAGTCACCAGCAGTCCTGGCGTGCGCGGCACCTCGGGCGCAGTGGGCGGCGTCCTGATGTACGAAATGGAGCGTGGGGGGACGGCGGTAATGTGCAGAAGGGACAGCAACGGACACCAGAGAGCCCGCCCCCATGGGCGATTTACAAGATTTTCATACCAAAAGGTACAAGTATTTAATTTGGTTTAAAAGGGGCCACAAAAAGTATAGAAACCTTACTAGAATGCAGCCCAGGAGCTGCAGAGGGGGAAACGTTTAGGTTTCAAGCTAAATTTCTGCTGACAGGTTCCCTTTAATGACATTGTTCACGGAAAAAAAGCATAAAAACAGTTGAGCAAAAACGCACACGTTTTGCAGTGTTCTTTTTCCTCGGGTGCGTTTTTGTGTGTCTTTTGCCACAAACGCACAAACGGCGTCAAAAAAACGCAGCGTGTGAACTTAGCCTAAGGCAGTTCATGTCATACAGTAAGTCATGGGTTGAAAATAAACCTTTGTTCTTTGCTCCACAGTGCCATATAATCTTTCCATCTTGTAATTTTTTTTTTTTTTTTAGAGCCAAACAAGAAGAAAAACGTAAAAAGGAGGAAGAAAAGCGAATAAAGATAGAAGAAAAGGTAATGTTGATAATCCATTTGCAAACGTCATATTTTTGCCAATGTTATGTATGTATTTCTACTTTAAACTGAACTAGTCACCTGCAGATAATGGGTTAATATACAGGGAAATTTAAAACCGTAAAACATATTGGACTGTCTAACTGGATTAGCGGCTACATACAGAAAAGTGAAGTTTTATTCTCCCTGCAGCATCTCACCTTCAGTCATTGAGACAGTGCAGGGAGCTATTTCACTACACTGAAAACACAATGTAATTTCTCTGTGGCGCATGCAGACACATGATGCAGAGCCGGCTGTCAATCACTGTTCCAGGGAGTAAGTAAGGCTGTGCTCACCTTTTAGGGCACACTCACACAAGCGTAAAAATTGGACGAGTGCAATGCGAGAAAATCTCGCATTGCACTCTGACCAATGTTAGTCAATGAGGGAGAGCAGTTGGGCAACTTTTATCGCATCCATAGGAATAGGATCACAGGCTCAAAAAGTTTTAAAAATATTATAATTTGAAACCTAACCCTTTTTTTTTTTTTTTAAACGTTTTATTGAAGGTTAAGTAAGACATTACATTATAGGATAAGTCAGCAATTTGTACTTTACAAGTATACACGTATACTGTTTGATAAGCATAGTAATAAAGCAACATCAATTAAATCCACAACTATTACATTCAATCTGGCCTTAGCACATTAATCATTGCAGAGGTGTCAGTTCATGAAACATATCCATTCTGGGGCGAAAAGCCCACCTCAATAAGAGAAGCGCAACCCAGATTACAGAGGTCTCGTAATATCCCCAATACATTATATCATAAACCACGTATTTCTCCTTTCCACCCATCAGAATACCATTAGTTACTATCACGCCAGTACCGACTGTAGGCTATCAGCTAGGGAGCCGGGCGATCCACCGGTCAAGGGCGAGCCCATCCATCTACCCCATATTTTGTCAAATTTATTTAATGATCCCCTTATCTTATAAACAGTGTTCTGACGGAATTATAGCATTTACCAACGCAATCCATGAGGCTCTAGTTGGCGGGTGGATGCCCATCCAGTTTAGTATAATGCCCTTCCGGGCCAAAAATAATACCTTTTTTATTAGTAAATTTTCATTTTGGGACCAGGAGCGTACGTCCACCACCCCAAACAGACACAGAATTGGGCACAGAGCAACTCCTTTCTGAAGTATGGTGGATAGAGTCGTTACAACCTCGCTCCAATAGGAGAGAATGACCCGGCAATCCCATATCATGTGCCAGAAATCAGCACCGTCTCTCCCGCATCTTGGACAACCCACCCCCACCAGATTATTCACCTTTTTCATCTTGTTCAATCTTTGAGGAGTCATATAACTTTGGTGTATTATGTATAGCTGAATCAGTCTATTATTGACTGCAGGAGAGACTAGCGTGTGGGATTCGACAATGTCGTCCCACACTACATCATCAATTTCAGGGATCCTGACACTCCACCTCTCCCGGACAGAAAGAGGACTGTTCATGGCCTTGGCCCGGATAAGGGAGGAATACAGTTTGGAAATGAGGCCTCCAGGGCCCTGTGACCTGATAATTCCAATGACTGGAAAGGAAGAGAATCTAATCCCACGACCAGAGAACTGAGCCCGAAAGGCGTGCCTAATCTGGAGATACTGAAACCCATGAGATTCCGGCAAGTCAAATTCTGCACGCAGCTGCGCAAAGGGGCGGAGATCACCATCCCGGACCAGTGATCCCAAGGAGACTATTCCTCGATTCCTCCATTCGCCAAACCCCGGCAGCCCACAAAAGTGTGGAAGGTCCAGGTTATTCCATATTGGTATCTCAGTTGGCATATCATGGAAACCAAAAATGGTTTTAGCCTCCCTCCAGACCCTGGCCCCCAGTTTGTGTATTGGGAGGACACGACCCTCAGGAGCCCTCTTGTGGTCCGTCAACAATGGCCATAGGAGATCCATACCTGTGAACTCTGCCAGAAGACCCTCCGGAGAACCCCTCACCCCAGGAAGTGTCCAATGTCCCAAATATTTCAATTGTCCGGCCAAATAGTATAAGTACAGATCAGGAAGGGCCATACCCCCCATGTCCTTGGGTCTCTGCAATTTGGCCAACTGGACCCTTGATCTGGAAGGACCCCAGACAAAGGTGATCATCAAAGATTCCAGGGACCGAAAGAAAGAGCGGGGAATCTGTACGAATACATGTTGGGTTATGTAAAGACACTTTGGTTGCACTATCATTTTAAGGAGATTAATCCTTCCCGCCACTGAGAGCGGGAGTTGGCTCCATCTATTAAATTTCTCCCCGAGGTGTGATAATAAGGGGGCAATGTTTCTTGCTATCATCTCCGAAGGGTTTCCCGTCAATATAATCCCCAGGTATTTAAAATGATCCACCACTGGAACTCTACAGATGTGGGTATTCATCATTTCCTCCCTGTCCCGGGATAGGAAGAGAAGGTACGATTTTGACCAATTTATTGACAGGCCCGAGAACTCCCCGAATCGGTCGATTAACTCTACGGCTCTAGGAATGGAGGAATCCGGATCAGAAGCAAACAATAACAGGTCGTCTGCATACAGAGACAAACGTTCATCTCCCTTACGGTGTCTCACTCCCCGGTAGATTGGGTCCGTCCGAATGCGCACTGCCAACGGTTCCATGGCGAGGGCGAACAGAAGAGGGGATAGAGGACATCCCTGCCTAGTTCCCCTCCCCAAATGGAAGGTTTCCGATACTCCGCCTCCCACCTGAATGTTAGCCGTTGGGGCTTTATAAATAATCTCAATCCATCTAATAAAATCGTTGCCGAAACCAAATGCCCGCAGTACCTCCAGCAGGTATGGCCATTCTATAGAGTCAAAGGCCTTGGCCGCATCCAAGGAGACCAAAGCCCAATCCTCCTCTAACTTGGTGCCCATCTGTAGAATCACCTGTGCCCTCCTCAGATTATCCGAGGTACTTCTACCCGGAATGAATCCAGACTGATCCTCATGTATTATGGAGGAGATCACTTTATTGAGTCTAGTTGCTAGAATTTTGGTAAGAATTTTGTAATCAGAGTTCAACAGAGAGATCGGTCTGTATGAGCCACAATCCAGTGGATCCTTATCTGGTTTCAATAGTAGCACGATGGTTGCCTCATAGAAGGAATCAGGCAACCGTCCCCTGCGGAACGAAGCCTCAGCCGTCTCCAGAAGAGCTGGAATCAGCTCCCCCCTATACTTGTCGAATATCTCAATCGGGAGTCCGTCTGGGCCAGACGCCTTACCCCTATTGAGGGCTCCCATCGCCTCCACCATCTCTTCCATGCTAATGGGCTCATCCAAGGCCGACCTCTGGGCCAAAGTCAATCTGGGAAGCTCCAGATCCCGCAAGTATTCAGTGATCTCCTCCCTTGACACAGCCAGCCTGGACTCATATAGGTTCCTATAGAAGTCCAGAAACACCTTCAGGATGCCAGTGACGGAGGTGATTGATTCGCCACCGGAGTCTCTGATCTTAAGGACCGCAGGTGAGCTAGTGGATTGGCGCACCAGGAACGCTAGTAAACTACTAGATTGGTTCCCTTGCTCAAAATATCTCTGGTTCATGAAGAAGACATGCCTCTTAGCCTTATCCTGCAGGAACAAAAGATATTTCCTCCCAGCCTGTAGCCACTGGAATCTGTTTCCTTCAGAAGGGTCTGAGGTAAATCTATGTTCAAGCATTCTATTTTGAGTGGCCAATTCCTCCTCCTCTCTGGCCGCCTGTTTCTTGACATAAGAGATAGAAGAGTGACAGCATCCCCTCAAATACGCCTTAAGCGCGTCCCAGTAGGCCGAGTGATTCTCTTCCACGGAGTTCGTCTCGGTGTATGCCCTGAGCTGATCAGGAATCCTATCATTGGTACCAAAGAGTGACAGCCACCAAGGGTTAATCTTCCGTGACACTTTACGAGACTTACAACCCTCCCACGTAATGCTGACAAATACCGGAGAGTGGTCTGATACTGATCTGGGTAGATGACACACCGATTGTATATGGGCACAGACTCTTTCATTTCCACAGATGTAATCAATTCTAGACAATGAGTTTTTCCCTGGGGTATAACATGTGTATTCTCTCAGTACTGGGTTAAAAAACCGCCACATGTCACACCACCCCACCTCCTGTAGGAATGCACTCAGTCTAGTTTGCATCGTGGGGGAGATCGGGACCCGTCGGGTGTTGAATCTATCCAGCCCTGTGTTACTAATCAAATTGAAGTCCCCCATGCAGAGCACCAAGGCTTGTGGGAATTGTGAGGCAAACTTAGCCGCTTCATACAAAATTGAGATTCCCATCGCAGGGGGGATGTATATGGCCAAGATCACTATCATGATCCCATCGATGTGAGCCTGGATAAACACATACCTCCCATCATTATCCTTTATAATCTTACCCGGGTCCCACCGCAATGCTTTATGGACTAGTACCGATACTCCCCTCGAATATGAGGAATGAACAGAGTGAGCTGACCATTGAACCCAAGGCTTCTGGAGCACTCTCGTGGTATCCAACAACAAATGGGTCTCTTGTAAACATACAATCTGAGCTTTGGATTTTTTGATATGTGCAAATACTGCCGCCCGTTTCCTGGATGTGCCCAGCCCCCTAACATTCCATGTCATCAAGCTTAAAGCCATTGAAATGTATCTCGTACTGAATTAATAGGGAAATGTCAAAAACTTAACCCACAGTAGAACTTGGGCAAACGTACCCTTAAATACAAACTATCGGTTGCAAACACACAGCCAAAAGAACTGATCCAGTAGTGTGACCAGGAGAGGGTGTCCCTAGTAACGACCAGGGTGAACCAACGTGGCAAGATGGTGTACTTGGTACGGGGGTGTCCTCAAACAAGGACTTAAGCTTCTCCTGCAGTCCAACGTATTGAGTTATCCTGCAACATAACCTGTAATCGTACGTAGGTAAGAGAACCCAGAGTGAGTAGGCATAGAAATATGGGAAGAGAGGAAGAGAAGAGAGAAGAGAAAGGAGAGTAGTAAAGAGAGAGAAGAAAAAAAAAAAAAAAGGGGGGGGTAAGGAAGAGAGAAAGGGGTAAGGGAAGAGAAGAAAGAGGAAAGAAATTAAGATGGGCGGAAGAAGAGTGTGAGGAGGAGGGAATATAGAAATATAAGAAGAAGAGAGGTAACGGAGGGCATACTGGGTGGAAACTGAAGAAGAGAGAGGGAGGTTGAGGAGGGAAATTGGAGAAAATAGCAAAGAAGACTTAGAGGTAGATAGGAATAGAATAGCAGAGATGGGTATGAGGATGAGATAAAGGGGCTGAGGGATTAAACAAGTAATTGAGACTGAGAGGGGGGAAGAAGAGAGAGGAATGTAAAGGAAATGGAAGGAGAATTTGCAGGCAATCTCAAATTATAAGTGACTATCATGTATGGTGACCCCAAAAAAAAAACCTTAGTATAGCTCTAAAGACAGAATTCAGCATCCTGAACTGAAGTGCGTTGCTAAATACTGCAAACCCGGAGTAAAGTCCCCTTTTGGATCGCAAGATGCAGGATAATTCAAGATCGCATGACAGTGGTCACGGCGCCGCAGCAGCGTTCTGGCACATGTCCCGCCTGAAGACAGTTCAATCCGGTCCCACCAGCGACGAGTATTCCAGAACTCAAACAGGGCTTAGTAATAATCGCAGTGAGCTCAGGTCCCAACCCACTCAGAGGCACCACCTCCAGCTGCCCAGCCATGAGGGGGGGGCCAACCTGGAAACCGGCACAATGGAAGGCCAATAATAAACACATCCAGTAACTCACATGCTTCCGGGGGACGCAAGCGCACCAGCACATCCTGATGGAATCGTCAATTTCTCCACAAACTGGAACCAAAGGAGCAGGACGCAGACGCAACTGCGATCCCGAACATCGCTCCACTCGCATGGTAGGAGGGATGGAGGAACAAAAATATATCGCGCCTTCAATATCGAGGGACGCCGAATATCTGCATAGGATGATCCTAAAACTATCGCAACAGCGATTTCAGACGTCCCAGGAAAAGGAATCGTATCACCGACCTCAATCCAAAGGAGATGAAATAAACAATCAGAACCACGATGCCATCACAACAGCGATCCTCTCGGCGTCGCTCATGGCTGTAACGCATCAGCGCTTCCTCTTCAGTGTATTGATCCAGTCATCCGCCTCCACAGGAGATGTAAAGAACAAGGATCGATCTTGATGAACCACTCTGAGACGAGCCGGGAAGATCATGGAATAAGCAATATGGTAATCTCTAAGGCGTTTTTTCACCTGAATGAAGGAGGCTCTCGTTTTCTGGAGAGACGCAGAGAAGTCAGGAAAAATCAGTATGGGAGCATTATTATGTAGGATCGGGCCTTTGCGTCGCGCCGCACCAAGGATCGCATCTCTATCCCTGCTGCTCAACAGTCGGGCCAGGAGAGGTCTAGGCAGCGCTCCCGGGGGAGGAGGTCTGGCCGGTACCCGGTGGGCTCTTTCTATAGCGAATGCCGCTGACAGCGTCGCATCAGGGAAAGTTTCAGAGAGCCATGTTTCCATGAACTTACATGGGTCACTCCCTTCTGCCCTCTCCGGCATCCCCAGAATTCTTAAATTATTGCGACGCAGGCGGTTTTCCAGATCGTCAGCCCTTTGCGCCCAGTTATTTGCCGCGCTCTCCAAAGAGGAAAATCTGCCCGGCGTCGCTCTTGCGTCGTCTTCCAGCGTGGAGATCCGCTGCTCCGTCTCCTTTACCCGCTCTCTCAGATTTTGCAGGTCCAGCCGGAGGAGTCCCACATCAATCTTAACCTCCTCGATTTTGCCTGTCAGCGACACTTTTGAATCCTGGATCGCCGCAAGTAACTGCGAAGTAACTTGCTGCAAGGTTAGCTCCTGCGGTTCCTTGGATCCGTCCTCCATGCTCTCCTCCTCCTCCGCCTCACTGGTTTCCCGCTCTGCCTGTTTGCCGGCGCCATCTTGCTGGGAGTCCCGAGCAAACTTCCTCAGCTTTTCAGCCGCCGCTGCGCTGCGACCTCTGCTCATGGTACCGATCAGAATGCTCACCGCACCACAGGTAATCCGGAGGTGTATTTAGGCACCAATTTCGGCAGGATTAATAGTATTTATCAGCGTTGGACTGCGGAGCTGCTCTCAGATGCGACCGCTCATGCTGCCTGCTGGCCACGCCCCTGAAACCTAACCCTTTAAAAAGAAATATAAATAAACCTATTTGATGTTGCCGTGTCCATAAGGCCAATCTATCAAAATAATTACTTAACTCTTAAGTTAACCGCTGCATAAAAAAAAATTCCTTTAAACAGAATTGACATTAACTTAGTTGCTTTTCCTCTGCCAAAGAACTCAATGCAATAAAAAGATGAAAATATCCTGTGTACACATATCAAGCTCTTGCACAATTCTATTGATAGAAAAATAGTTACAGGTTTTGATAAATAACAAAAGAACTCCAATTTTTTTTTTATATTTTTTTTCACACATTTCTGGCAATACAAGTTTCAATCAAGTTGCTGGTTTTAGATCTATTATGCAATATTCTTTTCCCTAGCTTAGTTCAGAATTTTATTGCTAGATCTGCCTACCTCAATTGTTTGTTTTTTTTTTTGCTTTTTATTTTTTTTTTGTTTTTTTGCTCCCATTCTACCATGAGCCCTAACTTCTTCTTTTTTTTTTTTTGTCAATTTTGCCATATGAGGGCTTGTTTTTTTGCAGGACGAGTTGTACTTATGAAAGAAATCATTAGTTTTGCTACATAGTGTACTGTAAAACTGTAAAAAACTAAAAAAAAAAATCCATGTGCGGGGAAATTGCAAAAAAAAGTGCAATAGCGTGATTCTTTTTGCAATATTTTATTCAGTGTTCACTATATTGGAAAAATAACATGTCCGTATGATGCCTCACGTCGGTAGGAGTTCGTAGATTCTAAATATGTATACTTTTTACTTTCTAAGGGGGTAAAAAATAAAAAAAAAATTTGAAGTTTGTCCAAAAAAGTGCTGCTCTTGTCGCCATTTTCCAAGACCCATAGCGTTCTCATTTTTCGGTATTTGGGGCTCAGCGATAGCTCATTTTTTTTGCATCTTGAGCTGATATTAATTATACCATTTTTCTGTGGATGTTATGTTTTAATCACCCATTATTGCATTTTTAAAAATTTTTGTGGCAGACAAAAAAAAAGTAATTTTGGTGATTGGAATTTTTATTCTCCCCACGCCATGTACCCATCAGATTAATGTTATGTCGATAGAGCGGGCATTTCTGAACCTGGCGATACCAAATGTGTATTTTTTTACGGTTTTATTTTCAATGGGGCGAATGGGTATTGATTTAAACTATATATTTTTGTTTTTTAATTTCTTTGTCGCTCCATTGGGAGACCCAGACAATTGGGTGTATAGCTACTACCTCCGGAGGCCACACAAAGTATTACACTTTAAAAAGTGTAACCCCTCCCCTCTGCTTATACACCCTCCCGTGCATCACGGGCCCATCAGTTTTATGCTTTGTGTTGAAGGAGGCACACATGCACACAAGCTCCACATTTTAGTCAGCAGCAGCTGCTGATTGTATCGGATGGAAGAAAAGAGGGCCCCCCACAGGGCCCCCGGCATGCTCCCTTCTCACCCCACTGAGTCGGCGGTGCTGTTAAGGTTGAGGTACCCATTGCGGGTACAGAGGCTGGAGCCCACATGCCGTTTTCCTTCCCCATCCCTTAGGGGCTCTGGGAGAAGTGGGATCCTAACCGGTCACCATTCACTGGGACCGAGCTCCATCCGCAGCCCCTGGGGGAATCTGACGGACAGGAGACTGGATATCATCAGGGACAGGGCCCTGCATCCATAAGGTACTCTGTGTCCCCTTAGGGACGGTGCATGCAGCGCCTGTGTTACAGACGCCGCAGCGGCTCCTGTGTGGTTTGTGAGACCGGGACTACCGCGCCGACCGCGCCTGTTTGCCGGCCGCATTTTTAACTTTAGTCCCCGGCTTTTGCGGCCTAGTACCATATACTCCCGCCCCCGGGCCTGCCAGTCAGGGGTAAGGGCGGGACGGCCGACTGGACGTCGGCAGTGAGGGCTGGAGCATACGTTGGTATCCTCCTCCCCCCTCACTGAGCACTGTGGGGCACCAGTTTCCCGCACTTTATTAGGCACGCCCACGGCTCCATCCTCCCCTCAGAACGCTGGCAGCCATTGTTATAATCACTTCTGCCGGTGGGGGATTTCAGAACGAGCTCCGCAGTTCTGGGAGAAGTGGGATCCTAACCGGTCGCCGTTCACTGGGACCGGGCTCCCTCCGCAGCCCCTGGGGGAATCTGACGGACAGGAGGCTGGATATCATCAGGGACAGGGCCCTGCATCCATAAGGTACTCTGTGTCCCCTTAGGGACGGTGCATGCAGCGCCTGTGTTACAGACGCCGCAGCGGCTGCTATGTGGTTTGTGAGCCGGGACTACCGCGCCGACCGCGCCTGTTGGCCGGCCGCGCTTTTAACTTTAGTCCCCGGCTTTTGCGGCCTACTACCATGTACTCCCGGGCCTGCCAGTCAGGGGTAAGAGCGGGACGGCCGACTGGACGTCGGCAGTGAGGGCTGGAGCATGCTTTGGTATCCTCCTCCCCCCTCACTGAGCACTGTGTGGCACCAGATGCCCGCACTTTATTAGGCACTCCCACGGCTCCCTCCTCCCCTCAGAACGTTGGCAGCCATTGTTATAATCACTTCTGCCGGTGGAGGATTTCAGAATGAGCTCTGCAGCTCTGGGAGTCCCAGGCAGGGAATCTGGTGGACACACCACCGCTTGGGGCGGTTGGTAAGCCACACCAGTTGTCAGGTGCTGGCCCCCCTTGGGTGCCGAAGGATAGATATATATATATATATATATATATTAGTATACATTTTCTCTATTCAGCAGCATTATTTGCTTTTGGCTATATCTCTAAGAGGAGACAACAGCATGTCGTCCGCAGAAAGCAAGGGTGCCAAGGCACAGGCTTATTTTGCAACCTGTACCTCTTGTGCGGCTATGTTACCTGCAGGTTCCACCTACCCTCATTGTGACAATGCTCGGCCCCTGTGGCACTCACTCAGCCGGAGCCTCCGGCACTGGTGGGACCCTCGGCTCAGGTGGTACCGCCGGTTTCCACTGCACAGATGGAAGGGACAGAGTTTACAATTTTGACTGAGAAACTCTGAGTCGCTTCACATTCCATGGCTCTGTCTATGGACAGATGGTCTGCTAAGATACTAGAAGCTTGGCAGTCCAGACCGGTAACACAGGGCCAGGGCACGGTGAGTTCATCGCCCCCAGGCCCCTCTCGGTCGGTACAGCAAAGGGCTCCTGGGGTGGCACCCAGATCCCACGGTGAGAACTCCGACACGGACCGCAGCCTCAGACAGGCTAAGCGGGCTTGCTGGGAACCTTCCCCGACTTCATCACGCGGTTCGGGGTCTCAGCATGAGGACTGTCTGGAGGATGAAGCGGAGGTCGCAGCTCAGGGCTCTGATCCTGACGTTGCTCTCAATCTGGATACACCTGAAGGGGACGCCATAGTAAATGACCTTATAACGTCCATCAACCAGGTGCTAGTCCTTCTCCCCCAACTCCACCTATAGAGGAGTCGGCTTCACAGTAGGAGAAACACCAGTTTAGGTTTCCCAAACGTACCCGGAGTGCGTTTTTCGATCACTCTAACTTCAGAGATGCTGTCCAGAAGCACAGAGCATTTCCGGACAAGCGCTTTACTAAGTGCCTTAATGACACACGTTACCCTTTCCCCCCTGACGTAGTTAAGGGTTGGGCTCAGTGTCCCAAGGTGGATCCTCCAGTCTCCAGACTGGCGGCTAGATCCGTAGTATTAGTGGCAGATGGTTCATCGCTCAAAGATGCCACTGACAGGCAAATCGAGCTCATGATGAAATCCATCTATGAAGCCATAGGCGCGTCTTTTGCTCCGGCCTTCGCAGCCGTGTGGGCACTCCAAGCTATCTCAGCTTGTCTGTCTGAGACTAATGCGGTCGCACGTACCTCTACCCCGCAGGTTGTGTCTTTGACTTCTCAGGCGTCGGCTTTTTCGTCCTACGCCATGAACGCCGTCCTGGACTCTGCGAGCCGTACAGCGGTAGCATCCGCCAATTCGGTGGCAGTCCGCAGGGCCATGTGGCTACGCGAATGGAAGGCAGACTCTGCTTCCAAGAAGTTCTTAACCGGTTTGCCATTTTCTGGCGACCGTTTGGCGAGCAATTGGATGAAAAACCGATGGGTGAGAGACATTCCGTCTCACGGTTACAGGATAGAGCTCAGCTCTCGTCCTCCGACTCATTTCTGCAGATGGATTTGTGATCCCCGTTCCGCTTCAAGAACGTGGTCGCGGCCTTTACTCCAACTTGTTCGGGGTACCAAAAAAGGACGGATCATTCCGGTCCGTTCCGGGCCTCATTCTGCTCAACAGACACGTGAGAACCAGACGGTTTCGGATGGAATCTCTCCGCTCAGTCATCACTTCGATGTCCCAGGGAGTCTTCCTAGCATCAATCGACATCAGGGATGCTTATCTCCATGTGCCGATTACACCAGAGCATCAACGCTCCCTGTGTTTCGCCATCCGGGTCGAACACTTTCAGCTCGTGACTCTGCCTTTCGGCCTGGCAACAGTCCCACGGGTCTTCACCAAGGTCATGGCATCAGTGGCGATGGGCCTACACTCTCAGGGACACTCGGTGATCCCTTACTTAGACGATCTCCTAAGTCAAGGCACCCTCCCGGGTGGCATGTCAACACAGCCTGAACATTGCTCTGGAGACTCTCCAGAGGTTCGGGTGGATCATCAATTTCCCAAAGTAAAAATTGACACCGACCCAATCACTGACTTACCTCGGGTTGGAGTTTCATTCTCTCTCAGAGATAGTGAAGCTACCGCTGGACAAACAGCGTTCGCTGCAGACAGGGGTGCACTTTCTCCTTCGGGCCCAGTCTCACCCCTTGAGGCGCCTCACGCGCTTCCTAGGGAAGATGGTGGCAGCAATGGAGGCAGTTCCCTTTGCGCAGTTTCATCTGCGTCCACTCCAATGGCACATTCTCCGCAAATGGGACAGGAGGTCGACGTCCCTAGACAGGAACGTCTCTTTCACTGGCAGACAAAACCTCTCCTCAGTGGTGGCTTCTTCCCACTTATTGGTCGAAAGAAAAATCCTTCCTGCTCCCATCCTGGGCTATGGTCACGACGGACGAGAGTCTGTCAGGGTGGACAGCGGTCTTCCTCCACCACAGGGCTCAGGGAACCTGGACTCTGACAGAGTCCTCCCTTCAGATCAATGTTCTGGAGATAAGGGCAGTGTAGCTAGCCCTAAAGTCGTTCCAGTGGTGGCTGGACGGCAGGCAGATCCGGATACAGTCGGACGACGCCACGGCGGTCGCGTACATCAACCACTAGCACAGAGCGCTGGCGGCGGACGCATCAGTTCAGGACTGGTCGCAATTTCGACTGCCTTATGTATTTCCTCCTCTGGCGCTGCTGCCCAGAGGGTTACTCAAGATCGGGTCCGACTGCCGCCGCGCCATCCTCGTCGCTCCAGACTGGCCGAGGAGGTCGTGATACCTGGATCTGTGGCACCTCACGGTGAGTCGACCGTGGGCACTCCCGGACCGACCAGACTTGCTGTCTCAAGGGCCATTTTCCATCTGAATTCTGCGGTCTTCAACCTGACTGGGTGGCCATTGAGTCCTGGCTCTTAGCGTTCTCAGTTATCTCTATCACGCCTTTCGCAGAAGGTGGTCTTCCTAGTGGCAGGCACATCACTTCTGAGTGTGTCTGAGCTAGCAGCGCTGTCATGCAAAGCCCCCTTCCTGGTGTTTCGCCAGGATGAGGTGGTTCTGCGTCCGGTCCCGGAATTCCTACTTAAGGTGGTATCCCCCTTTTCTGCTCAATCAGGATATCTCCTTACCTTCTTTTGGCTCTCATCCAGTTCACAATTGTGAAAAGGATTGCACTTGTTAGATCTCGGGAGAGCACTCCGGCTCTTCTTTTCGCACACTGCGCCCCCGCGCCGTTCTGATGCACTCTTTGTCCTTGTCACTGGCCAGCGTAAGGGGTCGCAGGCTTCCAAGTCAACCTTGGCTCGGTGGATCAAGGAACTGATCCTTGAAGCCTACCGTTCTTCTGGGCTTCCGATTCCTTTAGAGCTGAAAGCCCATTCTACCAGAGCCGCAGGGGCATCCTGGGCATTGCGTCACCAGGCTACGGCTCAGCAGGTGTGCCAGGCAGCTACCTGGTCGAGTCTGCACACTTTCACGAAACACTATCAGGTTCATGCCTATGCTGTGGCAGATGCCAGCCTAGGTAGGCGAGTCCTTCAGGAGGCGGTTGCTCACCTGTAAGAGAGGGCCGTTTTTTCGGCTCTTTTTATCGAGGTATTCTTTTACCCACCCAGGGACTGCTTTTGGACATCCCAATTGTCTGGGTCTCCCAATGGAGCGACAAAGAAGGGAATTTTGTTTACTTACCGTAAATTCCTTTTCTTCTAGCTCCTATTGGGAGACCCAGCACCCGCCCCTGTTCCCTTCGGGCTGTTGTTCATGTTGAAGGGTTCTTTTGGTTCATGGTTTCAGTTCTCCGAACATCCTTCGGATTGAATTTACCTTGACCAATTTATATAGTTTTCCTCCTTCCTGCTTTGGCACCAAAACTGATGGGCCCGTGATGCACGGGAGGGTGTATAGGCAGAGGGGAGGGGTTACACTTTTAAAGTGTAATACTTTGTGTGGCCTCCGGAGGCAGAAGCTATACACCCAATTGTCTGGGTCTCCCAATAGGAGCTAGAAGAAAAGGAATTTACGGTAAGTAAACAAAATTCCCTTCTTTTTTCATAGCGCGATCTAAGGGATTAACAGCTGTGAGTGGATCGCGGATCTACCTGCGCCTGTAAGACACATGTCTGTTGTGCAAATCAGCATACATGTGCAGGAATCCCCACCAGCTTACCACAGCAGCCGTTGGTGATTACCCCAACATGACCAAGGACGTACCAGTATGTCCTTGCTCTTTCAAGGGTTTTAACACTAGAAGTCCCAGAGAGGGGTCATTTGACATTTTTACCATTGGAACCCTATGGAGCTCGAAATTCCTGGGACTTCTAGTGTTAAAGGAGTTGTTCACTACTCACACTACCCATTCTCAATCTTAGTTTCTTTCTTTTAAAATAGTATCCCTTGTACTCTTTGCTGGTGCCATTCCAACGGTGTCGACACTTACATGTTATGTTGTCACTCGATCCCTGCGGCCAATCAGCAGCCGCTTTACCCCTGCCTTCAGATGTATCAAATATCCAGAGGAAGCGAGTGCAGCCGCGCTTTCTTCTTTCAGATGTCAGTGATTTGTAGTGTCATCATTTTAAGAGGGAAATCTACAGATTGAGAAAGGGTTTTCTGAGGAGAGAACAGCCCCCTTAAAGCACAAAGGCTTCTTAGGGGATATTCTCTCTACTCATAACCTTGACAACCATTAAACTCATGGAATGGTTCATACTGTGGTTATATCACAAAGATTTGTAATTTTTGGACTCGAAGACACAGCAAATTATTCCTGCTAAAGAGTCTGAGTCTGGAGATTGGCTTCTCTCAAAGTAGAAAGGGAGCGAGTACAGTATGGCTGGAAGAAGCTCAACTGTTCCTCAAATTGTTAGCCGCCTGCTATCTTCCCTTCACATAACTGTGAATTTGTCTCCCCTCCTGCTAAGCCATGGAGTGGTGCTTTTTTTTTTTTTTTTTTTTTTTTTTTTTTTTATGTTGTATGGATATCTTGTGCGCTCTGCTTGCATGCAAACCTAAGCATGAAAGTTTGTGTCGAGTAAATAAGAAACATTGCCTCAATTCCCTGGTAACCTTTCTAAATTAAAAATTGATTTGTGATAGCATTACTTTTATCAAAGAGGCAGAGGAGGACACAGTCAGAAGCAGGCCTTAGTGCAAGAACTAATATATTGGCCCATTGCAGTCAAATAGCTCATCACGATGCATCCCGTTCTGGGTCTTTGACAGAAGCTGCTGGCAGCTTTGCATGGGGAAGTGGGCCCCTTACCGCTTTAGCTCCTGTGCTTAGGTGCACCCCCTTCTAGGTGCATTCCCACTAAATACATTTTTTGCCTATCCATAGACCTGCATCGATCACAAAAGCTTTGTGAACAGAACCTGTTTGACCACCACTCTATTCACACTCTTTATGACAAGAGGCATGGATGGCCGTTCAGTGGAGCAAGGTGTGATTCTTATATAGCAATATTAGTCTGCTATACAGTAGTTATAACATACCCTCCTTGTCAGAATTGGCGCTCTACCTGTTGTTCCCAGCTGCAAAATGGCCAGAGACACTTCACTATTTTTCCCCAATTGTCCAGTAGTATAAAGAAATATTAACCTCTTCTACATTCTACCATCAGCAGGTTTTTGCTACCTCTTCTGGGAACAGCTTGACCTAGGCAGAGAGACTCTGAACCAGCAGTGTATCACTTAGTTTACTGTGTGCAATTCTTTTTGATTTTAGCAAGCAGCAGAGTTGGGAAAGTTACCCCGCCCACCCCAGGCTCTGTATCTACAAAGTCTACAGACAGTGAGCTGCTAATCAGAGGGGGCGTTGTTCCACTATGTAGCAGGGCAGTGATTTTATCAGGTGATGAAACCTTCACTATGAATAAACAGCACAGCAGGGAAATAATCGACACATTATCGAACTGTGTCAGTGTCTAGCTCCTACTGTCTTCAAATTACATGGAAAAAGCCTGCTGATTCCCTTCAACCTTTCCACTTCCTGAAATCAAATTTAAAAGTATATTTTGTCTCCTCTTTTCTGTTTTATCAATTTGGGTGTGTAAAGTCAGCTGTTTAAGTCTGAAAAGCTCTAAATCCTAAATAAACCTCCTGTTCTGTTTCCAGCGCGTGAAAGCCGAGAAAGCGGAGATAACAAGGTTTTTGCAGAAATCCAAAACATCACAAACTCCAAAGGTAAGAGATTTGTAATATAGTCTGTTTTGTGTTTTTTTTTTTGTTTTTTTTTTTCTCTTCCTTTTTAAGGTTATGAAAAATGTGGGCTCTTGTTACTTTCAAGCAGCTCTATCATGTAAAAAGGTTCTCGGAGCTGCTAGATATTCTGTGAATTGTCCTAGTTCTAAGTCTACTCTTGCATGTGGCAGCTAACAAGACTTGTCTGTATACCAACATGTGGCCACTCTCAAAAGAAAAAAAAAACCCTATGCTACTCTTCATTCTGTAGCAATTTTGTTTTTTTTTGTTTTTTTGTGAGCATCAACAAAACTATTCACACATCAAATTTTAAAACTTTCAAGGGATATTGAAATTATTTTTGAGAATTAAAGATGGGTTAATTTGTCACTGCTTGATACTCAAATAAGGCCCCTTTCACACATTAGTTTTTTGCCATCAGTCACAATCCGTTGGCTCAACGCATCCGTTAGATTGTGGAAAAACTGATGCAACGGATCCGTCGCATCAGTTTTTTTCAGCCCAACAGTGTTTACACCCCATCTGAGAATGCTCAGTTTAAAAAAACTGATCCGTCGCCAGATTCAGTCATTTGACGGCTGAAGACTGATCCTACGTCTATTCTACCAAGTGACGTATTTGTCGCTGTCCGTTTTTTCGTCGTATACAATGTTACTGTAGATGTCGTCTTTCTGACGGACAAACATTTTTTGACGGATCCGTCGAACGATGGATGAAACGTGAGGCCATCCGCCGCTAATACAAGTCAATGAGAAAAAAAACTGATCCAGTGGCATTAGTCACCGAATCCGTTTTTTTCAAAATTAGATGGATTGTGACTGATGGCAAAAAACTGTGTGAAGGGTGGGCTAAGCATCAGGGTGCTCTCCTGAGTATCACAGGCGCTCAGATGTGCCGTTCGTGAAACATCGAACACAAAGCACAGGCTCGCTTCATTGAATAATGTGAGCAGACTCCCCAGTGAGAGCTACTTGCAGTCTCTGGCTCTCACTGAGGGTAAAACATTATTTTCGGATGTAGTGTGTAGAAACATAACCTTTCATCCCTCCTCTGGAAATGCTCTGTTGCTGACTGTACGTGGGTGGAGAGCTGAACTACCCAGTCATTGCTTTTCATTATATTCGTTACTTGAGTTGAGCCAGCCTGTGTCTGACCTGCTTGACTCTAGTAATGAGCACTCGTGCAGTAGTGTGCACTCATTATTTCGCGTACCGAGCACCGTACTGCTCGACCATCATTATTTAAATACATATTCCACCAATTACATCTTAGTCGGATATATGTTTTATATATGTTTTTTTTTTTTTTAATGTACAGCATATGAATAAATTAAAAATTTTCCTATAAATTTTTTCCTAAATGCTATAAAATGTATGTTATTGGGAATAAACATTCTTTTTTATATCTTGGGTGTGCATATGCTCAACTATATCAATGGGACAGGACATCTGAGTATTGCCATGGGTATTTTTTTTGCCTCTGTCTTTCAATAGCCGTAACTTTCTGTCACTTTGGTTTTAGTTTTTTTTGCACTTTTGGGGATCTAAATTTTAACATGGCTATATCTCTAGCTATATTAATCAGTAGAGATATATATGTATAGATCGATCTATATCAATACACAGTACCAGTTAGATTAAATTAAAAAATGCAGCACTCAAACATATTGGATGAAACAAAAAGATCCCTTTAATGGGTCATACCATACAAAGTGTATAAAATACGCTTTGTATGGTGCGACCCATTGACCCCTTCAGCCCCCGGGCACTTTCCGTTTTTGTGTTTTGCTCCTTTTCTTCCGAGAGCCGTAACTTTTTTTATTATCACGTGAATCTTGCCATATGAGGGCTTGTTTTTTGCGGGACGAGTTGTACTTTTAAATGAAACCATAGCTTTTACCATTTATTGTACTGGAAAACAGCAAAAAAATTCCAAGTGTGGAAAAACTGCAAAAAAAGTGTGATCGCACAATAGTTTTTGGGATGTTTTATTCACCGTATTCACGATATGGTAAAACTGATGGATCTATGTGATGCCTGAGGTCGGTGCGAGTTTGTAGACACCAAACATGGATAGGTTTACTTGTATCTAAGGGGTTAAAAAAAATTCACAAGTTTGTCCAATAAAAGTGACGTATGTTTTGCGCCATTTTCCGAAACACGTAGCGTTTTCATTTTTCGGGATCTATGGCTCAGTGACTGCTTATTTTTTGCGTCTTGAGCTAACATTTTTAATGGTACCATTTTTGCGCAGATGCTACGTTTTGATCGCCTGTTATTGCATTTTGCGTTAAACATGCGGTGACCAAAAAACATAATTTTGGCGTTTGGAATTTTTTTGCCACTACGCCGTTTACCAATCAGATTAATTGATTTTATATTTTGATCGGGCATTTCTGAACGCGGCGATACCAAATATGTGTATATTTATTTTTTAACCTTCTAATTTTCAATGGGGTGAAAGGGGGGTGATTTGAACTTTTTAGGTTTTTTTTACTTTTTTTTTTTTTTATTTTACTAGTCCCCCTAGGGGGCTATAGCTATCAGCAATCCGATCGCTATTATCTATCTGCTGATCACAGCTATACAGCTGTAAACAGCAGATTCAGTCACTTCCGGTTTCCCTCTGCTCCGTGCCGAGGAAAAGCGAAAGTGAAACTTCGTAGCTGCAGGCGTCATCACATGACCCTGTGCTACGATGGCAACCACCGAACGTCACGTGATCACTCGCAACATGCAGGCACACGTCAGCTGTTGAAAACAGCTGATATGTGTGCCTACCGCCGCCAGGGCTTAACGGGACACGATCCTAGACGGATAGATCCGTCCAAGGTAGTGAAGGGGTTAAAGGGATCTTTTTTTTTTTTTTTCTTCCAATACATTTGAGTGCCAGATTCTTTAATTTAATTTTACGAGTTAACCCTATTCTAGCACCAATCCTATCTCCAGGAGTGCCGTTCTTCCATTTCTACTGCAGTACCAGTTAAAGTTTTGGACACCTGTTCAAGCAGTGGTTTTTCCTTTTTATTGGATAGTTCACTTTATAAGTTCACTTACAGCAAATTGTCCTTAAAGGGGTTGTGCACTACTGACAACCTTTTCTCAATCACCATGCTTGCCCCCATTAAAATAACGTTTGTGCTCCCTTTTGGACGTATTAAACATCAAGAGGAAGTGAGCGGCCAGTCACAGCCCTGACTTCCTTTTTGACGTTTGATTTATCCGAAGGCGAGGAGAGTGAAGCCATCGCTGGTATGGCACTGGACACGAGTACAAGCTTTATTTTAATGGGGGCAAACATGCTGATTAAGACAAGGTTGTCAAGTGGAGAATCCCTTTTAAAGCGTAACGGTCCTTTTGTTAAAGGGAACCTGTCACCAGATTTAGTGACTATAAGCTGCGGCAAAAACCACTAGGCTCTTATGTACAGCATTCTAACATGCTCTATATAAAAGCCTAGGCCGCTGTGTAGAACATAAAAATGACTTTATAATACTCACCTAAACGATCGGTATGGTGCAGACGGGTCAGATGGGTGTCTCCATTCTCCGGGTCCGAGACTTGTCTTTTGGCCATCTTTGTCCTCCTCCTGAAGCCGAGGGGGCATGATGCGTCCTATGTCATGCAAACGTGCCGGCATTGAGGTCCTGTGCAGGCGCACTTTGATCTGCCTTGAACAAGGCAGATCAAAGTGTTATAGTGCAACAGTTTGCTTAGCCAAACGCTGTCCTCTTCTGCAGCCGGACACCACAGGACTATCTCACCTATGACAGCACCTAGTCATGGCCGGGTTATGGTGAAATGATCTTTCCACTTCAAATAAGGTTGCAAAGGTCTTGAGACAGTTCACTAGTTATACCAATCATGAGATGTTTCTTGTGTGGCACCTTGGTAATAAGACCCATTTTTATAGCCCATCAATTTAACCAGCTATTATTTTTCACGATTTGTCAGGATTGCTTTTTAATTACATGACAGATTTCAGCCGGTGTCATTACTTTTACATGTCGTCTTGCATCTTTCTTCACGTGTTCAATACTTTTCCCTGTCATTTCTCATTATTACACATCACTAAATTTATGGGCATCAAGGGTTTGATTTCTTTGACTGTGTAGATTGGACTTGTTGTTACCAGTATCTGGTGATCTAAGTGGTAAGTTTTCTCCTTGTGAAGAGTGACGTGCCAGTATGAGGAGCCTTAAACTCCTCGCATTTTCCTCTGGGAAATTAAATATGAAAATTACCTCTGAAGACAAAGAGAGGACTTGAACTCTAGTGCCACTTTTTGGAAATGGCAATCCTAAGTCAGTATTGACCCTTTAAAGAGAACCAGTTACAAGATTTGGCAACTATAAGCTGCAGCTACCTCATGTGAGCTCTTATACACAGCATTCTAATATGTTTTATATAAGAGCTCAGGCCGCTGTGTAGAACTTAAAAAAAAAAAAAAAACCAACACTTCTATAATACTCACCTAGGGGCAGTCCGGTCCGATGTGTGTCACTGCTCTCCGGTCCGGTGCCTACACTGTGCTGCGATCTCAGTCCTTCTATCCCGCCCAGTGTCGATAACGCGTCTGTCATCCACACAAGCAATCATTGTGGTCCTTTGAACTGCCCTGCTCTCCTTGCCTTATGATTTAGGACATAAGCAAAACCAGACTCAATTAGCAGACATGGAATTTCAGAGTTTTCCCGCTAATCAGGGCAAAGTATAAAATCTGATTTGGCTAGGGGAGAGACTTAGAATGGGATCTAATGGCTGTTTTCTTTTTGTGGAAGGAGACAAGCCAGGTCTGAAGATTTAAAGGGAATCTGTCAGCAGGTTTTTGCTATGCAAGCTGAAGCCAGCATGCTGGAAGTGTTAGCAAAGTTCAGGCATGCCTATTTTGTCAGACAATCTTTTGTTTGCTATGTTTGTTTAAACAGCAGGACCCTTATCATTAGAGTACTGACATTCCAACCTGCTCCCTGCTGTGATTGGCACCCCACTATCAATGTGCAATCTCTTTAGAAAGCCTGGTGTGGTCCGGGACAGCCCTCTGGCCTCTGCTATATGATTAAATCTAAAAATTCTGATTGTGTAAGAACTGCTTCATCCAGTAATCTAAGTGACGCATCGTTGAGATTCAGAACCTCCTTGCCTACATTATGCTGCACTCAAGAGGTAGCAAAAACCTGCTGACAGATTCCCTTTAGGCCTCCATCACACGACCGTGAAATCACGCACGTTTTTCACGGACGTGTCAAAGGTGCGTATTGCCCTCAGTGTGCTGTGTTTATGGTACACATGTGTTCTCCGTGTGTTATCTGTGATAACAGACGGAGAAAAGGAACTTTCTTTTCACCTGTCCCTGGTGCTGATCTTCGGTCTCCGGTTCTGCCGACTCCCCGCTGCTGCTGCTTCCGGCCAAAGTGAAGTGAATATGCAATGAGCATAGTGAGCGGCGGTCGGAAGCAAGTGACAGCAACGGCAGAGACAGCAGGGCTGGAGAAGGTGAGTATAGAAATTATTTCACAGGCACACGTTTTTTTTTTTCTCCAGTGCGTGTCACATCCGTGCGCTCAGTGTGACACCCGTGATACTGGAGAAGAACTGACATGTGTACGTGTAGAGCACACGTATGCTCCACACGGTCCATGGCAAAACACGCACGTGAGCACTGACCCATTGATTTTTAAATGGTCAATGAGTGCCCATGTCTCCGACACGTGAGGAAACGGACCAAAGACGTACTGGAGACACGGACGTCTGAAGGGGGCCTACAGGAGACTTAAACGCCGTGCATGCTCCTCAGGGAAATTTAAATATGCATATTAAGCCTCTTCATTCTGGCATGTCGCTCTCCACAAGGAAAAAGGAAAATTAAAAATGTGGGGTTTTCACTTTTTGTTTACAGTATGTGAATAGCACCTTATTAGAAATATGGTCTTGGAAAATTTTTGACCTCTTCACTACTTTTTTGACCCGCTGTATTCAGTTTCACATGCCTGGAAACTGGCCTTTCTCCATTACAACCTCTGAGTATTTCAGAAATGTTGGTCTTTGTCTAAGAAAAGCCTGATTTTATCCTCTATTTTAGACATTTGCCCAATCGTGTGGGAAGTTTGCTCCATTTGAAATAAAGAAGAACATGGCTGTTGCTCCTTTGTGTCGGGTTGAATTTGAACAGGAAACTTCAGACAGATTAGATAAGCTTCTGCAAGACCAAGACTCTGAATCCTTATTTTTGAAGGAATTAAAAGGGAGGAATCCAAGACGAATGGGACAGACTAGAATGCCTCAACTGCCAAATGTAACCAGGTGAGTTATGATCTGAATTCTGCACCATAAATGTGGTAAATTATTTTATCACCTATAGGTGTCCACTAACGATGGTGCTCATGGCATACTTTATGGATCTAGTTTACAGGTGTTCAACATCGTTCCCCCGCCCCCCCCCCCCCACACGGGGTGGCGCTATTCTGTATTACTGTAGTTTTTAAAACTGCAGTAAGGAGTAATTACGTTTAACCACCACCATTTTAAAATGTATTGGCAGTGGTTAAGAGGTGAAGGAAATCCCTGAAAAAAAACGCCTTTACCCATGGGAGAAATCTTGTATTCTTCTTTTTTTTTTTTTTTTTTTTTTTTTCTCTTTTCTTTGGGGTGGGGGGGGGGGGGATAAAAATCATTCGTCCAAACTACAAAATCAAACAATCATCCAGTTGTATATGGCACTCAAAACCCGCTAGGATCGCAACTGTCACTATTTAACCCCTTCACGAGAAAAATTGTGTATAAAAGAATATCTCCTCATTTACTCGCACGTCTGATGATCTGATCAGCAGACATATGCCGCTAACAGGCACAGGTGAATTCCCCTTAGATCGCACTGACAGCGCGATCTAACACACTCCCGCTGGGATCACACTGTTCCTCACTGCCATCGGTGGCCCCGATGCGATCACTGGTTGCCATGACAATGCGAAGTCAGATTGACCCCCTGTTGCTGTCATGACTCTCTTCCTGTGAATGCTGGTAGAGCAGGGGTGGGCAATTAATTTTCCCATGGGGCCGCATGAGAAATTGGGATTGGTTTAGAGGGCCGGACTAATATAATTACCTCAGTTCTACCCAATATACTACATTACTACACCCCCTCCATATACTACATCTGTAATAAACTACACCACTACACCCCTATATACTACACCTGTATTATACTACACTCCCTCCATATACCTGTAATATACTACACCCCCATATACACCTGTATTATACTGCACCACTATATAATACACCTCCGATATACTACATCATTACACCCCTATATACTACACCTGTAATATAGTACACCTCCATATAGTACACCTGTAATATACTACACCTGTAATATAGTACACCTGTAATATACTGCACCTCCATATAGTACACCTGTAATATACTACATCACTATACCCCATATACTACACCTGTAATATAGTACACCCCCATATAGTACACCTGTAATATACTACACCTCCGTATAGCACACCTGTAATATACTACAACTCCATATAGTACACCTGTAATATACTACATCACTATACCCCATATACTACACCTGTAATATAGTACACCCCCATATAGTACACCTGTAATATACTACACCTCCATATAGCACACCTGTAATATACTACAACTCCATATAGTACACCTGTAATATACTACACCTCCATATAGTACACCTGTAATATACTACACCCCTATATACACCTGTAATATACTACATCACTACACCCCATATACTACACCTGTAATATAGTACACCCCCATATAGTACACCTGTAATATACTACACCTCCATATAGCACACCTGTAATATACTAAATCACTACACCCCATATACTACACCTGTAATATATTACACCCCCATATAGTACACCTGTAATATACTACATCACTACACCCCTATATAGCACACCTGTAATATACACCTCCATATAGCACACCTGTAATATACTACATCACTACACCCCATATACTACACCTGTAATATACTACACCTCCATATAGTACACCTGTAATATACTACACCTCCATATAGTACACCTGTAATATACTACACCTCCATATAGTACACCTGTAATATACTATATCACTACACCCCATATACTACACCTGTAATATAGTACACCCCCATATAGTACACCTGTAATATACTACACCTCCATATAGCACACCTGTAATATACTACACCTCCATATAGCACACCTGTAATATACTACATCACTACACCCCATATACTACACCTGTAATATAGTACACCCCCATATAGTACACCTGTAATATACTACATCACTACACCCCTATATAGCACACCTGTAATATACACCTCCATATAGCACACCTGTAATATACTACATCACTACACCCCATATACTACACCTGTAATATACTACACCTCCATATAGTACACCTGTAATATACTACACCCCTATATACACCTGTAATATACTACATCACTACACCCCATATACTACACCTGTAATATAGTACACCTGTAATATACTACACCTCCATATAGCACACCTGTAATATACTACATCACTACACCCCATATACTACACCTGTAATATAGTACACCCCCATATAGTACACCTGTAATATACTACATCACTACACCCCTATATAGCACACCTGTAATATACACCTCCATATAGCACACCTGTAATATACTACATCACTACACCACATATACTACACCTGTAATATACTACACCTCCATATAGTACACCTGTAATATACTACACCACACCTCCATATAGTACACCTGTAATATACTACATCACTACACCCCATATACTACACCTGTAATATAGTACACCCCCATATAGTACACCTGTAATATACTACACATCCATATAGCACACCTGTAATATACTACACCTCCATATAGCACACCTGTAATATACTACATCACTACACCCCATATACTACACCTGTAATATAGTACACCCCCATATAGTACACCTGTAATATACTACACCTCCATATAGCACACCTGTAATATACTACACCTCCATATAGCACACCTGTAATATACTACATCACTACACCCCATATACTACACCTGTAATATATTACACCCCCATATAGTACATCTGTAATATACTACATCACTACACCCCTATATAGCACACCTGTAATATACACCTCCATATAGCACACCTGTAATATACTACATCACTGCACCCCATATACTACACCTGTAATATACTACACCTCCATATAGCACACCTGTAATATACTACACCTCCATATAGTACACCTGTAATATACTACATCACTATACCCCATATACTACACCTGTAATATAGTACACCACTATACCCCATATACTACACCTGTAATATAGTACACCCCCATATAGTACACCTGTAATATACTACACCTCCATATAGCACACCTGTAATATACTACAACTCCATATAGTACACCTGTAATATACTACACCTCCATATAGTACACCTGTAATATACTACATCACTACACCCCATATACTACACCTGTAATATAGTACACCCCCATATAGTACACCTGTAATATACTACACCTCCATATAGCACACCTGTAATATACTAGATCACTATACCCCCCATATACTACACCACTATATACACCTCCATATAGCACACCTGTAATATACTACACCCCCATATAGCACACCTGTAATATACTAGATCACTATACCCCCCATATACTACACCACTATATACACCTCCATATAGCACACCTGTAATATACTACACCCCCATATGTTGCACACCCTGCTCCCCATACAGCCTGCACCCCCATATCACACACTACACCCCATACAGCCTGCACCCCCATATCACACACACTACACCCCCATATCTCACACACCCTGCTACCCATACAACCTGCACCCCCCAGATCACACACACTACACCACGATATGTCACACACCCTGCCCACATATCTCACCCTGCCTGTACACCAACTTACCCCTCTCAAACACTCTGCACCCCTTCACATCCTTCTGTCAGTCTGCAGCCCTCATATGCCACTCACCCTGCAACTCCATCTTCCCACATATACCACTCACTCTGCAACTCCATCTTCCCTCATATGCCACTCACCCTGCAACTCCATCTTCCCACATATACCACTCACCCTGCAACTCCATCTTCCCTCATATGCCACTCACCCTGCAACTCCATCTTTCCTCATATGCCACTCACCCTGCAACTCCATCTTCCCTCATATGCCACTCACCCTGCAACTCCATCTTCCCTCATATGCCACTCACCCTGCAACTCCATCTTCCCTTATATGCCCCTCACCCTGCAACTCCATCTTCCCTCATATGCCACTCACCCTGCAACTCCATCTTCCCTCATATGCCACTCACCCTGCAGCTCCATCTTCCCTCATATGCCACTCACCCTGCAGCTCCATCTTCCCTCATATGCCACTCACCCTGCAGCTCCATCTTCCCTCATATGCCACTCACCCTGCAGCTCCATGTTCCCACATATGCCACTCACCCTGCAGCTCCATCTTCCCTCATATGCCACTCACCCTGCAGCTCCATCTTCCCTCATATGCCACTCACCCTGCAGCTCCATCTTCCCTTATATGCCCCTCACCCTGCAGCTCCATCTTCCCTCATATGCCACTCACCCTGCAGCCCCCTCCCTCTCATGTCCCCTCTTTTCTTATTACCAGTTATCATGTGTCCACATCTCCTTCAGGATTCAGTATCTTTGCTTTCTGCCCGGCATCCTGTGTCTCCTCCCACACAGTCACATGGGCGTGATGTCATCGCAGGTCCTGCAGCATGAATTATTCCGTCTGCTGTGCTGCTCCTTCTCCTGCAGGGCGGGCGGGAACTTTTGAAATGACACACGCAGCGCAGTACTGACAACGTCAGAGCGCGCGTGTGTCACTGACAATTAGTGCCGGCAGGGAACAGAGGAAAGACTCCTGAGTTCTGCTGCCTGCACTTACTGTGCGGACCTGCACAGGATCTCTCCCTGCTCGGCACGCTGCAGCCCGGCTCCACTGCACCGGCTGAAGACGGGCGGACCGGTCACAGAGAGTAGGCGGGCCGGATGTGGCCTGCGGGCCGCCCCTTGCCCAGGTCTGTGGTAGAGCGTCAGCACGCACAGTATCACAGCATTTCTGCTGGTCAGAACAACGGTGAAGCATCACTCTGATCAGCACAAGCAATCAATCAGACGCTGCAGGTACAGCTCTGGAAAAAATTAAAAGATAACTGCAAAATTGTCAGTTTTTCTATTTTTTTTTTTTCTTTTATAGGTATATTTGAGTAAAATGTAAACTTTTTTTTTTTTTTTTCTTTCTATTAACTACTGACGTCTCCAAATTGCCAAGCAATAAGTTTTGTATTAATTTTCTGAAAATGAGAAATGGTCAAAATACAAAACAATGCATTGCTTTCAGACCTCAAATAATGCAAAGAAAATATTTTCATAATAATTTAGAAACAACAATACTAATTTAACTGAGGAAGAGTTCAGTAATCAATATTTTGTGCAATAACCATGATTTGTAAAAACAGCTTACGTGTGTGTTGGCTGCTTTCTACCAATCTTTCACACTGCTTTTGGGTGACCTTATGCCACTCCTGGTGCAAAAATGTAAGCAGTTCTTCTTTGTTTGGCTTGTGACTATCCATCTTTCGCTTTATTACATCCCAGAGGTTTTCAATGGGGTTCAGGTTTGGAGATTGGACTGGCCATGACAGGGTTGTGATGTGGTGATCCTTCATCCACACATTGATTGACCTAGCTGTGTGGCATGGCACATTGTCCTTGGGGGACATTGCCTGAGCAGAAGGAAGCAACTGTTTTTCCAGGATAACTTTGTATGTTTCTTGATTCATACGTCCTTCGCAAAGTTTAATCCTAATTTTCCCATGACAACCTGTCATGAAAACCATCTCAATCACCAGGATCCGTTGAAGCGTTCCAGAGTTATAACTTTAAAATGACACTGGTCAGAATTGCAAAAAATGGCCAGGTCATGAAGGTGAAAATGGGGTTAAGGACCTAAAAACTTAATGTTTGAAAATTTGTGAAATCTTCGCCAAATTTCTTATTTTCACAAAATAAATGCAAAATATATTGTCCTAAATTTATCACAAACATGAAATACGATATGTGACAAAAACAGTCTCCGAATCACTGGGTTCCTTTTTGAAGCGTTTCAGAGTTCATAAAGTGATGCTGGTCAGAATTGGGGGGGAAAAAAAGTCTTGATTAGGAAAGCTGACACAGGGCTCGGGGTAACATGGTTAAATCCAGTAAAGACAAAGTTTTATTCCAGATTTTGCGTGTCATTGCATCTCTTTCATATTGATTATTTTTCTGTTGAATTCTTGGACTTCGTAGATGAGCACCACAGTTTTCTTGTTCTTTGTCATCTTTCATTGTGAGCGTTTACATTCCATGCCCTGGGTTAATGAATAGTGCTGAGTTTTTCCTCCACATTTGTTTGCACAAGTTGGGGGATGATTTTTAAATGTTTTTTAACTTTATTTATATGCCATTTACATTGATTACTTGTTCTATTTACGTCATTGTATACCTAAACTGAAGGGCTTCACAGGGGGTACAAGCATGGCAGCCATGGGTGCTTTCAGCACAATAACTGCCTCCATGGCAACTTACTTGCACCCCACAATCAAGTTATGTAAGGGAAAACCTCTAGGAGCCCCAAAGCTCAGAAAGAAAGCAGCACCATATTGCAGTTCAGATTTAGCTGGAATGGTTGAGGGTTGCATGTCACATTAGCATGGCCATGAACATGCCAGAATAGCAGGTTCCTCCCCCCCCCCCCCACACATAAATAACCCTCACCCCCACATTACAAGCTGCATCTGTCAAATAGTTCATCTAGGGGGGTAAAAAAAAATTTAGCCCAGTTTTCAACTTTTTTTTTTTTAAACATATTATACTTGATGTCAGGAAGCACATATCATCAACACAAGAACATGTTACATTCCATGAAATTTCTCCGGATTGTACAATGCTTCTGTTACATCATTTTCTTTTTCATTGTCACAACAATTTCATCTCCATAGAATTATCTTAACAATAATTTCCTTTTAACTTAACAAACTAACATATTTGTTCCCTTCAGTTGGTCCTTTGGATGCTCCCTGCCTTCAGTGTCCCTAGTGTCCCTGCAATGTCTTCCACACAATACCAAGACGTGTGTTCAAATGCTTTAATTAACTGGGTGATTTCCGTCTGTGTGAAGCTTTGCTCAATAAATGTTCTCCATTTTTTGAAGAATCTTTTAGTGGACTTCTCCTTATGTTTCTCCGAATCCAGTTTGTCGTACATCATTATTGCTTTTAGGGTATCAACTATTTCTGTATTTATCGGAGTCTGTCTTATCAGCCAATTCCTAAGTAGGCATTTCTTGACTACAAGCAATACTACGTGTATTACATCTGGAATGGGAGCACTTGCTCGGTCAGTCTCCGTAGGGGCTTCTATACAGTGAAACAAACAGGCCTGAGGGGTGACGGGTAGAACTACTTTCCAAATCCTCAATATGTACGCCACCGCTTCCTCCCATACCCCCCTCACCTGTGGGCATTCTCATATGCAGTGAAACAGTTTTGCTTTATGGAGTCCACAATTAGGGCAATGGTCCAAGAAATGCACTGGTGAGCTGCTATGTGGTATATTAAAGGCATATACTGCGTTGTGTACTAGCTTTAATTGCATCTCCCTCCATTGTTCGTTTATCATTACTTAACAGATTCCAACCCCCTTAGAATTTTATCATAGATGTCCGGATCACCCAGAGCAGTCTCCCAGGTTTTAAATATTTGCTCTTTCCAGGGGCCCTGTACGTGATCTCTCAATCGTTGGTATATGATCGAAAGGGATTCATGTCCCGCTCCCTGACCAATCAATACATCAAAACTCCCCTTCTTCTCAGCCTTCCCAACCTCTTTTACCACTGATGTGTAATGTCTCGTTATTTGTAAATATTGTAGTTAATGGGGATTTTTCCGATACCTCGGCCCAGCTCAGAACTCTCCCCTCCTCTGTTTTCAGTAAATCACCCAACCTCCGTATCCCCCTCTGCTTCCATCCTTGAAATAATTTGTTTTGAGTCCCTTGAATAAAATTTGGATCCTCCCACAGCGGGATAAACTTTGACAGACAATAAGGGAGTCTATACAGTTTTCTCAGTGCTCTCCAGGCCCCCACCGTGTCCTTTATTAAACAGCTCTGTTTCACATACGTTGGTATTTGATCTAGCTTCATATGTAATACCGCTACCAAATTCAAAGGGCTTGTTAGCTCCCTCTCCAGCTGAACGTTAGAAAAGAAGGTTGTCCCATTGATCCAGTCTTTTATATGTCTGGCAAGTGCCGCTAAGTTGTACAATCTAATCATGGGCATTTGTACCCCTCCATCTTTTTTCTGTCGACACAGCTTTGAGTAGGATACTCTTGGTCTCTTTCCCTGCCATAAAAATTTCACAAATGCTTTTTGCAACGTGTTGATATCGGTGTGTTTCAGCAGTAAGGGAATAGTTTGTAGAGGATAGAGCAAGCGGGAGAAGCTGATCATCTTTATCAGATGTGCTCTGCCAAACAGGGACAGGGAAAGATTTTTCCACCTGTCTAGCTCTAGTTATTTTTTCAATTAGGTGTGGATAGTTAAGTCTATATAATGACATTGAGTCTCTGCCTATTTTAATTCCTAGATAAGTGATGTAGTGGGGGGCTATGGCTACTTCTATTCCCTCACCTTGCCTATTTCCCAGGGGTGTCAAATATAGAATCTGACATTTACTAATGTTTATCCTGTAGCCTGAGAAGGAGCCAAAGTACGCCAGTTTGTCTGTTATTTAGTTGGTTTTCTGGGTCTGACATAAAAGCATATAGTCTGCAAAGCAGGTTAGCTTTATCTCCCTATTCACAACCTTGATTCCTGAAAAATCTTTTGATTTTTTTATTTAGTATTGGGCTAGTGGTTCAAGGGCCAAGTCAAACAGAAGAGAGGGCACCCCTGCCTAGTCCCCTTCTGTAGCTGAAAAGATTTTGACAAAGCCCATTGTCGAATTCTAGCTTCAGGCGTAGCGTAAAGTGCCTCCATATAGTTCAGAAAAGTCCCCTTTATACCAAATTTATCCAATACTAGCCCTAACCAATGCCAGTTTTCAACTTTTATGAGTGCTAATAGAAAGAAAAAATGGATAACCGTTTGTTGTGCAATTTCTCGCAAGTGCGCAAATATCCTATTTTTAATCGGGAACTACTTTTCAGGCACAGTGCAAATCTCAGAAGTGACCATATTTTGGAAATTGCACCCTTCTGGTAATTTATCCACAGTTTATAGTGACAATTTTGACTCCTTTTGGTGTTTTCCGGAAACAAGCAGCAATGTGTTTGTGAGACACGAGGGTTAAGTGTGCCCTCATCAGCTGGTTTGGCTGTCTTTTTAAAAAGACCGCATGGACCGGGGCTCATCCCACAGAATGCCTGTACTCCTTTAGATTGAGGATAGATATGAACAGAGACCCTTCCCAACCTGTCCAGTAGTTCGTCCACCCCAAGCATGGGGTAGGCATCCGTAATAGTGACCTCATTGAGTCGCCCATAGTCCACACAGAAGCAAGTACTCTGGCCTTTTTTGAGCACCAGCACTACACTGGCAGCTCATGGGGTATGGAAAGGAACTATGTTCTCCATATTTGACATGTTTTCCACTTCAGCCTTCATCATTGCCAAGACTAGAGGTTAGTGTATTGAAATAATGCTTGACTAGGGGTGTTCGACCAGGCCGTTTTCGTGAGCAGGGGTCAAATTCTTGGAGTCTGGCAGTACAGTTGTAACACCATTGCTGCCTTTCCTGAGCTACTTCTAAATTCCCATGGTCTAAGGCCACAAGGTACCTCATCTTTTGACCCTAGTCTTTTTGAACATAATTCATAATTTGAGTCTCACCCTTCTGACTCCTCATACTTAATAAATTGTTTGAGTGTTCAGATAAAATTCTCACTGCCTCTTAGTTTGAAGGTAGAAGGGGGTAGTGAGCATAAGCAGACATCCTTTCTCCCAGAGGATCTGATTCGGCTCGCTTTGGAACTGAGCCACCTGGTCGACAATATCTTCATCGGAAACCCTACTTGCCTACAGATGTCCAGTAGTTTTTGAGCCACGTGCTTCGCAGCTGTGTGACAGTTCAATGGTGGCCGGGTAGCGGTTGACCATGCTGAAGATGAGCCTCTTTCTGCTACTGATGGCTAAGGGGCTTACTATATCTATTGCATCCCTATGGAACAGTTAACTTATTGAGGGCATGAATTGGAGCTGGGCATGACAGGGGTGTCCCCCCATCATTAGACATGCCTAACACAACGTGCTGTATTTCTGTATTGGGACCCTCAGCCAAAAATATTACACAGCAGGGGGCTATTTTTTTTTTTTTTTAATGTGATCCGCTGAAGGGATGTCATGAGCCAAGTGCAGATGTTTGGGTCTGTACTGCTGAGTACCACGAGCTGACTAACACCAGTCCAGGTTTTCTCTGGGCAGGATGCAAGCTTTTCCTTCTATAATAGCCCCCTCTCCCATCTATAGTCTGTCCCTTTATTTTTTTTCCAGGTGGGCAGGCATACTGCGGACAAGCTATAGAGTGGGGTCCGTGAATTGGGCTTCGCTAAACTCCTTCCCTAAAATCCTTATGTTCTATCCACCTTCCCCCCCCCCCCCCCCCGAAGTCAACAGCCACACAGTCTGGTCAGATGTACTCACTGTTGCTGGCTCAGAGGAGGATGAAGGGGCCTTGGAATGTGGGTTATCCTTGGAAGTGGTGGCTAAAGGATAAACATCAGGATGCTGCTTAGCTTGGTTGCAGGACAGGAGATGACTGACAAACTAGCCCCTGTCCTAGGTAGTTTTCCCAAAACAGGTGTGGGGAGGCTGTCCACGAGCTCCACTTCGGCCTCTCACTTGTCGGTCTTCTAGTCCAACTGCACGTGTACTGGAGGGAGGCCTGAGCGCCGACTCCTTGGCGGCCTGGTAAATGTTGTTCTGGAAGGACAATATCTGGGCTGACCAGGGTGATGGGAAAACTCAGTGTCTCAAATCCCTGGGCCTGGATAGCATTGACCTTAAATGACTTGATGTGGCGATGAAAGTTGGCTTGTGTCGGGTGGCCAACCCGCCATAGGATCTGGATATGGTATGCCACTTCTGCTGCTGGTGTATCCTGGAGGTAGTCACTCACCAGAATAACTCGTTTTGGCAAACATTAACCAGCTAGGCTGGCAGACTGGCTCCAGGCATAGGGCCCTGGAGACCCATCTTTGGCCATGTGTCCAACGTGTCTGCACATATAATAGCACCTTTTTGGTTGGGCAAATCATAAGCCCTGTATTTAAACCTTTGTCCTAGTGGGGCTTCTGCTGGGTAGTAGGACAGTCCTGCTCAAGTGCCTGGTGGTCATTTGGATGAGGGGTGGGCATATCAGGTCTCCAATGAGGTTGATTGGCAGACGAGTTTACAGCCAATCGGGCTGCTTGCTTTGGAATGTCTGGTTTCCGGTTGGCTACCCACTCATATTTCTTGGGCAGTCTTCTTCAGAAGTTGTTCAAGCACGATCCCGTCCTGGAGGGCAGCTGCTGAGTGAACAACCCGAGCATCGAGCCAATGGTTACAGTGCTGTCAAAGTTGACTGCCAAATTTTACATAGGAGGAGGTCCCCTGGGTAGACAGTCTGCAAATTGGTGCAATATCTCTCGGGAGTGATTGTAAAAAGGGCCAACAGGGTGTCATTTAATAGTCCAAGCATTCACAAGGCCCAAACGACTGGACTGCATCATGGGCCTGGCCATTCAAACTAATCCACACGTATTTGACCCAATCAGCTGTGAGCACCTTGTGCATCATCTCAAAACTTTGCAGATGTTCACCAACCTCTTTTTTTGACTCATTAAATACTGGCACATTCTTGTAGCGGACATGATTTTCTTGTTAAGAACCACCATAAAGGTAGGTGGCAGTAGGGTAACTGGAACTCCCTAAACTGATTTCATTAAATAAGCCGCCTCCCCGCTAGAGGATTCAAGCCCCGATGCGACAACTTCTGAATTCGGGCTACTTGCAAATAGGTTGTTTATTCCAGACGGCCACTGAATCTTTGATCTGACAAGTTTTTAATTCCTCTGGGTAAACCTGAGCTTGCTTTGCGATGTTCTTGATGATCTGGGCATTCCAACTGACCAATTTCTGGATCAAATCCAACAGTGTGGGGTGGCCTGGTATTCCATCTGTCAAAGCTGGCACAGTTCCTGTAGTTGCTGTTTCCTGGTGTGGCTGTATATCCTCTGGTCCTTTATCCAAAGCCAACCTGGTGGAGCTGGACATGATGTCCAAAACCTGCTGTGTATGCATAACCCATGGCCTTCAGGGTATGCCTTTTTGGTTGAGGAGCCCTTGGGACAGTATCTATGGACACCAGTCCCCTGCACCTCCCCCAGATTAGCTGGACTGAGTAGTGTCCTACTGCTGCCACCAGTGGTAGAGACACGAGGGTCAAGGGTGCTCTCATATGCTGGCCTGGCTGTCTTTAAATAGACCGCGCAGACTGTGGCGCATCCCACTGAACTCTCCTTCCCTGTTGGCAGAACGCTACATAGACAACACAGTGTGAAGGTACCACACTTAAATAACACTTTATTAGGTTACCAATAGACAACAGCATATTGTACACTCCCAGCAAGGACACAAGATGATGCAAGTGAGTTTCACCCTTTCGCTGGCTCACCAGCTATTAGAACATCTGCGAATTCAGGGCATGCAGGTCCACTCCCCAGCCAGCAGCACCCCGTATTTGGTGGACAATCAATGTGAGGAGAAGCCACAACAGCAGGTCTCTTTATATTCCTCAGCTCCCTTTTCAGGATATTGTACCTCACAGGATGGTGGAGAGATAAACATGGCTGTTCCCTCATTGTTTACTAGTTCAATTAGACTGCAATTAGACTGCATTGTTGTCCTCCAAATGATGTAGACTAGTACAGTGCATGTGGGCTGATGCAATCCATAATCAGCAGGCATTTCACAAATTTTGTATGCAAAAAGTGGCACCGGACAGTCTCGCATGAAACAATGGCTTATGTCCCTTAACTTACTGAACAAAGGAATGGTAAATGTAGCATAACTTCAGAATAGATCACCCCCGCACAACTGATAAAATGTTCTTCATTGACATCGAGCCATCACAGATAATGCCAAATAAAAATTTCAAATTTGCTGTTTGTGTTGCAAGCTCGTGCGTCTGGAGACCAGCAATCCTGTAAATTTATGTTGGCTGGCCTCACTACAATAATGCCAAACTTGTGGACGCTAACTGCAGTTTAGGCACACTGTGGGTCTCAGAAGTGACAGGGTGTTTGGTGTTGGTAGATTAGATTTTCTTGGATTTCTTTTTGGGGGAAGCAATTACCCTTTTCCAAAGTATTTATGCTACCTGTAACGTGGAAGCCCCCAATATTTCCATTAACGGATGGCGGAACTGGCTGGGGACATGTTGTGTGGTTTTTTTTTTTGTTTTTTTTTGGTGTGGATTTAAGTGAAGTTTTTGAAGTACCCATTGTAGTGCAATATAAATGTGAGCTGAGCCTTACTGTGTTCTTAGAGGATGAATTAAGCATCAACAGCAGGGCACAAATTAATTTTTCTTTCATGTGGTTCCTCGTGCAATATGTAATAAAGCAGCTTTATTTACAAAAATATTTTTTAATCACTATATTGAGTGCCATGATGTTTTTAAATTTGTGCCAGCAGTCATGGGAGCGCTTGTTTTTTTTTTTTTTTATGGGATAAATTAATTTATCGATTTTTTTTTTTTTTTCCTCCTATTTTGGGAGGTAGAATGAACATAACAGCAATTCAGGATATTTTTTTCTTTAATGCCATTAACTATGGTAAAAGTAATAAGACTGCTTTACTCTTTGGGTCAGATCACTTAGAGCAATTACCGTATTTTTCAAACTATAAGACGCACTTTTTTCCCCTCAATTGTTGAGGGAAAGTGGGTGGTGTATCTTGTAGGGCTGTGGGGAATGAGGGTGTTGCGGTGGAGCTGGTCATCTGCAGCACGAGCAGGCTGTAGCAGCGCCTGCCGTGACCATGTGAGCCCGTTCGTTTCATATGCACGCCACCCCCCCGGCCATCATCTCTCAGCGCTGATAGGTTGGCGGGGTCATGGGCGGGGGGTGCACGCATAGTAAAAAGCCGGCCCGCATGATCACCCTTGGCAACTACAGCCTGGAGTGGTCATGGGCGGCTGTATTCACTGCTCCCTACTCATCATCATCAGCGCGGGAGGCAGTGAATAAGTAGGGTATACGCAACGTTCCCCTGCAGCATCGCGATGTCTTCCTGTCTGCCGGCCAGCTGATCTGTGTAGAGAACGGTGAGCACAGAAATTACATCTTCCCTGTGCGCGCACCACTAGTCTCCACACACATCAGCGAGCCGACAGGCAGGAGGACATTGCGATGCTGCAGGGGAACGGTTCCACACAAGTCAGCAGCGCTGCTGCTGACACAGAGAGGAAGACTAGCGATGCTGCAGGGAGTGAGGAAAGGATAGTATAAACATTTATTTTTTCTTCAGCGCTCTATTGGGAGACCCAGACGATTGGGGTATAGCTACTGCCCTCTGGAGGCCACACAAAGCACTACATTAAAAGTGCAAGGCCCCTCCCCCTCTGGCTATACCCCCCCCGTGGTATCACGGGTTCTCCAGTTTTAGCTTTGTGTGCGAAGGAGGTCAGACATTCCATGCATAGCTCCACAGATTTTAGTCAGCAGTAGCTGCTGACTATTTCGGATGGAAGAAAAGAGGACACATATAGTGTCCCCAGCATGCTCCCTTCTCACCCCTGGATGGTGTTGTAAGGTTGAGGTACCTATTGCTGGTACAGGGCTGGAGCCTGACATGCTGTTTTCCTTCCACATCCCCTGGTAGGGCTCTGTGGAAGTGGGATCCTGCCGGCCTCTCAGCTCTGACGCCGGGCTCCATCCACAGACCCATTAGAACCTGATGGAGACGGAGCAGGAGTACGATCAGGGACAGGCCCTGCATCATACAGGTACTCTGTGTCCCCGGCAGGCACAGACACACTCCGGGCTGGCTGGGTGTTGTAGTGCGCCGGGGACCGCAACGTTGGAGCTAGTGTCCCTACAGATTACTGGGGGATTGTTTGTGTATGGGAACGCAGCGCCGACCCCCTCTGGACCGGGCGGCGCTGCTGTGACTTGTGGTGCGCCGGGGATCCACCGTCCGCGCTTTTACGGCGGCGGCGGTTATAAATTGAGTCCCCGGCTTTTTGGGCCTAGGACGCCGGCAGCTCCGATTCGTTCCCGCCCCCACCCTGTCATTCAGGGTAGGGGAGAGACGCTGTTCGCTAGCAGCGACGAGGGCTGGAGCCTGATTTACATGCTCCAGCCCTCACACTAGGCACAGAGGGAAGCAGGCTTCCCGCTCTTGGCCAGGAACGCCCAGGGCCCGCCCCCCTTCTCTCTCAGGACGCCGGCAGCCATTACATGCAGTCTGGCTGGAGGAAGGACGCAAGGCTCTGGGAGACCTGGACTAGGGGCTATCTGGCGACCACACACCCGCTTTTTAAGCGGGCGGTAAGCGATTTTTCTGTGCTGGTCCCTCTAGTGCCTCACGGTGTATTGGTGTACTGTGTAGGATATAGAGATATTGTATTTCTTGCACTGTAAGGTCGCTTCTGGCTGCATCTCCCAGATCACTCTGTGGAAGCAACAACATGCCATCCTCAAAACGCAAGGCTGCCAAGGCTAGGGCTGTGTATACTGCGTGTGCTGCATGTGGGGCTAATCTACCAGCAGGCTCCGATGACCCCCATTGTGTGCAATGCTCCGACCCGGTGCTGCTTCGCCAGCCGGAGTCAGGAGGGAGAGTGACCCAGGCTGAGACGCCTGTAAGTCCTGCCCCGGTGACAGGGACAGACTTTGCAGTTTTTGCTGATAATATGTCTGTCTCTATGGCAAAAATACTTGAAACCTTGCAATCTATGCATGGGGCTCAGTCTTTGGGCACGGCGAGGCCTCTGTCCTCAGGTCCCCCTCACTTGGAATTAATCCAGCCCTCAGGGGAGTCCCCGGCTTCACAGGCCGAGGATTATGAGTCAGATGATAGCCCCAGCCACCCTAAGCGAGCTCGCTGGGAAAGACCCTCGACGTCATCACACTGCTCAGGGTCTCAGCGCAATCAGTCTCCCTGTGATGTGTCTGATGAGAGTGATCAGGAATCCATTCCTGGAACCCCTCTCAACCTGGATACCCCTGATGGGGATGCCATGGTAAACGACCTTATCTCAGCCATCAATAGGCTGTTGGATATTTCTCCCCCAGCCCCTTCAGCAGAAGAGGCGGCTGCGGAGCAGGAGAAGTTTCGTTTCCTTTATCCCAAGCGTAAATTGAGTGCTTTGTTGGATCACGCTGACTTCAGAGAATCAATCCAGAAGCACGACGCTCACCCAGAAAGGCGTTTCTCTAAACGATCTAAAGATACGCGTTTCCCTTTCCCCCCTGAGGTGGTCAAGCGCTGGACACAGTGTCCAAAGGTAGACCCCCCGATTTCCAAACTCGCAGCTAGGTCCATAGTTGCAGTGGAGGATGGCGCTTCACTTAAAGATGCCAATGACAGACAGATGGACCTTTGGTTAAAATCTGTCTATGAAGCTATCGGCGCGTCGTTTGCTCCGGCATTCGCAGCCGTATGGGCACTCCAGGCTATTTCAGCTGGCTTAGCAAAAGTGGATGCTATCATACATCCAGCAGTGCCGCAAGTGGCGCACCTTACCACGCAGATGTCGGCGTTTGCGTCTTACGCTATCAATGCGGTCCTAGAATCTACCAGTCGCACCTCAATGGCGTCCGCCAATTCGGTAGTTTTGCGCAGAGCCTTGTGGTTAAAGGACTGGAAAGCAGATGCTGGTTCCAAAAAATGTTTAATCAGTTTGCCTTTATCTAGAGATAGACTGTTTGGCGAGCCATTGGCTGATATCATTAAGCAGTCTAAGGGTAAAGACTCCTCTTTACCACAACCCAGAACAACCAAACCTCAGCAGAAAAAGTGGCAGCAGAGGTTTCAGTCCTTTCGAGGTTCGGGCAAGACACCATTTACCTCGTACAAAGGGACTCAGAGGACGCAAAGAAACTCAGATTCGTGGCGGGCTCACACGCGCCCCAAGAAAGCAAATGGAGGTACCGCTTCCAAAGCGGCTACCTCATGACTTCCAGCCCCCTCCCTCCGCATCGCCGGTCGGGGGCAGGCTCTCCCGCTTTTCCGGCATTTGGATGTCACAGGTCAAAGACCGGTGGGTGACGGACATTTTGTCTCGCGGGTACAGAATCGAGTTCAATTCTCGTCCTCCAGCTCGGTTCTTCAGAACCTCCCCACATCCAGACCGAGCAGATGCTCTGCTGCAGGCGGTGGGCTCCCTAAGAGCGGAAGGAGTGGTGATCCCAGTCCCTCCTCAGGAACAAGGGCAAGGGTTTTACTCCAATCTCTTTGTGGTTCCAAAAAAGGACGGCTCGTTCCGTCCTGTTCTGGACCTAAAACGGCTCAACAAACATGTGCACGCCAGGAAGTTCCGGATGGAAACCCTGCGTTCTGTCATTGCCTCAATGTCCAGAGGAGACTTCCTTGCCTCAATAGACATCAAAGATGCTTATCTCCACGTGCCAATTGCTACAGAACATCAACGTTTTCTACGTTTTGTGATAGGAGACGACCATTTTCAGTTCGTAGCTCTGCCATTTGGTCTGGCAACAGCCCCACGGGTCTTCACCAAGGTCATGGCGGCGGTGGTAGCAGTTTTGCACTCTCAGGGACACTCGGTGATCCCTTACCTAGACGATTTATTGGTCAAAGCTCCCTCTCAAGAGGCATGTCAGCACAGCCTGAATGCTACGCTGGAGACCCTACAGTCTTTCGGATGGATCATCAACTTTCCAAAGTCGATCCTATCACCGACTCAATCACTAACGTATCTTGGCATGGAGTTTCATACTCTAGCAGCGATAGTGAAGCTTCCGCTGAACAAGCAGCGGTCACTACAGACAGGGGTGCAATCTCTTCTGCAGGGCCAGTTGCATCCCTTGCGGCGCCTCATGCATTTCCTAGGGAAGATGGTGGCAGCCATGGAAGCAGTTCCCTTTGCGCAGTTTCATCTGCGCCCACTTCAATGGGACATTCTCCGCCAATGGGACGGGAAGTCAACGTCCCTGGACAGGAAAGTCTCGCTTTCCCAGACGGCCAAGGACTCCCTACAATGGTGGCTCCTTCCCACCTCATTGTCTCAGGGAAGATCCTTCCTGCCCCCATCCTGGGCAGTAGTCACGACAGATGCGAGTCTGTCAGGGTGGGGAGCAGTATTTCTCCACCACAGGGCTCAGGGGACGTGGACACCGCAGGAGTCCACCCTTCAGATCAATGTTCTGGAGATCAGAGCAGTGTATCTTGCTCTACTGGCCTTCCAACAGTGGCTGGAAGGAAAGCAGATCCGAATCCAATCGGACAACTCCACAGCGGTGGCATACATCAACCACCAAGGAGGGACGCGCAGTCGGCAAGCCTTCCAAGAAGTCCGGCGCATTCTAATGTGGGTGGAGGACAGAGCATCCACCATATCCGCGGTTCACATCCCAGGCGTAGAAAACTGGGAAGCAGACTTCCTCAGTCGCCAGGGCATGGACGCAGGGGAATGGTCCCTTCACCCGGACGTGTTTCAGGAAATCTGTCGCCGCTGGGGAGTGCCGGACGTCGACCTAATGGCATCCCGGCACAACAACAAGGTCCCGGCATTCATGGCGAGGTCGCGCGATCAAAGAGCTCTGGCGGCAGACGCCTTGGTTCAAGATTGGTCGCAGTTTCAGCTCCCATACGTGTTTCCGCCTCTGGCGCTCTTGCCCAGAGTGCTACGCAAGATCAGATCCGAGTGCAGCCGCATCATACTCGTCGCTCCAGACTGGCCGAGGAGGTCGTGGTATCCGGATCTGTGGCATCTCACGATCGGTCGACCGTGGTCACTGCCAGACCGACCAGACTTACTGTCCCAAGGGACGTTTTTCCATCAGAATTCTGCGGCCCTGAACCTGACTGTGTGGCCATTGAGTCCTGGATCCTAGCATCTGCAGGATTATCTCAAGGAGTCGTTGCCACAATGAGACAAGCTAGAAAGTCGAATTCGGCTAAGATCTACCACAGAACGTGGAAGATTTTCTTATCCTGGTGCTCTGCTCAGGGAGTGTCTCCCTGGCCATTTGCATTGCCCAAGTTTCTTTCCTTCCTGCAATCGGGGTTAGAAAAGGGCTTGTCGCTCAGCTCCCTTAAAGGGCAAGTTTCGGCACTATCCGTGTTTTTTCAGAAGCGTCTAGCACGTCTTTCTAAGGTGCGCACGTTCCTGCAGGGGGTCTGTCATATTGTGCCCCCGTACAAGCGGCCGTTAGATCCATGGGATCTGAACAGGGTACTAGTTGCTCTCCAGAAGCCGCCCTTCGAGCCTCTGAAGGAAGTTTCCTTTTCTCGGCTGTCACAGAAAGTGGCGTTTCTTGTTGCGATCACATCGCTTCGGCGAGTGTCTGAGCTGGCAGCTCTGTCATCCAAGGCTCCCTTCCTGGTGTTCCACCAGGACAAGGTAGTGCTGCGCCCTATTCCGGAGTTTCTCCCTAAAGTCGTATCCTCTTTTCATCTTAATCAGGATATATCCTTGCCTTCGTTTTGTCCTCATCCGGTTCACCGGTATGAAAAGGACTTACGTTTGCTAGATCTGGTGAGAGCACTCAGAATCTACATTTCCCGCACGGCGCCCATGCGCCGTGCCGATGCACTTTTTGTCCTTGTCGCTGGTCCGCGCAAGGGGTTGCAGGCTTCTAAAGCCACCCTGGCTCGATGGATCAAAGAACCAATTCTAGAGGCCTACCGTTCTGCGGGGCTTCCGGTTCCTTCAGGGCTAAAAGCCCACTCAACCAGAGCCGTGGGTGCGTCCTGGGCATTACGTCACCAGGCTTCGGCTCAACAGGTGTGCCAGGCAGCTACCTGGTCCAGTCTGCACACTTTCACCAAGCATTATCAGGTGCATACCTATGCTTCGGCGGATGCCAGCTTAGGTAGAAGAGTCCTGCAGGCGGCAGTGACACCCCCGTAGGGGAGGGCTGTTTTGCAGCTCTAACATGAGGTATTTCTTTACCCACCCAGGGACAGCTTTTGGACGTCCCAATCGTCTGGGTCTCCCAATAGAGCGCTGAAGAAGAAGGGAATTTTGTTACTTACCGTAAATTCCTTTTCTTCTAGCTCTTATTGGGAGACCCAGCACCCGCCCTGTTGTCCTTCGGGATGTTTTTTTGTTGTTTGCGGGTACACATGTTGTTCATGTTGAACGGTTTTTCAGTTCTCCGATGTTATTCGGAGTTAATTTGTTTAAACCAGTTATTGGCTTCCTCCTTCTTGCTTTGGCACTAAAACTGGAGAACCCGTGATACCACGGGGGGGGTATAGCCAGAGGGGGAGGGGCCTTGCACTTTTAATGTAGTGCTTTGTGTGGCCTCCAGAGGGCAGTAGCTATACCCCAATCGTCTGGGTCTCCCAATAAGAGCTAGAAGAAAAGGAATTTACGGTAAGTAACAAAATTCCCTTCTTTTCTGTGCCATAGGATACAGGCCATATACCGGGATGGGGTATATAGCAGGATGAGGGCATGTACCAGGATGGGGTTATATTATGAGCAGGAAGGGGGTATATTATGAGCAGGATGGGGGCTAAACCAGGATGGGGGACATGTATACAAGCATGGGGATCATATACAAGGCAGGAGGATCATTATCAGGATGGGGTACCTTAGCAGAGAATTTGGTGATATTACCCCCATAAGTGTCATGACCACATTTTTTGCTTAAAATTTTATTTTCCTATTTTCCTCCTCTAACACCAGAGTGCGTCTTATGGTCCGGTGCATCTTATAGTCTGAGGAATACGGTAGTGGTTTTCTTTTGCTTTACACAGTAGACTATTCTATGAGAAAATCATTTTTGCTATTATATTCAGCTATATTTTTTCCTCTGCTGACAGAACAGAGGCAGCTCATTTTTTATTTTTTTTTTTTATTCTGCAGAAGACTCTGCTGTAAAGTTTTATTTACAATGGACTTTTTGAAAGCTTTTACTTTTTCATACCGCCTAAAAAAAAAAAAATTAGGTATTTTTTGTAACCCTTATTTTTATGGTGTTCACTGAACGGATTTACCTAGTGAACGTTTTATAGATTGGGTTGTTCTACACTGTGTGCAGAATTATTAGGCAAGTTGTATTTTAGAGGATTTTTTTTTATTGATCAACTATCTTCTCACTGAACCCAAAAGACTCATAAATATCAAAGTTTAATATTTTTGGAAGTTGGAGTGTTTTTTTTTTTTTTTTTTTTTTTTTAGATTTGGCTATCTTAGGAGGATATCTGTTTGTGCAGGTAACTAATACTGTGCAGTATTAGGCAACTTAATAAAAACCAAATATATTCCCATCTCACTTGTTTATTTTCACCAGGTAAACCAATATAACTGCACAAAATTTAGAAATAAACATTTCTGACATGCAAAAACAAAACCCCATAAAATTAGTGACCAATATAGTCACCTTTCTTTATGATGACACTCAACAGCCTACCATCCATAGATTCTGTCAGTTGCTTGATCTGCTTACGATCAACATTGCGTGCAGCAGCCACCACAGCCTCCCAGACACTGTTCCGAGAGGTGTACTGTTTTCCCTCCCTGTAGATCTTACATTTTATGAGGGACCACAGTTTCTCTGAGGTTCAGATCAGGTGAACAAGAGGGCCATGTCATTATTTTTTCATCCTTTAGACCTTTACTGGCCAGCCACGCTGTGGAGTAGTTGGATGCATGTGATGGAGCATTGTCCTGCATGAAAATCATGTTTTTCTTGAACGATACCGACTTCTTCCTGTACCACTGCTTGAACTTGTCTTCCAGAAACTGGCAGTAGGTCTGGGAGTTGAGCTTCACTCCATCCTCAACCCAAAAAGGTCCCACAAGTTCATCTTTGATGATACCAGCCCATACCAGTACCCCACCTCCACCTTGCTGGCGTCTGAGTCAGAGTGGAGCTCTCTGCCCTTTACTGATCCAGCCTCTGGCTCATCCATCTGGCCCATCAAGTCACTCTCTCATTTCATTAGTCCATAAAACCTTTGAAAAATCAGTCTTAAGATATTTCTTGGCCCAGTCTTGATGTTTTATCTTATATTTCTTGTTCAAATGTGGTGGTTTTTCAGCCTTCCTTACCTTGGCCATGTCCCTGAGTATGGCACACCTTGTGCTTTTTGATACTCCAGTAACGTTGCAGCTCCGAAATATGGCCAAACTGGTGGAAAAGGCATCTTGGCAGCTTCACACTTGATTATCTTCAATTCATGGGCAGTTATTTTGCGCCTTTTTTGCCCAACACGCTTCCTGCGACCCTGTTGGCTATTTGCCATGAAACGCTTGATTGTTCGGTGATCACGCTTCAAAAGTTTGGCATTTCAAGACTGCTGCATTCCTCTGCAAGACATCTCACAATTTTGGACTTTTCACAGCCTGTCATATCTCTCTTCTGACCCATTTTGCCAAAGGAAAGGAAGTTGCCAAATAATTAAGCCCCCCTTATATAGGGTGTTGATGTCGTTACTCCACACCTCTCCTTAATAGAGATCCACATCACCTGATATACTTAATTGGTAGTTGGCTCTCAAGCCTATACAGCTTGGAGTAGGACATGTATAACAAGTATCATGTGATCAAAATAATCATTTGCTTTATTCTGCACACGGTGTACACATGGCAATACCAAATGTCGGTGTTTTGGGGGGTTTTTTGGTTTTTTTTTAACCTCTTACCGACATTGGACGAAATTTCGGCGACCCACAGGGGAAATGCCAGATGTTGCAGAGCGGACATCTGGGATATGTGGTTGCACTGGCAGCAGATGGTACGGTCACGGTAGCTGAAGTAGGTCGCTGGACCCCTAAACACTTCCCTCGTGTCCACAACAATTGTCAATGGTGGGAGGTGGCACTTATGGAGATGGTATAGGGCCCCCTGGGGGCGCTCCTGTGTTGTTTGGGTGCAGGTGTTGGAGCACCTGTAATGTTGGTGCAATTAGAAGCAGTTTGTGGTATAGAAGTCACGTTACACTGGTTCTGGCTGGAAGCGCATAGAAAACCAGTATGGAAGGAGATCTCATGTTCATCCTCATCTCTCCTGGCTGTATGAAGCTTTACTGATTTGTGGAAGTGATTATATGGAGAGCAAGATGTCCCCTCAGCATGGACTGAGAGAGAGATTCTAGGAGCTTCTTCCCTGTCCCCTGACTAGACTTGATTGAGCCAGTTTACTGCATGTGTCAGCTCCATGGCAACTTGTGAGGCGAATGAACACCTAACTTTTTCATACGCGTAGATTGACCAGTAGATGGCAGCAAAGTGCATTTTAGGGTATGTGCGCACACAAGTTTTTGTTTCTTCAGCCAAAAATACACCCTCAGGCCAAAATAAGCATCACGATGCATGTGTTTTAATGCATTTTCTGTGTGTTTTTGGTCCAATGATGGGTACATTTTTGCTCATGTGTTATAAAGGAGAAACAAAATAGGATCTCACTCCAGTGACACTGAGAGACACCAGATAGAAAGTGTGCGGTTCATTGATAATGCAATAGTACAAAGGACCGGGTCAGTAAACAAATAGATGAATACAATACCTAGTAGCACAGTGCTGGAAGCGTCGTGAGTAGAGATGAGCGAACCAGCCGCGGTTCGGTTCGTCGAACGGAGGTCTCGTTCGAGTTCAGTTCGGCGAACGTTCGACGAACCGAACTCGAACCGCATAGGAAACAATGGCAGGCGATCACAAACACATAAAAACACCTAGAAAACACCCTCAAAGGTGTCCAAAACGTGACAAACAACTCGCAACACAACACAAACACATGGGAAAGTGACAAGGTCATATACTCATGCGGAAACAAAAGAGCTGGACAAGGAAAAAGAGGAGGAGACACAGATATAGGCATGGCACGCCCTTCTAAAATCATGTAAAACACCACAAGGTGACGCCAAGCGGAGTTCTCCCTTTTTTCCAAAAATTGGGCCACACACCCACCCCATTCAGTGGCAGCACTTGTGCCCTAGTTGCAAACAGGATGTTTTGATTTGCATCAAGCACATTCCAAATCCACAAGCATTTACTCTCCCCAGGATGACACAGGGGGTAGTAAATTCTTTGTGGATCCAGGACTTGTTCATTTTGATGTGCGTTAGTCTGTCCACATTGTCACTGGACAGACGCGTGCGCTTATCTGTCAGCACACACCCAGCAGTATTGAAGACACGTTCAGAGACAACGCTGGCAGCTGGACACGACAAAATCTCCAAGGCGTAAGTGGAGCGCTCTGGCCATTTTTCAAGATTTGAAGCCCAAAATGAGCAAGGCTCCATTTGCAAAGTCATGGCATCGATGTTCATTTGGAGATACTCCTGTATCATCCTCTCCAGCCGTTGACTGTGTCAGACTTGTTGTCTCTGGTGGCCTTGCAAAGGAGGGTCTAAAAAAATTATGAAAAGATTCAATAAAATTGCTGGTACCCGCACCAGATACGGTGCTACTGGTACGGGTAGACTGTTGAAGATGACGAGACCGTCCCATGTTTGTCAAGTTACAACTGGGAGATTCACTCCCTGCACCTGTTCGATTGTTTGGTGGAAAAGCCGAGCTAAGATCGAGTAATGGCTTCTGCTGATACTCCTGCATACGTGCGTCCCTTTCTATGGCTGGAATTATGTCACAAAATTTGGACTTGTACCGGGGATCTAATAGTGTGGCAAGCCAGTAGTCATCATCACTTCTAATTTTGACAATACGAGGGTCATGTTGGAGGTAGTGCAGCAAGAAGGCGCTCATGTGTCTTGCGCAGCCATGCGGACCAAGTCCACGCTGTGTTTGTGGCATAGAGGTGCTAACCGTTCTTTCTTCCTCTGACATCTCCCCCCAACCTCTTTCAACTGAAATTTGACCAAGGTCTCCCTCATCCGCTGAGTCTTTCATGTCCATGGACAGTTCTGTTCTCCTGCACCTTCCTCAACATTTCGCCTACCATGTGCCCTTGTTGATCCCTGTCCCCCATAGTTCCATGCCTGCCGCGTTGGTGATGATGAACGTCTGGACCTTGATGTTGTTGTGTCTTGCGCATATGAATCCTCCTGTAGTTCCTCCCCTTCCTGTTGTCCCACCCCCTGACTCCGAATAGTGTTTAGCGTGTGCTCCAGCATGTAAATGACTGGAATTGTCATGCTGATAATGGCATTGTCAGCGCTAAACATATTCGTCTCCATGTCGAAACTGTGCAGAAGGGTGCATAGGTCCTTGATCTGAGACCACTCCATCAGGGTGATTTTCCCCACCTCTGCATCTCGTTGGCCCAGGCTATACGTCATGACGTATTGCACCAGGGCTCGGCGGTGCTGCCACAGTCGCTGTAACATGTGGAGAGTCGAATTCCAGCGTGTCGATACATCGCATTTCAGGCGATGAACCGGCAGGCCGAAAGACTTCTGGAGCGATGCAAGTCGCTCAGCTGCGGCGGTTGAACGGCGGAAGTGAGCAGACAGTTTTCGTGCCCTGGTCAGAAGGCCATCTAAGCCGGGATAGTGTGTTTAAAAATTGCTGGACAACAAGGTTCAACACGTGAGCCATACAAGGCACGGGTGTCGCCTTGCCCAGGTGAAGGGCCGCACCCAGGTTTGCAGCATTGTCGCACACGGCCTTACCAGGCTGCAGGTTGAGTGGAGACAACCATTTATTAAACTCAGTCTCCAGAGCTGCCCACAACTCAGCCGCTGTGTGACTCCTATTTCCAAGACATTTCAAGCTAAAGACCGCCTGATGCCGTCGCGCTCTGCTGCCAGCATAGTAATGAGGGGTGCGTGATTCCTTCTGCGCAGTGAGAACGCTGGTGGCCTGACCAGGCAGGTTTGGGGCGGAGGTGGAGGACCCAGATGAGGTGGAGGAGGCAGAAGCAGTGGCGGAACGTGGACAGACAGAGAATTGACACACAAGTCGTGGGGATGGCAAGACTTGTGCAGCAGACCCTTCACCATCTATCACCATAGTTACCCAGTGCCCAGTCAGCGACATGTAACGTCCCTGTCCATGCTTACTGGTCCAAGTATCGGTGGTGAAATGCACCCGTTGACACACAGTTTCTCAAGGAAGCGGTGATGTTGTGTGCGACATGCTGCTGTGGCGCAGGCACACCTTTCTTAGAGAAGTAGTGGCGACTGGGCATCTGGTACTGGGGCACAGCGACAGAAGGAAATAGCAGGAAATGGCCTTTTATTTGTCCACATCTTAGGGACAGAGATCTGGCTGCTGTGTGTAGACTGTGTTGAGTAGGGTGTCCCTGGAAAAATGCAGGTTTGTGAGGAAAGTGCAGGCGGATACATGATGTTGCCTTCATCCAACGTTGGTGCTATCGATGTCTGAGAGAGCTGTACACACGTACTTGTTTCCCCTTCCAAACCAGCTGACTACCTACCAAGCAAACTGCCTGTTGCGGTTACAGTGGTGGAAGTTGTGCGTGGAAAACCAGGTGTGACAGCTGTTCCCACAGTCCTAGAAGATGAAGAGCGCGCGGATGCACTAGACGGGGCAGGCGGTGGATGGTTCGCTCCGCTAGGCCATATTGCAGCACGGTGAGCTTCCCACTGGGACATATATTTATTCATGTGACGATTCATGGAAGAAGTTGTCAAACTGCTGAGGTTTTGCCCTCTACTAACAGAATCACGACAAATTTTACAGATCACATAATTTGGCCGATCTTTTGCTATGTCAAAAAAGGACCAGGCTAGGCAAGGCTTAGAGAGCATGCGACCTGCTGAGCCCCCCCTACTAGTGCTCAGAGGCAGAGTGGTGGCTGAGGATGCAGTTGTAGACGTGCTACCAGTGCTCCGACTCTGTCCAGGAAGGCGCAAGGTAACTTCGTCGTCGGTTGCATCCTCCTCCACCGCCTCTGTTTACCTCCTCGAGTGCCTGACTGTGGGTTGACAGTAGGTGGGATCTAGAACTTCCTCATCAATTGTTGTTTGCACTCCCCTCACCCTCAGACCGAGCCTCTTCTTGCCCTGACCGAATATTTAAGTTATCATCCCAATCTGGTATCTGCGTCTCATCGTCATCAGTATGTTCCTCATTGTATATAACAACAGGTGTTAGTTTGTAAAAAAAGGGTCAACATTATGCTCAGAAACTTGGTCCTCACGGCCTGAATCAGAGTCACAAAGGTTCTGGGCATCACTGCAGACCATTTCCTGGTCTGTACTCACTGTAGCTTGGGAGCAGACCTCTGATTCCCAGGCTATAGTGTGACTGAACAGCTCTGCAGACTCGGCCATCTCAATTCCACCATACTGTGCAGGGCTGATGGAGACTTCAGAGCTGGGAGAAAGCAAGTGTGATTGGACTGACAACTCAGAGGACTGGTGTTTTTTGGATGCGGTAGTTGAGGTGGCGGAGAGGGCACTTGTTAGACCACTTGAGATCCATTCAAGCATTTTCCTTTTTTGGCAATCATCTACCTTTGTTCCAGTTGTTCGTGTCCGTAAAAAAGGGAGCACATCGGATTGTCCACGGTAAGTAGTAGACATCTTACTTTTGCTGGAAGATGGTCTATCTTCAGCAGATGTTAATGGAGCTTTGCCACCTTCCCCACGGACAAACCCTTTTTTTCCTTTTCCAACACGCCTCTTCCCCTTTCCACCAGCATCTGTCATTTTGTCACTCATTTTGATTGCGACAAGATTGTGCACTTAAAATGTGGTAGTAAAAATTGAGAGGTGGTGTAGATTGCAGCGGTGGTCTAGCTTTATTAACAGCAGAATAAACCACAATAATTATCCCTGACAATGCAACTACGGCCCTTTAAAGTGGCAGCATAGTTTGCTAGTATAATGGCTTGGGAACAATGAGTTTGAGTGCAATGCAGAGGTGCTGCAAATATCTTTGCACTAGTGGGACTATACAGAAGTCCAACAGCCATGTTTAGGATGACACTAGGTTTACTCAGTGTTTGCTAGTATAATGGCTTAGTAACAATGAGCTTGAGTGTGCAAAGGGCAGGAGGGTACAGTGGCAGGGTTGTGGGTCTGGGTAGAGGAAAGGAAGCCTGCCTTTCTATCCCTCCTAATGGGGAAATGCAGCGAGGAAATCCCTGACCTTAGCTACACAGACGCTGTCATCTTGTGTAGGTGTTAAAATCTGTTTTCACGGACCTGAATGTCACCTATGGCTCTGACCCTGCCGGTATTAGCCCTTAAAAGGACTAATAGAAACTTCTATCCCTATTCTGTATAGCGCTGTGTATAGTGCGTACACAGCAGTATCGGAAACAGGAGCTACGCCAGCGCTGACTGACACCCATACGCAGAAGAGATAATTGTGTCCGGACGGGCAGATACTCGTTTTTATAATGCAGGGACATGTGACATGGACATCCTATCACACATGCCGTTGCTTCTCTGGCTAAAAGTCCACTTAGCTGTGTGTGTCTCTGGGATTGGCTGACATGCTGGCCTGCCCCACTACACGCGCGCGCTTAGGGAAGGAAGACAAGGGAAAAAAAAAATGGCGGTCGCCATTATCCAAACTGCAGTGATCTGAATGCGCTGTTCCCGCACGCTATACGCTGAAATTTCATAATAGTGTGAGTCACAGAGTGACTTACACTATTACAGCGAAAGCCAGGTAGTAATTAGCTTCTCTTTTTGCTGCTAGAACCATTCTCGAACGTATCTTGAACTATCGAGCTTTAGCAAAAAGCTGGAGTTCTAGTTCGATCTAGAACAGCCCCCAAAATCACTCGAGCCGCGAACTGGAGAACCTTGAACCGCGCTCAACTCTAGTCGTGAGACCTCGTGTGGATTACGTTGGACCTGGAAGGGTATGTGGGGGGTTAATAAAGTGGTGAAGGAGGGTGCTTTTTATTTCAAAGGATTTTAGGGGTGTTTGTGCTTATTTTCTTTCACTTACAGATTGATGTGTGTCTCATGGACGCCTGCCATCACTAATCTAGGACTTAGTGGCAGCTATGGGCTGCTATTAAGTCCTACGTCGGTAAAGTCCTGGGAGTGTCGCATCTAATGGATGCTGCAATTCCGGGTGGCTGCTGACTGATATTTTTAGGCTGGGGGGGGGCTCCCAATAATGTGGGTCTCCCCAGCCTGAGAATAGCAGCACTCAGCTGTGAACTTTATCAAGGCTGGTATCAAAATTAGGGGGCTCTGCATACCGTTTTTTTTTTTAAAATGTATTTTCCTGTACGATATTGACCCACCCACCAGCGGATGTGATTGGAGTCAGGCAGCTGTCACTCAGCGTGGGGGCGCATCTGACTGCAACCAGTCCCAGCCATCTGTGAGCTGGGGGAAGCAGTGAATATGTATGAGCTTAATGAGCGGCCGGCTCAGTAAGATCAAAGAGCTGCCACAGGAGTAGTGTGACAGCCGCCCGGTGATCGGTGAGTATGAAGCGCTTGCTCCTCCACCTTTTGCGTCAGATTCTGGTCCCCATGGATTTTATATAGGGACCAGCGTCTGGCCAGATACCGTGGCTCAATCCCCCGCAGACCCAGAGTAAGTGGGAGATTGATTTGCCAGTTATCCAAACTGCAGGTAAAACGCAGTGAAACATAAAGAATTAGCGATCAGAGTTTTTTTCCATAATTTCATTTAAGTTAATGGGTGAAAAATGCAGAAAAAAAGTGACATGCTTATTTTTCTGCACCCAAAACTGCAGGCAAAAAAGAAGCAACATACGCACATCCTTTCTGAATTCTCAGACTTTGCTGGGGAAGGATTGCATACAGTTTAGGACAACAAAGCGCACTAGAAATGTGGAAAAAACGCCTCAAAAAATGCAGTGTGCGCACAGGGCCTAATAATTTCCAGTGTACAGAGATCATAAAACAGTGCAATTCATACTGCCTGACTCAAAAGCTTCAATATATAGAGAGAAGGCTCCACACCAGTGACAGTGCAAGGGGAATTCTATAGTGAAGTTTTTTAGGGGTTTTGCACCCAGTTCAGACTTAGAATGGTGTTCCAGACGTTATTTCTTGATTGATTTTGTAGTCTTTCTTTTGTGATCCCGGCCCCACCACACCTATCGCCAGTCCACATTATACATATATAGCCTGGGTCTCAGCTTCCCATACACGGTAAGTGTTGTTTTTTTTTTTTTTTTGTTTTTAACTGCAAGAGAGGACACACACTAGCTAGGGACCCCAACGTAGAGAATACCGTGACAAGGTGTTGGGGCTCTGTTGTATTGATCAATTCAATAGCTAAATTTCTCTTTATTCATATGTTCATGGCAGTAATGCAGATTCCATTGTCATATTTTCATTCTTACATATGGCTATTGTATTTTTCATGTCAGTATTCACACAGCAGTTTCTGCTTTACATTTATTCCTCTTGCAGTGTCGCTAGTGTGCAGCCCTCTTTATAATGTGTAGCTATCAGGCATGAGTGGATCCGCTATCCACCTGCACCTGTTAACACCTTGCACCCCGCGCTGCCAAAATGTGACAGCGCTGTATACATCGCGGCCACAGTATACACTCACTCCGCTCCGATGTGATCACGTAGAGCCGATGGTAGCATAGGGTTTAGTGGTGACTCCTGTAGCGATCATGAGTCTGTTCCTCTTACAGCTAACAGAGCGCAGAGGAGAGCCATCTTTTCTGCAGATAAGAGAAATGTAGCTATGGGGGACCCTAGGGAGACTAGTAAAATAAAAAAAAGTAAATGAAGAAATAATTAAAATAAAAAAAAACTTAAGTTCAAATCACCCCCATTCTCCCCATTGAAAATTAAAGGGTTAAAAAAAAATAATCAACATTTGAGATAGATCAAGCGTTTCTGAACGCAGCTATCTGGTCTGTAAAAGTCTTAGCGGCAAACAAATTCCAAACGCCAAAATTACACTTTCTTGTCACCGCAAAATGCAATAACAAGCGATAAAAACGTAGCATCTGCGTAAACATTGTACCATTAAAAACATTAGCTTGAGACACAAAAATAAGCCATCACTGAGCCATAGATCCTTAAAAATGGGAACACTACGAGTCTTGGAAAGGGGCGCAAAAAGTGCGCCACTTTTTTTGGACAAACGTCTGAATTTTTTTTTAACCCCTTGGATAACAGTAAACCTAGACATGTTTTACAAACTCGCACCGACCTCAGGCATCACAGCGACACATCAGTTTTACCATATAGTGAACATTGCATGATTGTTTTTGGGATATTTTATTCACAATCACACTTTTTTTTTTGCCATTTTCCAGTACACCATATGGTAAAACTTTTGGTTTCATTTAAAAGTACAACTTGACCTGCAAAAAAATAAGCCCTTATATGGCAAGATTGACTTAAAAATAAAGTTACGGCTCTTGGAAGGTGGGGAGCTACAAAACAAAACCGGAAAATCGCCCGGGGGTGAAGGGGTAACTTTTTTCTAGTCTCCAGGTAAAGATGGCAGGTGTTTGTTGCAAGTACAACCCTCAGTATGTGAAGGCTAAAGGGGGCTTTACCTGCAACGACATCGCTAACGAGATGTCGTTGGGGTCAAGGAATTCGTGACGCACATCCGGCCTCGTTAGCGACGTTGTTGCGTGTGAAACGTACAAAAGACTAACTGTCAAAAATACTCACCTGAACGTTGACACGTCATTCAAATCCCAAATATAGTTGCTGGTGCAGGACGCAGGTTGTTCGTCGTTTCTGAGGCAGCACACATTGGTACGTATGACACCCCAGGAACGACTGACACTGTACCTGCATCCTCCGGCAACGAGGTGGGCGTGTCTTTCCTTCGGCTGCTCTTTGCCTCTATTGGCCGCCTATTGGCCGCCTGTCGTGTGACGCCGCATGAACCGCCCCCTTAGAAAAGAGGCAGTTCGTTGGCCACAGCGACGTCGCTAGGCAGGTATGTGTGACAGGGACTAATGATATTGTGCACCACGGGCAGCGATTTGCCAGTGACGCACAACCGACGGGGGCGGGTGCTTTCACGAGTGACATCGCTAGCGATGTCGCTGTTTATAAAGCAGCCTTTATACTTAACATGAGTTCTTCTGGAATTCCAGGGAAATCTTACACAGGGTGACCATTGTTCTTACAGTAAAAAGAGGGCAGGATCTTTAGGCACAGTTATCACACAATTCAAATGTGAAGGCAACTATTGGGATTTTATTCAACTTCTTTCCAATACATGAAATTACTTCTCTTCATACGATAACTCCTCAACAACTCTTTACAAAGTGTTACTCCTCACAGATCAGTCCTCTTCAAAGTGTCTAGAACTGTGCAGTCTGTACTCTCCTCATACAATGGAGGTGTTGTAGGAAGAAAAGAGTTTGTGCTGTCCCTCTACTCTTAGGCCCCTTTCACACGTCAGTGATTCTGGTATGTTTGTGCTTTTTTTTTTATACGTACCAGAATCACTGACATACGCAGACCCATTCTAATCAATGGGTCTGCTCACACATCAGTGATTTTTCACTGAACGTGTCTCCGTGCACGCGTGGCCGTGATTCTGCACGGAGACTAGTCAGTTTTTGTCTGGCATCAATCACGGACATATTAAATATTCAAAATTTTCAACTTACCTTGCCTGCGATTCGCTCTGCAGCCTCTGCTTTCGGCAGCTCCTGCCTGGCTCATGAATATTCATGAAAGCAGGTACAGCCGACCTGGAAGTAAGTGCTGAGAGCGGTGGGCGGACGCTGCAGAGCTGGAGACTTCAGCACTATGGACAGCAGCAGTGAAGGCAGGTGAGTAATGTCCATATGCAATCACGGATTGCACATGGACAACCCACGGAGGGACATGTGCGTGTTTTACACGTCAGTGAAGAACGTCAGTGTTTTTCACTGACGTGTGAAACGGGCCTAATCTTGAGATAATTTGGTCTGTCCTGAGCCTCCTTATTTATATTGACTGTTTCTCAAGAAAAACAATGATCTAACCCGTTGGTCTGTTTCTTAAAAAAATCAGAAGTTTTTCACCTGGTTGTCCTGGACACCACGCCCTTTTACCCAGCATTCCCTGGAGCTCCTCAACTACTTCCTGTCTCCTTTTCACATTATTAATCCTTCTAGTTGCTGACTGATTCTGTATCACAGTACAACTTCTATGGGTCACATGTTACTGATGAGATTTTGTGATGATGGGAGGATCTAGAGGCAGAGCTTCGCCCCCCCCCCCTCCCCTTCCCCACTCTACATAGATTATCATCAGTAACATCTGCCATCTCCTATCTCAGTAATGGGAAAGTCTTCACTGAATACAGATTTGACATCAGAATTGAGAATTTTCAGAATGACCAATTCTGGCAGAGAAAACAGCAAGTTTGTCTAAGATGTGTTACACAGTTGCTTATTTTCTTGTGTACTATTGACTTCTGAAATAAAAATTTTAAAAAATAGTTACACTTTAATGTCACAGACAAGCATATTTGGGAAATATAGGAGCCCTCTAATCTTAACATTGTAACCTCTTTTGTAATCCCTCAGTGTGGCTGTTTGTGACTACTGATTATGATTTAAAAAGTTTTATAAGAAATTAGAACAGCTCAGAATGTGATATTTTTGGCTGTTTTTTTGCAAAACGCCACATACAACAGCTTTTACAGCCTGCGCTTGAGATTGAAGTATAAAACTACCCAAACACTAAAACGTTTTGTGGCTAATTATATATTTTTTTAAAGTAATTTTCTTTGTTTCTTGTTTCCTTCTTCTTTTTTTTTTATTTTTCTTTTCTGTGAATGGCAGTGAAAGTGAAGATATACAGATTCTAGAGAATACAGATGAAGCCATACAGGAGAATATTATTGTTGAAAAACAGAATATGCTAGAGCGTAGAAAACTTGGTAAAATGAAATTATTCCAGTTCTGTGAGAATTATCGACCAGCCTACTGGGGCACATGGAACAGATCAAGTACAATAATAAATCCAAGGAAACCGTGGGCTCAAGACACTGTAAGTGTAGTGTTTTTATCCTTTTTCCATTTAAAGAGAACAACCATCAGGATTTTCATATATAAAGTGAAGCCAGTGCTCTACTGGCACTAGGATGCTGAATGGAAGCATAGCTTTTTTTTTTTTTTTTTTTTTCCCTGAGACTGGATATTTTATTACAGTAATATTTGCAAGAAAAGTAACAAATGCACTGTTATTTGATTGACAGTGCAACAGGAAGGGAATTTGTGGGTCGGGTCTTGCTATCTATTCTTGACCCTGTCTGCCTCACTGGCCTTGGTAGATACTAGACTGTATTGGCTGCATTTCAAACATGCCCTTATCATTTGACAGAAATGACTCCTATACGTGGATGGACATACTATTACCATATGTCTCATACTATAACAGCGACTTACATACAGTGAGTACGGAAAGACTTCTCACCCCTTGACATTTTTCACTTTTTTTTTTAATTGCAGTTATTTGGTAAATTCAAAAAAGTTCATTTTTTTCTCATTAATGTACACTGTGCACCCAGTCTTGACAGAAGAAAGAAATGTAGAATTTTTTGCAAATTTTTTTTAAACAAGAAAAAATAAAATAACACATGGTCATAAATATTCAGACACTCATATTTAAGTCACATGATGTCCATTTCCTTGTGATCCTCCTTCATTGGAGTCCAGCTGTATTTAATTAAACTGACAAAACGTGATTTGGAAAGACGCACACCTGTCTATATAAGGCTAAGGCTGCTTTCACACTGTTTTTTTTAACATGCGTCATGAACGTTTTTTAACGCAAAAAACAGATCCAGTGCAAATGCGTTTTCATTTCAATGCATTTGCAATGGACTCGCGTCAACATGCGTTCACATGCGTTTGCGTTTTAGTGAGGATCCAGCGACTTGCAGTTTTTTAACTTTTTTCAAAAACGCTACTTGTAGCGTTTTTGAGCTGCGTCCAAATACTGCAAATCGCTGGATCCTGACTAAACAGCACGCAAACGCATGTGAATGCTGGCATGCTGATAGACCGGATCCTGCTTGCTCTACTGAGCATGCCCAGAAACCAGCCTGTCGTGATCAGTCCCGCGCCCCCCTCTCCTCGCGCCCACCCCCTCTCCTCGCGCCCCCCCCCCCTCTCCTCGCGCCCCCCCCCTCTCCTCGCGCCCCCCCCTCTCCTCGCGCCCACCCCCTCTCCTCGCGCCCCCCCCCTCTCCTCGCGCCCCCCCCTCTCCTCGCGCCCCCCCTATCCTCGCGCCCCCCCTATCCTTGCGCCCCCCCTATCCTTGCGCCCCCCCTCTCCTCGCGCCCCCCCTCTCCTCGCGCCCCCCCCCTCTCCTCGCGCCCCCCCCTCTCCTCGCGCCCCCCCTCTCCTCGCGCCCCCCCTCTCCTCGCGCCCCCCCCTCTCCTCGCGCCCCCCCCCTCTCCTCGCGCCCCCCCCTCTCCTCGCGCCCCTCCCCTCTCCTCGCGCCCCTCCCCTCTCCTCGCGCCCCCCCCCTCTCCTCGCGCCCCCCCCCTCTCCTCGCGCCCCCCCCTCTCCTCGCGCCCCCCCCTCTCCTCGCGCCCCCCCCCTCTCCTCGCGCCCCCCCTCTCCTCGCGCCCCCCCCCCCGCCTGAGAGCGGCGGACGCTCGTAACCAAGGTAAATATCGGGTATTCAAGCAAAGCACTTCACTTAGTTACCCGATACAGCTTACCGCAGCTGTCAGATGCCGGCTCCCAGTCTCACGTTCAGTTCCCCTCACTACCGATCACAACTCCAATGCCCGCCCATAAACTTCAAGTGACAGGATCCTGCAAAATAACACATGCAAAAAAAACAGGATCCGCTTTTGCAGCAAAAAAACGTTCATGACGCATGCTAAAAAACGTAGTGTGAAAGCAGCCTAATTTTTTTTTTTTCCAATCGGGCACAATACAGTTTATGCCCGATGCAACGGAGCCGTCTCAGATTGTGTAAAAACTGATGCGACTGATTCGATAAAAAAAGAAAAAAAGGCACTGCAGCCCCCTTCATCCCGCCCACGCAGGCACTACAGCCCCCTTCATCATCGCCCACGCAGGCACTACAGCCCCCTTCATCACCGCCCACGCAGGCACTACAGCCCCCTTCATCACCGCCCACGCAGGCACTACAGCCCCCTTCATCACCGCCCACGCAGGCACTACAGCCCCCTTCATCACCGCCCACGCAGGCACTACAGCCCCCTTCATCACTGCACACGCAGGCATTACCTCAGTGACGTCCCCGCTGACAGCGCGGCTCACTTCAGCTGCTGCGTGGATCTGACACAAAGTGGTCGTGTTCTACTGACGCTCCTGTCAGCTTCATGTAGCAGAGCTGAAATCGTCGCGGGACCTCTGTGGATTATGCCGGACCTGGAGGGGTATTTGGGGATTTTAATAAAATGGTGAAAGAGGGTGTTTTTTTGTCTTTTATTCCAAATAAAGTATTTTTTTGGGTGTATGTGTTTTTACTTTCACTTACAGGTTAATCATTGGGGGGTATCTCATAGACGCCTGCCATGATTAACCCCTTATTACCCCGATTTGCCACCGCACCAGGGCAATTCGGGATGAGCCAGGTAAAGTCCCGGGACTGTCGCATCTAATGGATGCAGAAATTCTGGTCGGCTGCTGGCTGATATTGTTAGGCTGGGGGGCTCCCCATAACGTGGAGCTCCCCATCCTGAGAATACCAGCCTCCAGCTGTGTGGCTTTATCTTGGCTGGTATCAAGATTGGGGGGGGACCGCACTCCGTTTTTTTTTTGTTGTTTTTTTAATGTATTTTACTGCAAGATATAGACCCGCCCACAGGCGGCTGTGCTTGGTTGCAGTGAGACAGCTGTCACTCAGCGTGGGGGCGTGTCTGACTGTAACCAATCATGGGTGCCGGTGGGCGGGGAAAGCAGTGAATACGAGATTGAATAATGAGCGGCCGGCATTTTCAAATCTGGAGAAGCCGCCGGAGCTTTGTGACAGCCGTGCAGCGCCACGCAGGAGATCAGTGAGGGAATGAGTCCGTGAGAGAGTGTGAGTGATTTTCTGACAAGCAATGAATTTCTCACTTCTGGGCATGCTCAGAAGTAAAAACCGGATACGGTACATGCTTCCGGCGTTTGAAGCATGCCACCGTCTCTGGCGCGCATAGATTTTCATTATGCACTATGTCGCACCTTGTGCTATGCAGTTTTTTGCCGCTGGCAAAAAACGTTCTCTCTGCGTCCTGTGTGGCCGCCAGAGTGACTGTTTTTGCCGCATCCAGCAAAAACCGGATCAAACGCAAGTACATGCGGCACAATCCGGCGCTAATAAGTCTGAGGAAAAACGCACCCGGCGGCAAAAAACGGATGCGTTTTTCCCACAAAGCGCCGCATCGTGCCGCACAGCAAAAACCTGATGTGTGAACATACCCTTAGGCTGCTTTCCCACATCAGTTTTTTCCCAATCAGGCATAATCCGGTTTGTGCCTGATGCAACGGATCAGTCTCCGATTGTGTAAAAAATGGATGCGACGGATCGGGAAAAAAAAAAAAAAAAAAACGGATCTGGGTTTTTGTTTTTTTTTTTTTTTTTTGTTTTTCTTTTAATGCTGAGAGACAGACCAGGGCAATTCGGGATGAGCCGGGTAGAGTCCCGGGACTGTCGCATCTAATGGATGTGGCAATTCCGGGCGGCTGCTGGCTGATATTTTTAGGCTGGGGGGCTCCCAATAATGTGGAGCTCCCCATCCTGAGAATACCAGCTTACAGCAGTGTGGCTTTATCTTGGCTGGTATCAAAATTGGGGGGGGACCGCACGCCGTTTTTTTTTTTTTTTTTTTAACTTATTTTTTACTGCAAGAAATAGACCCGCCCACCGGCAGCTGTGATTGGTTGCAGTGAGACAACTGTCACTCAGCATGGGGTCGTGTCTGCCTGCAACCAACCATAGGCGCCGGTGGGCGGGGGGAGCGGTGAATACGAGATTTGAATAATGGGCGGCCGGCATTTTCAAATCAGGAGAAGCCGCCAGCAGTGTGACAGCCGTGCAGCGCTGCGCCCGTGATCAGTGAGTGATTTTTCTGACAAGCAATGTATTTATTTCACTTCTGGGCATGCTCAGAAGTTAAAACAGAGTCCGGTGCATGCTTCCGGCGTTTGATGCATGCCACCGGATTCAGCGCGCTTATACTTTAATTATGCACCATGCCGCACAGCAGCTATGCAATTTTTTTGCCGCTGGCAAAAAATGTTCCTCTGTGCGGCCGCCTGAGGGATGATTTTTGCCGCAACCAGCAAAAACCGGATCAAACGCGAGTACATGCGGCACAATCCGGCGCTAATAAAAGTCTGAGGAAAAACTGCACCCGGCGGCAAAAAAAATCGGATGCATTTTTTCTGCAAAGCGCCGGATTGTGCCAGATTGCAAAAAACTGATGTGTGAAAGCAGCCTAAGACCTCACAGCTCACCGTGCATGTCAGACTAAATGAGAATCATGAGGTCAATTAACTGCCCAAGGAGCTCAGACAGAATTGTGGCAAGGAACAGATCTGGCCAAGGTTGCAAAATAATTTCTGCAGTACTCAAGGCTCCTAAGAGCACAGAGGCCTCCATAATCCTTAAATGGAAGATGTTTGGGACCACCAGAACTCTTCCTAGACCTGGCCGTCCAGCCAAACTGAACAACCATGGGAGAAGAGGCTTGGTGAGTGAGGTAAAGAAGAACCTCAAGATCACTGTTGCTCAGCTCCAGAGATGCAGTATGGAGATGGGAGAAAGTTGCAGAAAGTCAACTATCATTGCAGCCGTCCACCAGTCGGGCCTTTACAGTAGTGGCCCAATGGAATCCGCTTCTCCGTGCAAGACATATGAAAGCCCCCATAGTTAGCAAAAAAAAAAACACATGAACTCCCAGACTATGAGAAATAAGATTCTCTGGTCTGATCAGGCGAAGATAGAATTATCACCAAAAAGTTCTTTCACATGTTTAGAGAAAACCAGGCACTGCTCATTACCTGCCCAATACAATCCCAACAGTGAAACATGGTGGTGGCAGTATCATGCTATGGGAGTGTTTTTCAGCTGCAGGGACAAGACGACTGGTTTTAATTGAAGGAAAGATGAATGCGGCCAAATAGAGAGAGATCCTGGAACAAAACCTCTTCCAGAGTGCTCTGGACCTCAGACTTAGCCAAAGGTTCACCTTCCAACAAGACAATGACCCTAAGCACACAGCTAAATTAACAAAGGAGTGGTTTCAGAACAACTCTGGGACCATTCTTGACTGGCCCTGCCAGAGCCCTGACCTAAACCCAATTGAGCATCTCTGGGGAGACCTGAAAATGACTGTCCACAAACGTTCACCATCCAACCTGACGGAACTGGAGAGGATCTGCAAGGAAGAATGGCAGAGGATCCCCAAATCCAGGTATGAAAAACTTGTTGCATCATTTCCAAGAAGACTGATGGCTGTACTAGCTCAAAAGGGTGCTTCTACTCAATACTGAGCAAAGGGTCTGAATACTTATGACCATGTGATATTTCAGTTATTCTTGTTTAAAAAATGTGCAAATATTTACTTTTTTTTTTTTTGTCAAGATGGAGTGCAGAGTGTACATTAATGAGAAAAAGACATTTTTTTTGAATTTACCAAATTGCTGCAATGAAACAGTGAAAAATGTAAAGGGGTCTGAATACTTTCCGTACCCACTGTATGTCCCCAAATAAAGTGAAGTCACTGTACACACAGAAAAAGCCAAGTGTCGGTTCATAACACAATGTGGTAACACTCCCCAATCATTTATATCAGTAGATGTAACAGTGTGCAACAACCAGTGGCAGACCACCCAGTGCCTGCTTCAGGTGGATGTGCGTCCGAGGGCACACGTCCAGCTGAAATGTACTGTGGCACAGGGATCTGTCGCCTCCCTCCACTGCAACATAAGCTGCCAGCCGAACAGTGACATTGGCGTTCCCTTAACTGAAGGTGGCGCAACAGTGTTTTTTGTAATAAATGTGGGTTATATTTAGTGATTATTATAGATTTAATATTTTCTTTGACTATACTATTTCCACTTTAGATACCCTTAGCTTAATGGCTTTGGCCACTATCTAAAGATTGCTTTTATTTTTTTATGTTAATATAATAAAATTTAAAAATGACCTTTTCCAGAAACTATTGGACTATGAATTAGACAGCGATGAGGAGTGGGAAGAGGAGGAGCCTGGAGAATCGCTGTCTCATAGTGAGGGGGTGAGTTGAAGTCTATTCCTTCTGGTAAATCAAGCTTCATATTAATTGAAATAAGATAAATGGCGGCAATCTCACTTGTGGTGTTATGGATTGTGTGGGGATCTTCTTTGTGAAAAGTTGTTGTAGTTTTCATTGATACCAATTGGGGACTGATTCTTTTTGTCCTTTTGGGTTTTATTCTATTCTATACTGGTTCATGACAGACTTGGAGTGCATTGATAGACCTTGCGTTAAGACATTTTTTCCTTTTGGCCCAATTTTATTTTTTTCCCACTTTGTTTTCTTAGGTTTTCATGTCTGATCTTTTGCTCTTTCACAGTACTTGACATAAACTGTATCTCTTACTGCGGATTTTAAGTCTTATTGTGCTGCATCTGCTTTGATTTGAATTTGTTTTACTTGTAGGATGAAGATGATGATGATAATAAGGAAGATGATGATGAAGATGATGATGGATTCTTTGTACCACATGGTTACTTGTCGGAGGATGAAGGGGGAGCTTCTGATGAAGTAAGGTTTTTGTGGGGGGTTTTTTTGTTCGTCAATTATGTGTTTTCTCATTAATGGCACTGGGAGACACTAGAGTGCAGACACTAAGATGAAATTGAGGGCTCCTATACAGTGGCTATACGCTAAACATTTTTAGACACTAAGATCAGTTTTAAATTTCTACGTATTGGAGGCAATCTCCACTTCTTTTCAGTTTTCTTTCTCTTTCTTTGACTTTTTAGTTCAGGAAACCAGGATGCAATCTTGTTTATCCTATTAAGTGAGTGATTTATTTACATTAAAGGGATTCTGTCAGCAGGTTTTTGCTATATAAGCTCAAGCCAGCATGCTGTAAAAGGGTTAAGGCAGACTGCTCAGGCATGCCTGTGTTGTCACAGTCCAATCTTCTGTTGATTGGTTTATTTGCTATGTTTGTTTTAGCAGCCAGATCCTTATCAATGCTGTGGCTAGCTGGCTCTTGCCATGTTGTCCAGCATGCCCCCTTCTCTGACACCTTACAGTCAATGTACAATCTCTATAGAGAGCATGTTGTTGGCGGGAACAGTCTCTGGAATCTGCTACATGATTAAAGCTAAAAATGCATCCAGTAATTTAAGTGATAGATTATCAGATTTAGAATCTCCCTGCCTAGGTCATGCTGCTCTCAGATGAGGTAGCAAAAACCTGCTGATAGATTCCCTTTTGAAGGCAACTAGCTTCTCTTTAACACATCAGCCCAAGTGGACATTACTTGTTCCTGTTTTGCTCCAGTTCCCTGCATTTCAATCTAGATGAAGATGAAAGGTGACACTGCTGTTGAGAAGCTGAAGAAAGCAGGATGACCTTTTGATGCATAGGTGAGTATAGTTCTCTTTCTCATACATGTCCCCTTACTCTACCATTTCTCAGAAGACAAGGGTACTGCATTTTTTTTTATTTATAAGTTCTAGCTCATGCACCCGATGCTTGGATTTTCAAGGTGGCAACAAAATCAAAATATATTTCCAAAACTCTTAATGGTTTTACATTCTCCGCCATCTTTTTTCCAAGATGTCTGACAATTTTCAAGCTGAGTTCTTTCACCCAATATTATGTACCGTACTTTTCGTTTTAGAAGACGCACCAGATTATAAGACGCACCCCAAATTTAGAGAGGAAAAAAAGGTGAAAAAAAAAATTAACCAGCAGTGTGTGTAATGAGCAGCGATTTCACAGCAGGGGCCAGATCGCTGCTCAGTGTCACACACCGCAACATCGCTAATGAGGTCACTGCTGCGTCACAAAAAAAGTGACTCACTAGCGATCTCGCTATGTGAGAAGTACCCCTTAGATTACTGGGTGCAGCTGTTGACATAATCAGGATTTTTAGATTTTGCGATGTAAGAGAGCTGTTTCCGCCCTCACCAGGCTCTCAATAGAGATTGAACATTGACAGTGAGGTGTCAGAGGAGGGAGTGTGCTGGACTGCTGTGCCTGTGACACTGTAATGAAAGGTCCTGCTGGATAAACAATCACAGATAATAAATAGATTGGACCTTGACAAGACAAACATCCCTGAATTCTTCAGATTACATATCAAAAACCTGCTGAGGTTCCCCTTAACCCCTTCACCACCAGCTGATTTCCTGTTTTTTTGTAGTGTTTTTTTTTTTTGTTTTTGTTTTTGTTTTTTTTTTCCTGTCAATCTTGCCATATGAGGTCTTGTTTTTTTTTTTTTTTTTTTTTTGTGGAACGAGCTGTACATTTTAAATGAAACCATAGGTTTTACCATATATAATGTACTGGAAAACAGCAAAAAAATTCCAAGTGCGAAAAAAATGCGATTGTATGATTTGTTTTTGAGATATTTTATTCATGGTGGTCACTATATGGTAAAACTGATGTCTGAGTGATGCCTCAGGTTAGTACGAGTTCCTAGATACCAAACATGTATAGGTTTACTTTTATCTAATTATGTACAAAAGGGGCCTAGCACCACTTCATATAAATAGTTGTATGTGCCATGTGCCAAAGTAAACATGAATACAACAAACAAACTGCACATATGAGGCACCAAATAAACCCTCAATAATTGTAATGAAAATATTTATGTATCTCCATGGGTCGATAACCCACACATTTATTACAGGACGTGATACCTGAGTTGAACTCATTCAGCACTGATTTGTGAATGTACATCTATCCTTTTCCACTGCATATTGCCCACTAGGAAACAATCTGCAAATCTGTGCACATGTGGAACATTAGCTGTGGGCATTTGATTCCTAGGGTCTGTAATGCTTCAACATTTCTTGATTCTGAGATTTACCGTATTTTTCGCTTTATAAGACGCATTTTTCCTCCCAAAAATTTGAGGAAAATGAGGGGTGTGTCTTATAAAGCGAATATAGCGGTACCTGGGGGTCCTGTCTGTGCGGTGATCGGGCGGCCGGGTGCCTGTGGCTGCGTGCAAGTGGCCGTATACCTGTGCTTGCGTGCGGTGGCAGCCGGGTACCCGTGGCTGTGTGCGGGCGGCAGTCGGGTGCTGTGTGCGGGCGGCGTATGTGTGCGGGCAGCGGCCGGGTGCTGTGTGCGGGCGGCGGCCGGGTGCTCTGTGTGGGCGGCGGCTGTGTGCGGGCAGCGGCCGGGTGCTGTGTGGGGGCGGCGGCTGTGTGCGGGCAGCGGCCGGGTGCTGTGTGCGGGCGGCGGCCGGGTGCTGTGTGTGGGCGGCGGCTGTGTGCGGGCGGCGGCCGGGTGCTGTGTTGGCGGCGGCTGGCGGCTTTGTGCAGGCGGCGGTCGGGTGCTGTGTGTGGGCGGCGGCTGTGTGCGGGCGGCGGCTGGCGGCTGTGTGCAGGTGGCAGTCGGCGGCCGGGAGCTGTGTGCGGGCGGCGGCTGTGTGCAGGCGGCGGCCGGGTGCTGTGTGCAGGCGGTGGTCGGCGGCTGTGTGCAGGCGGCGGTCGGCGGCTGTGTGCAGGCGGCGGTCGGCGGCTGTGTGCGGGCAGCGGCCGGGTGCCTGTGCGGGCGGCAGATGGCCTGCTGGCTGCCAGTCTGTGCTTGCGGGGTGGGCGGCTGTGCAGCAACTTACCCAGTTTGTCCGCGGTCCCAGTTTCAAATGATGGCAGCGGGCGCGTGCGCAGATGGAGCCCTTGGATGAGCGCTCCATCTGCGCAGGCGCCATTATTTGAATCGGGACCGCGGACACTGGGACACTCACTGCAGCGGTCTGTTGCATGACTCACCCGCCGACGCTGCTGCTGCCGCCGCCACCACCACGGGCCCCGCGGCTCCTACCACCATGGATCCCCCGGCTCCGGACGCCGCTGCCACTGACCCGCCGTGCCTGCCAGCAAATACGCTGCCTCCTGTGACCCCGCTTCACCACCACTGCTGCCCCCCTCCGGTAAGAGAACACCGGATTATAAGATGGACCCCATTTTTTCTTTTTTTTACCTTTTTTTTTTATGTCTAAGTTTGGGGTGCGTTTTATAATCCGGTGCGTCTTATAAAGCGAAAAATATGGTATTTTTTTTCTTAATGACAGATTGTACTTCATGTTAGTGGTACATTTTGGTCAATATGAATTGTTTTGTTTTTTTTGGGGGGGGGGAATATTGAAAATACTGTATTACAAAAAACTGAATTTCTTCGGCGCTCCATTGGGAGACCCAGACGATTGGGTGTATAGCTACTGCCTCCGGAGGCCACACAAAGCACCACACCAAAAAGTGCAAGGCCCCTCCCCTTCTGGCTATACACCCCCAGTGGGATCACTGGCTCACCAGTTTTCTGCTTTGTGCGAAGGAGGTCAGACATCCACGCATAGCTCCACTGTTTAGTCAGCAGTAGCTGCTGACTATATCGGATGGAAGAAAAGAGGGCCCATATAGGGCCCCCAGCATGCTCCCTTCTCACCCCGCTTGTGGTTTGTAAGGTTGAGGTACCTATTGCTGGTACGGCGGCTGGAGCCCACATGCTGTTTTCCTTCCACATCCCCCTGAGGGGCTCTGAGGAAGTGGGATCTTACCGGCCCCAAAGCCCTGAGGCCGGGCTCCATCCACAGACCCATTGAACCTGCTGGATACGGAGCTGGGTACCGTTCAGGGACATGGCCCTGCACCATTCAGGTACTCTGTGTCCCCGTACTCACAGGCACAGCACACTCCAGACTTGCTGGGTGTGCTAGTGCGCCGGGGACAGTAAAGGGTTACAGTCACTGCAGCCTAGCTGAGTGACTTTATGTATGGGGAACTACCGCGCCGGACGCTCCGGGAGCGGCGGCGCGGCTGGGACTTGTAGTGCGCCGGGGACTTAGCGCCGACCGCGCTTTTACGGCGGCGGCGCTTATAAATCCAGTCCCCGGCTTTTGCGGCCTAGCTCCGCTTCGTTCCCGCCCCCACCCTGTCAATCAGGGTAGGGGAGAGACGCTGTACAATCAGCAGCGCCGAGGGCTGGAGCCTTATTTACATGCTCCAGCCCTCTCACTGGACACTGTGGGACGCCGGTTTCCCGCTCTGACTTGGGGGCACGCCCACGGCCCGCCCCTACTCACACGAGCTGGAGAAGGACGCCGGCAGCCATTACTGCAATCCGAGCTGAGAGATCGGACTCTGGGCAACCAGGCACAGGACTGGGGCGACCACACACCCGCTTATAGGCGGGCGGTAAGCGGCACCTGAAGTGCTGACCCCATTAAATACCGCAGTTGTCCATTTGTATTTTTATGCATACACTGCATAGGTCGCTATTTTTGGCTATATGCCCTCTTAGATGGCGACACATCAGCAGCAGGAAAGCAGGGGTGCTAAGGCACAGGCTTTCTATGCTGCTTGTATTGCATGTACTGAAGCGTTCATGTGTAGTTATGCTTGTATGCTATACACTGCACTGTACGGTCGCTAGTCTGGGCTATTTTCGCCTAGAATGACTAGACTACAGCAGCAGAAAAGCAGGGGTGCTGAGGCACAGGTTTTTTCTATGCTGCTTGTATTGCAGGGGTTGCAGTGTTCATTTGTACTTATGCTTGTATGCTATACATTGCACTGTATGGTCGATATTCTGGGCTATATTCCCCTAGATGGCTAGTCTACAGCAGCAGAAAAGCAGGGGTGCCAAGGCACAGGCTTTCTATGCTGCTTGTATTGCATGTGCTGCAGTGTTCATTGTACTTTATGCTTGTATGCTATACATTGCATTGTACGGTCGCCATTCTTGGCTCTATGTCCTAGATGGCTAGCGGCAGCAGCATATAAGCAACACAGGCTTTCGATGCTGTTTTTACTGCATGTGATACTGTTCCACTGCACTGAACCCCATTGTGTGCAATGCTCCCCTGGAGCACTTGGTCAGCCGGGGTCTCTACTAGACGTGGCCAAAGGAACCACCTGTCAACCCTGTCCAAGGACAGGGATGGAGTTGCAATGGGATAGAGACTTGCAGTCCGGACAGGCCATGGGCAATCTGGATCAGTGCTCCCTGGCCACCCTCATTGGAATAAAATCGGTGCTCCGGGGGGGGTCCCAGGAGGCTCTCTGTATGATGAGGCAGACGTAGCTCATCAGGACTTTGATCCTGACAACGCTCTCAATCCGGATACACCGGATGGTGACGCCATAAGGAATGATCCTATAGCGTCCATCAATGGAATGTTGGATCTTTCTCCCTCAGCTCCCCAGCGGAGGAGTCAGCTTCACAGCAGGAGAAGTCCCATTTCAGTAGCGCAAACGTATATTGAGTATTTTTCTGGCCACGCTGACTTCAGAGAAGCAGTCCAGGAACACCACGCTTACCAGATAAGCGTTTTCTCCAAACGTATTAAGGATACACGTTATCCGTTTCCCACTGACGTGGTCAAGCGCGGGACCCAGGGCCCAAAGGTGGATTCTCCAATCTCCAGGCTTGCGGCTAGAGCTATAGTTGCAGTGGAGATGGGACTTCACTTAAAGATGCCAGACAGATGGACTCTGGTTGAAATCTGTCTATGAGGCTATCGGCGTGTCGGTTGCTCCGGCATTTACAGCCGTATGGGCACCCTAAGCTTTTCAGCGGTTCTTGCACAGCTGGTCTTGAGCATATGTACATTTGTGCCGCAGGGGCGTCTGTAACCTCGCAATGTCTGCATTGCGACTTACCCTATTAATGCTGTCCTGGAAGGACAGTCGAGGTTTCGGTCCTTCCCAAGCTCGGGCAAGTCCCAATTGTCCTCGTCCAAAAGAGCTGAAAAGCCTCAGAGGGGCTCAGTTTCCGGGGGCTCAATCACGCCCAAGGAAGGCAGCCGGAGGAACCGCTACCAAGGCGGTCTCCTCATGACTCTCAGCTCTCTCATCTCTCCGCATCCGCGGTTGATGGCAGACTCGCTCGCCTTTGGCGACATTTAGCTGCCACAGGTCACAGACCGGTGGGTGAGGGACATTGTGCCCACGTGCACAGGACAGAGTTCTGTTCTCGTCCTCCGACTCGATTCTTCAGAACGTCCCCACCTCCCCACCGAGCCGATGCTATTCTGCAGGCAGAAGGAGTGGTAATCCCTGTTCCTCTTCAGGAACAAGACACGGTTTTCCTCCAATCTGGTTGTGGTGCCAAAAAAGGATGGCTCTTTCCGTTCCGTTCTGGACCTAAAACTGCTCAACAAGCACGTGGAAGCCAGGCGGTTCCGGATGAAACCCTCCGCTCCGTCATTGCCTCAATGTCTCAAGGATATTTCCTAGCATCAATAGACATCAAAGATGCTTATCTCCACGTGCCGATTGCTACAGAGCTCCAATGTTTTCTACGTTTCGTGATGGGAGACGACCATCTTCAGTTCGTAGCTCTGCCATTCGGTCTGGCGACAGCCCCACGGGTGTTCACCAAGGTCATGGCGGCAGTGGTAGCAGTCTTGCACTCACAGGGACACTCTGTGATCCCTTACTTGGACGATCTACTTGTCAAGGCACCCTCTCAAGAGGCATGCCAACTCAGCCTGAATGTTGCGCTGGAGACTCTCCAGACGTTCGGGTGGATCATCGACTTCTCAAAGTCAAACCTGTCACCGACCCAATCACTAACGTATCTTGGCATGGAGTTTCATACCCTCTCAGCGCTAGTGAAGCTTCCGCTGGACAAGCAGCGGTCACTACAGACTGGGGTGCAGACTCTCCGTCAAGGTCAGTCGCACTCCTTAAGACGCCTCATGCACTTCCTCGGGAAGTTGGTGGCGGCAATGGAGGCGGTTCCGTTTGCGCAGTTTCATCTGCGTCCTCTTATTGGGACATTCTCCGCCAATGGGACGGGAAGTCAACATCCCTGAACAGGAAAGTATCCTTTTCACAGAAGGACTCTCTGCAATGGTGGCTTCTTCCCACCTCATTATCACAGGGAAGATCCTTTCTACCACCGTCTTGGGCGGTAGTCATGACAGACGCGAGTCTGTCAGGGTGGGGAGCAGTTTTTTCTCCACCACAGGGCTCGGGGTACGTGGACTCAGCAGGAGTCCACCCTTCAGATCCATGTTCTGGAAATCAGAGCAGTGTATCTTGCCCTACTAGCCTTCCAGCAGTGGCTGGAAGGAAAGCAGATCCGAATTCAGTCGGACAACTCCACAGCGGTGGCATACATCAATCACCAAGGAGGGACACGCAGTCGGCAAGCCTTCCAGGAAGTCCGGCGGATTCTGATGTGGGTGGAAGCCACGGCCTCCACCGTATCCGCAGTTCACATCCCCGGCGTAGAAAACTGGGAAGCAGACTTCCTCAGCCGCCAGGGCATGGACGCAGGGGAATGGTCCCTTCACCCGGACGTGTTTCAGGAAATCTGTAGCCGCTGGGGAAGGCCGGACGTCGACCTAATGGCGTCCAGGCACAACAACAAGGTCCCAACCTTCATAGCACGGTCTCGCGATCACAGAGCTCTGGCGGCAGACGCCTTAGTGCAAGATTGGTCGCAGTTCCGGCTCCCTTATGTGTTTCCACCTCTGGCACTCTTGCCCGGAGTGCTACGCAAGATCAGATCCGACTGCAGCCGCGTCATACTCGTCGCCCCAGACTGGCCAAGGAGGGCGTGGTATCCGGATCTGTGACATCTCACGGTCGGCCAACCGTCGGCACTACCAGACCGACCAGACTTACTGTCCCAAGGGCCGTTTTTCCATCGGAATTCTGCGGCCCTGAACCTGACTGTGTGGCCATTGAGTCCTGGATCCTAGGGTCTTCAGGATTATCCCAAGGGGTCGTTGCCACCATGAGACAGGCTAGGAAGCCCACGTCCGCTAAGATCTACCACAGAACGTTGAGGATATTCTTATCCTGGTGCTCTGCTCAGGGAGTGTCTCCCTGGCCTTTTGCATTGCCTACCTTTCTTTCTTTCCTGCAATCTGGGTTAGAAAAAGGTTTGTCGCTCGGCTCCCTTAAAGGGCAAGTCTCGGCGCTATCCGTCTTTTTTCAAGAGCGTCTAGCACGACTTCCTAGGGTGCGCACGTTCCTGCAGGGGGTTTGTCATATTGTACCCCCGTACAAGCGGCCGTTAGATCCATGGGATCTGAACAGGGTACTAGTTGCCCTCCAGAAGCCGCCCTTCGAGTCTCTGAGGGAGGTTTCACTTTCTAGACTATCACAGAAAGTGGCTTTTCTGGTAGCGATCACATCTCTTCGGAGAGTGTCTGAGCTAGCAGCGCTGTCATCCAAGGCTCCTTTCCTGGTCTTCCACCAGGACAAGGTAGTGCTGCGCCCCATTCAGGAGTTTCTCCCGAAGGTGGTATCCTCTTTTCATCTTAATCAGGATATCTCTTTGCCTTCTTTTTGTCCTCATGCAGTTCATCGGTATGAGAAGGATTTACATTTGTTGGATCTGGTGAGAGCACTCAGAATCTACATTTCCCGCACGGCGCCCCTGCGCCGCTCGGATGCACTCTTTGTCCTTGTCGCTGGTAAGCGCAAAGGGTCGCAGGCTTCCAAAGCCACCCTGGCTCGATGGATCAAAGAACCAATTCTTGAAGCCTACCGTTCTGCTGGGCTTCCGGTTCCATCAGGGCTGAAGGCCCATTCTACCAGAGCCGTGGGTGCGTCCTGGGCATTGCGACACCAGGCTACGGCTCAACAGGTGTGCCAGGCAGCTACCTGGTCGAGTCTGCACACTTTCACCAAACATTATCAGGTGCATACCTATGCTTCGGCGGACGCCAGCCTAGGTAGAAGAGTCCTGCAGGCGGCAGTTGCCTCCCCGTAGGGGAGGGCTGTCTTCGCAGCTCTAACATAAGGTATTTCTTTACCCACCCAGGGACAGCTTTTGGACGTCCCAATCGTCTGGGTCTCCCAATGGAGCGCCGAAGAAGAAGGGAATTTTGTTACTTACCGTAAATTCCTTTTCTTCTAGCTCCTATTGGGAGACCCAGCACCCGCCCTGTTGTCCTTCGGGATTTTTGGGTTTTTCGGGTACACATGTTGTTCATGTTGAACGGTTTTTCAGTTCTCCGATGTTACTCGGAGTGAATTTGTTTAACCAAGTTATTGGCTTTCCTCCTTCTTGCTTTTGCACTAAAACTGGTGAGCCAGTGATCCCACTGGGGGTGTATAGCCAGAAGGGGAGGGGCCTTGCACTTTTTGGTGTGGTGCTTTGTGTGGCCTCCGGAGGCAGTAGCTATACACCCAATCGTCTGGGTCTCCCAATAGGAGCTAGAAGAAAAGGAATTTACGGTAAGTAACAAAATTCCCTTCTTCTTTGTCGCTCCATTGGGAGACCCAGACAATTGGGTGTATAGCTTCTGCCTCCGGAGGCCACACAAAGTATTACACTTTAAAAAGTGTAACCCCTCCCCTCTGCCTATAAACCCTCCCGTGCATCACGGGCTCCTCAGTTTTATGCTTTGTGTGGAAGGAGGCACACATCCACTCATGCATTCTCAGATTAGTTATATCGGTTGGAAGAAAAGAGGACCCCCACGGGGTCCCCGGCATGCTCCCTTCTCACCCCACTAAAGTCGGCGGTGCTGTTAAGGTTGAGGTACCCATTGCGGGTACAAAGGCCGGAGCCTCATGCCGTTTTCCTTCACCATCCCTTAGTGGCTCTGGGAGAAGTGGGATCCTGACCGGTCGTCCATTCACTGGGACCGGGCTCCCTCCGCAGCCCCTGTGGGAATCTGCTGGACAGGAGTCTATTCTTCCTCAGGGATCGGGCCCTGCATCTATCCCCCATGGGGACTGTGCATGGAGCGCCTTATTCCCGGACGCTGCAGCAGCTGCTGATTTCGGAAGACCGGCGGACTTCCGCGCCGACCGAGCCTGCTTGTCGGCCACGGTCTTAAATTTAGTCCCCGGCTTCATCGCGGCCTAGTAGCTAAAATCCCGCCCCCGGGCCTGCCTGTCAGGGGTAAGGGCGGGACGGCCGGCCTGACGTCGGCTGTGAGGGCCGGAGCATCCTGTATGTTTCCTCCCCCCCTCACTGATCACTGTGGGGACCCCAGATTCCCGCACTTTTCTAGCACCGCCCACGGCTCCACTCCTCCCCTGAGAGCTCCGGCAGCCATGTTTTTTGGCATTCTGCCGGTGGAGGATTATCAGAGAAGAGCTCTGCAGCTCTGGGAGACCTAAGGCAGGGAATCTGGAGGACACACACTCGCTTTTTAGCGGTCTGTAAGCCACACCGGTCACCCGGTGCTGGTCCCCCCCCCCCCCCAGGGTGCCGGAATAGATACGTATTTATATACATATTTCTGTTCGGTCGGGCTGTATACCCCTTCCCATATACCCTCAGTGATCACTCTCCTAGGAGACAACAGCATGTCGTCCACAAGGAGCAAAGGGGCTAAGGCACAGGGTTTTTTTGCGACCTGTACCTCTTGTGCGGCTATGTTGCCTGCGGGTTCCACCTACCCTCACTGTGAGCAATGCTCAGCCCCTGTTTCGCTTGCTCAGCCGGAGCCTCGGTCACTAGTGGGCCCCTCGGCTCATGTAGACCCACCTGCTCCCCCTGTCCAGGCGGCAGGGACAGAGTTTGCTGCGTTTGCTGAGAAACTCTGAGTCACTTTCGCAATCCATGGCTCAGTCTATGGATAAATGGTCTGCCAAGCTGCTAGAAGCTTTGCAGTCCAGACCGGTCCTTACACAGGCCCCGGTCCCCGTTAGCTTGTCGCCTCCAGGCCCCTCTCGGTCCGCGCCGCAGCGCGCTCCCAGGTTGGGCCCTAGGTCCCACGCGGAAGACTCCTGCCCGGATCTCAGTCCCAGACCGACTAAGCGGGCTCGCTGGGAATCTTCCCCGACTTCTTCACGCTGTTCGGGTTCCCAGCCCGAGGACTCTCTGGAGGACGAGGCGGACGTCGCAGCTCAGGGCTCTGACCCTGACGTTGCTCTCAATCTTGATACACCTGAAGGGGACGCCTTAGTTTATGATCTTATCTCGTCCATTAACCAGGTGTTAGATCTGTCTCCCCCGCCTCCACCTGTAGAGGAGTCGGCTTCTCAGCAGGAGAAACACCAGTTTCGGTTTCCCAAACGTACACGGAGTGCTTTTTTCGATCACTCTAACTTCAGAGATGCTGTCCAGAAGCCCAGAGCGGTTCCGGACAAGCGCTTTACTAAGCGCCTTGCTGACACACGTTACCCCTTCCCCTCTGACGTAGTTAAGGGTTGGGCTCAGTGTCCCAAGGTGGATCCTCCAGTCTCTAGACTGGCGGCTAGATCTGTAGTATCGGTGGCAGATGGCTCATCGCTGAAGGATGCCACTGACAGGCAGATAGAGCTCCTGGTGAAATCCATTTTTGAAACCACGGGCGCGTTTTTTGCCCCGGCCTTAGCTTGTAGTGCCCACACGGCTGCAATCTCAGCTTGTCTGGCTGAGATTAATGCAGTCACACGTAATTCTGCTCCGCAGGTTGCGTCTCTGACTTCTCAAGCGACAGCTTTTTCTTCCTACGCCATGAACGCAGTCCTAGACTCTGCTAGCCGTATAGCGGTGGCATCCGCTAATTCTGTGGCAGTCCGCAGGGCCATGTGGCTGCGCGAATGGAAGGCAGACTCGGCCTCCAAGAGGTTCTTAACCGGTTTGCCGTGTTCTGGCGACCGATTGTTTGGCGAACGATTGGATGAGATTAAGGAATCCAAGGGAAAGGACTCCTCCTTACCCCAGTCCAAACCTAAGAGACCTCAGCAACGGAAAATTCAATTGAGGTTTCGGTCCTTTCGTCCCTCCGCCAAGCCCCAGTCCTCTTCGTCCAACAGGCCGGAGAAAGGCCAGAGGAACTCCTATGCGTGGCGGTCTAAGTCACGCCCCCAAAAGGCCGCCGGAGGCACTGCCTCCAAGGCGGCCTCCTCATGACTCTCGGCATCCCCGAACCGCATCCTCGGTCGGTGGCAGGCTCTCCCGCTTTTGCGACGCCTGGTGGCCACATGTTCAAGACCGATGGGTGAGAGACATTCTGTCTCACGGTTACAGGATAGAGTTCAGCTCTCGTCCTCAGACTCGTTTCTTCAGAACCTCTCCGCCCCCCGCTCGGGCCGACGCACTTTTTCAGGCAGTGGCCACTCTGAAAACAGGGAGTTGTGATCCCGGTTCCCCCTCAGGAACATGGTCGCGGCTTTTACTCCAACTTGTTCGTGGTGCCAAAGAAGGACGGATCATTCCGTCCCGTTCTGGACCTCAAACTGCTCAACAGACATGTGAGCACCAGACGGTTTCGGATGGAATCTCTCCGCTCGGTCATCGCCTCGATGTCACAAGGAGACTTCCTAGCATCGATCGACATCAAGGATGCTTATCTCCATGTGCCGATCGCACCCGAACATCAACGCTTCTTGCGTTTCGCCATCGGGAACGAGCACCTTCAGTTCGTTGCATTGCCTTTCGGCCTGGCGACAGCCCCACGGGTGTTCACCAAAGTCATGGCATCCGTAGTGGCGGTCCTACACTCTCAGGGCCACTCGGTGATTCCCTACTTAAACGATCTCCTAGTCAGGGCACCTTCTCGGGCGGCATGTCAACACAGCCTTACAGTCGCTCTGGCGACTCTCCAGCAGTTCGGGTGGATAATCAACTTCCCAAAATCCCAGTTGACACCGACCCACTCACTGACTTACCTCGGAATGGAGTTTCATACACAGTCAGCGGTAGTCAAGCTACCGCTGGACAAACGGCTGTCTCTGCAGGCAGGGGTACAATCTCTTCTTCGGGGTCAGTCATACCCCTTGAGGCGCCTCATGCACTTCCTGGGGAAGATGGTGGCAGCGATGGAGGCAGTGCCGTTCTCGCAATTCCATCTGCGGCCACTCCAATGGGACATTCTCCGCAAATGGGACAGGAGGTCGACTTCCCTCGACAGGAACGTCTCTCTGTCCCTTGCAACCAAGACGTCTCTTCAGTGGTGGCTCCATCCCAATTCTCTATCGCAAGGAAGATCCTTCCTACCCCCAACCTGGGCTGTGGTCACCACGGACGCGAGCCTGTCAGGGTGGGGAGCGGTTTTCCGCCACCACAGGGCTCAGGGAACCTGGACTCTGGTAGAGTCCTCCCTTCAGATTGGCCGAGGCGATCGTGGTACCCGGATCTGTGGCATCTCACGGTGGGTCAACCGTGGGCGCTTCCAGACCGCCCAGACTTGCTGTCACAAGGGCCGTTTTTCCATCTGAATTCTGTGGCCCTCAACCTGACTGTGTAGCCATTGAGTCCTGGCTCCTAGCGTCTTCAGGATTATCTCAGGATGTCATTGCCACTATGAGACAGGCCAGGAAACCAACGTCCGCCAAGATCTATTACAGATCTTGGCGGATCTTCTTATCCTTGGTGCTCTGATAATGGTTTTTCTCCCTGGCCGTTTGCCTTACCCACTTTTCTTTCATTCCTTCAATCCGGAATGGACAAGGGTTTGTCACTCGGCTCTCTCAAGGGACAAGTATCGGCGCTCTCCGTATTTTTTCAAAAGCGCCTGGCCAGGCTTCCGCAGGTCCGCACGTTCCTGCAGGGAGTTTGCCACATAGTCCCACCATACAAGCGTCCGCTGGAACCCTGGGATCTTAACAGGGTGCTAACGGCTCTTCAGAAACCACCTTTCGAGCCGCTGCAGGATGTTTCTGTATCACGTCTTTCGCAGAAGGTGGCATTTCTAGTGGCAGTTACATCACTCCGAAGAGTGTCGGAGCTTGCAGCGCTGTCATGCAAAGCCCCCTTCCTGGTTTTTCACCAGGATAAGGTGGTTCTGCGTCCTGTCCCGGAATTTCTCCCTAAGGTTGGTATCCCCTTTTCATCTCAATCAGGATATCTCCTTACCTTCTTTTTGCCCTAATCCAGTTCACAAATGTGAAAAGGATTTGCACTCATTAGATCTAGTGAGGGCACTCCGGTTCTACGTGTCTCGCACGGCACCCCTGCGCCGTTCAGATGCGCTCTTTGTCCTTGTCGCTGGCCAGCGTAAGGGTTCGCAGGCTTCCAAGTCAACCTTGGCTCGGTGGATCAAGGAACCGATTCTTGAAGCCTACCGTTCTTCTGGGCTTCCGATTCCTTCAGGGCTGAAAGCCCATTCTACCAGAGCCGTGGGTGCGTCCTGGGCTTTGCGGCACCGGGCTACGGCTCAGCAGGTGTGTCAGGCAGCTACCTGGTCTAGTCTGCACACTTTCACGAAACACTATCAGGTGCATACCTATGCTTCGGCAGACGCCAATCTAGGTAGGCGAGTCCTTCAGGCGGCGGTTGCCCACCTGTAAGAGGGGGCCGTTTTCGGCTCTTTTTATCGAGGTATTCTTTTACCCACCCATGGACTGCTTTTGGACGTCCCAATTGTCTGGGTCTCCCAATGGAGCGACAAAGAAGGGAATTTTGTTTACTTACCGTAAATTCCTTTTCTTCTAGCTCCTATTGGGAGACCCAGCACCCGCCCCTGTTCCCTTCGGGCTGGTTGTTCTTTTGTGTAGACATGTTGTTCATGTTGAATTGTTCTTTTGGTTCATGGTTTTCAGTTCTCCGAACATCCTTCGGATTGAATTTACCTTAGACCAATTTATAAGTTTCCTCCTTCCTGCTTTTGCACCAAAACTGAGGAGCCCGTGATGCACGGGAGGGTGCATAGGCAGAGGGAAGGGGTTACACTTTTAAAGTGTAATACTTTCTGTGGCCTCCGGAGGCAGAAGCTATACACCCAATTGTCCGGGTCTCCCAATAGGAGCTAGAAGAAAAGGAATTTACGGTAAGTAAACAAAATTCCCTTCTTTATAATTGCACACACACAATTTAAAATTACATTTGCCAGATGTCTAATTTACAGAAGCACCATTTTTCAAACCTTTAATTTTTTATTTTTTAAGGAAGTTCGAAGGCTTAAATTTTTAGCATCAGTTTCTCATTTTTGTTTTTCAACATTTACAATACTTTTTTTTTCTCCCACATCACATTTGAAGTTTATCTTGGCTTTTGGACAACTCTTCTGATTATTTTCACTTCTCTGTGTGAAATCTTGCAAGGAGCACCTGGTTGTAGACAGTTTATGGTGAAATTATGTTCTTTCCACTTCCAGATTATGGCCCCAACAGTGCTCACTAGAGCCTTCAGTAGTTTAGAAATTCTTCTGTAACCAATGCCATCAGTATGTTTTGTAACAATAAGGTTGTAAAGATCTTGAGACTACTCACTAGGTTTACCCTTTGGGGCACCTTGGTACTGAGACACCTTTTTATAGGCCATCAGTTGAACCAGCTGATATTATTTTTCACGGAGTGGCAAGATTGCTTTTTAATTACTGATAGAATTTAGTTGGTTTCATGACTTTCCATTTTGGTGTACGTCTTCAGAAAACATATATGCCCAAAAATCGTACAAAACAGAGCAAACGCTAACTTAGTCTGCTCCATTACAGTAAGGGCCCTGTTGGCGCATGCGTCCGAAACATGCTTTGCGGGGTGGGGGAGAGGTGGTTCGGACGGATGTCCCGTCGGGACCACTAAATGTAAGGCAAAACGCAGTGTGAAACGAAAAGTTAGTTATAACTGCACTCCTCAAAGTACTCAAAACCAGACCCAAGAAGTTTAACCCTTCAGGTGCTTCACAGGAAATTAAGCGATGTGGAATGAAAAAAAACTAAAATTATTTTATCTAAAACTGTTGCTCTAGCCCCAATTTATTCACTTTTAGAAGAAATAACACAACAAAATGGAACCCAAAATTTGTTACCCAATTTCTTCTGAGCGCCTTGAACATTTGGTCAGAAACCTTTGTTTGGACAAATGGGAGGACCCGGAACAGAAGGAGCAATATTTACATTTTGGAACACAAATTTACCTGAAATAGATTGCGTTTGCCAGGCCCCTAAGGTACATAAACAGCAGAAACCTCCCACAAGTGACCCCATTTTGGAAACTAGACCCATCAAGGATTTTATCTAGGTGTATAGTTAGCATTTTAAATCCACAGGTACTTCACAGAATTTAACATGAGGTTGTCATATTGAACATATTGAACATTTTTTTTTTTTTTTGCAAAAATGTTGCTTTAGCACCAAATCTCTCGGTTTTTCAAGAGGAAATGCCACAGTTTCTCCCATTTCTTATTTGCATTGGGATACTCCACAAGTGACCACATTTTGGAACTAGACCCCTCAAGGATTTTATTCAGGGGGTATAGTGAGCATTTTGAATCCACAGGTACTTCACAAATATGTTGCTGTAGCACCAAATTTCTCACTTTTAGGCAATGTGTCTACGATCTGGCGACACGGCGTCTAGTACACAGTGAAGGCCCTCCTGCGGAGAACACTCGTCTCCGCAGCATAAATTAACATACTGAGGCTCAGGAAGCCGCGCCGCAGGTCAGTTTCTGCTGCAGAGAAAAGCACAGTGGGCAGAAGATTTCTAAAAATCCTTCCACTGCGCTTGTACTGCACATTGCAGTGTTATGGAAGCAGCAAAACACTGTGCGTCCTAAGACCAGTTTCACACATCCGACATTTCGCTGCTTTGCCGGATCTGTCACATTCCACTACAGTGCAATACAATACAATGGCATCGCGGCAAGCTCCGATGACATGCTCCGGTCATATGACAGCATGTGACCGGAGCTTGCTGCAATGCCGTTGTACTGTATTGCACTGTACTGGAGTGTGACAGATCTGGCAAAGCGGTGAAACCAGCCTAAACGCTGCAAACACTGATCGAGCCTAAAACCTAGGCTGGATGGATAAATGTCACACACATACAGTATATAATGTCCCACTACCTGCATATTCTAAGCTGGCACCCTTTAGTGACTTTCATGTGGCACTAAAGGTTGCTTAGCCTTGCATTTCGCCCCCACCCCCACAAAAAAAAAAGACGTGGGGTCCCCTCCATTTTTGACAGCCATGTAGGGTTAAGCAGACAACTGCAGACCACAGCTGGCAGCTTAACCAGAGCACCCCAGGCTGGTTTTTTAATTATAAATAAATAATTTAAGAAAAAAAAAAAAACAGTGGGGGACCCCAAATTGGATTAACAGCCAAGGTAAAGCGGTCGGCTGTGATCTGGTATTCTCAAGGTGAGAAGCGTGAGAGATGGTTATTCGACGCTTCCCAGCCTAAAAATAGGCCTCAGCCTCCCCAGAAGTGGCGCATCCATTAGATGCGCAACCCTTGCACTTTGCCCCGGCTCACCCCGTTGTCCTGGTGCAGTGGCAAACAGAGTAAAATATGGGGTTGATACCAGGTGTAATGACACCTGGCATCAAGCCCCAATGGTTAGTAATTTTGTGGAGTCTATCACATACCTGACATTACTGTCAGTAACTGAGGAAAAAAAACAATTTTGAAAAAAATGCTCCAACATATTTTCTCTTTCACAAATTTATTGAAAAGAAGAAAAAAAAATCTGGTGCGCCATAATCCATTTTGTAGGTCCCACAACGATTCTGGACCTTCCAGAATATGGGGGGCACGCTCAGTGAATGGAACCTCCATTTTCTGGAAGTGCAGGCTCTCCATGAGAGGAGTGTGGGTGCAGTGAGCTGAGAATACTGCACACACTCCCTGGTTCCCACTGAGGGCAGTGTGATCTGCAGTAGGCGCAGTATCACTGTGCGCATGGAATCAGCTGACAGCTGCTCTGTGCATGCGGCCAACATCTTTTGAGAAGGAGGGATCACAGGGGGATCGTCGCTGCAGGAGGTACTAGGGATTGACACTGGGTGATCTGGTTGGACTTAGGGAGGACCTTTCTGTCGCATCTGACATGTCACATGTAACAGAAATCAGAGGGAGATTAATGTGGCAGGCGCGCCACTCTTGCACGCCACCTATTTAGATGATCGAGAGTGGGAGGGGATCCGGAGGGGCACTTTGGTTACACTGGGGGAGGAGATTTATCTCCCATCTGACATGGTTGTTTATGCCAGGTGGGAGAGAGAGAATTTTTTACCGGCGCCATTGACTGGAACGTGACCATTTTTATACGGTGTATAAGGGTGATCACAGGACCGGGAAAAAACTGCCCGAACCGTGATCTTCAGAGTCTTGGCTACCTCTCGTAACTGAAACCCTGTAGATTTTACAATGCTGGAGGGCGCTATTCCCCTTTTTTTTTTTTTTTTTTTTTTTTCTTTCAGAATAAGTACCCTTTCTTGCTGCCATTTTTTTCCGGAAGGCTGTTGTAAAGGGGATAAAGCAGCCAGTGTCTGTAGTGTTAGGACATGCTCAGCTCCTGGGCCTCCATTAAGGATGGGTACCTGACATTAGACTTGGTAAACATACTAGTATCGGGAAGGTTAAGTAAAGGAGCAGTACTGCCCCTTTATTCTCCTGGGGAACCCAAGTATCTGAGGCATGCAAATAAAAAATGAATTTCACGCTCAAATGTTTGTTTTTGTTTTATACTTGACATGCTGTGTGGGGAAAAACCCCCCCAAAATAACGCAATTGTTAGTTTTCATGTTTTATTTTGCGTACCAATTTTTACAGGAGTGCAAAAATCCAGAAAATCAGAAGGTGCGACAAAGACTAAAAGCAAAGGAGTGGGATGAGTTACAGTCTAAAGGGAAGAAAATTAATATTCTAAAACCATTGATGATTGGATGTGTTTGGCTTGACAACGACTCCGTGGAGGTTCAGTTTCTTCAGAAATATGCTGCCTGTTTAATAGATCCTGCTGGTGGCGAGGACAACATGGTGCAAGAAACTTATTCCAATAAGGGCCTACAAGATAGAGAAAGTAAGAAATGTATTTTGTTTTTTGTTTGTTTTTTTTTAGCTTTTAACTACCTACATATGTTAAGTGAGAAGTAGAATTCTGTTATACAACTCTGTTCATACCCTGAAAAAAAATTCTGATTAAATTTATACACTTGGGTATAAAGCCACACAGCACGTGACCAAGATGAGGAAAGTTCATACACTACAAAACACCATAAACTGCTCCTATTGATTGGTGACTGGCAGTTTCTGTGGCCACTTCTGAGAATAACCATGACCTCTAAGAATCACGAACTCTTTGCATGTACAGGTGATACATTAAAATATAGAAATATTCCAAAACCTTGTAATGAGAAAAAATTGAATTTAAAAGTTTATCCTCTGGGCTTTTTTTCTATGGGGGATTTAAAAGGGCTATTCCCATCTCCAAGATTTTATCGCAATATTCAGTAGGTATAATATTAGCAAATACTTCCAGTTAGAAATGTAGTATAGTTCTGATGTAGCAATGTCTCTTACCTCATGTGCAGGGCATTGTAGCCTAGGTTCCCATGGTTGACCACCAGCAACTGTCACTGAGTTGACGTAACCATGGACACCTAAGCTGCGCATGAGGTGACACACATGGCTAGATTATGAGAACTATACTAAATTTCTAATTTACTTATTGGGATAGGATCTTGGAGGTGGGAATAACCCTTTTAAGGACAGAATGGAATTACCCAAGGCACATATTCAGTTCCAATACTTCAGAGTTCTGTAACTGCCAAATGTCAGTTAACACCTCATGCGTATTTTTCATTTATTTTTTGTTAATTTTTTTTCGCAAGGAGCAGCCAGGCCTTTTAGTATTGGCTGGAGAAATTTGGGCGGCCTGTCTGAGATGAACTTGCATAGTACTGCGCAGCCTACCTCCTCTTAATAGTCTGGGTATCATAGGCTTAAAACTAGAAACTTTGTACTACACGTATCTGTGCAACTGGCACCCAAGGCAAAGCTTACCCTTGTGCTTTCATAATACTAGGCAATGACAGTCCTCTCAAACCCATGAATGGTAGACATGTGAGAGGTTGTTTCACTAGCACTCGTGCCTTTGCCTTTATAAAGATGGTTTGCTACATTAGTATTGTGACCTGGTGTTGGTATATATGGCTGCTGTTTTGTTTTTTTTGTTTTTTTGTTTTTCTTTTTTTTTTTTTTCTGATGTTTCCAGGACAAAGAAGAAAGTGCTGCCAAGACACTTGAAGATTATCGTAGTTTCAAGCCTTTTTCTTTGTCAGCCCTGCTCCTGAATCTTAATCGTACCATTGCAAAACCTATTTCTCCATGAGTCACTGCTTCTCACACAGACTTTGCAATTTTTGCAGTGTGATGCTAGATCTCACTGTCATTTCACTACATTTCCCTATTATATTATTATCCGGTGTCTTCGTATGGCAGCACCCCTTCTATAAGACAGGTTTGTCAGAATCTCTTTGCTACATGATCTGGAGAATCATATTGCAAGTTTATTTCTACCGTAAAATGAACTATTAGGCCTTGTGCGCACTAGGCGTTTTTGCTGCGTTTTTAGCGGCATTGTTTACCGCGTTTTTGTGCTGAAAACGCAGTGACATTGCTTCCCCAGCAATGTCTATGGGTTTTCAGAAGTGCTGTCCGCACACAGCGTTTTTTTGTAGCTGCGTTTTTGTGGTGACCACAAAAATGCAGCATGTCAATTATTTCTGCGTTTTTCACCCATTGAGTTCAATGAGATGTTCAACAACGCAATGAAAAACGCATATAGCCGCGTTTCTATGACTAAAAACGCAGCTATAAACGCAAGGGGTGGGCAGTAAAGTGACGTGTACAGGAAGAGGATTCCTTCTGTTAGTAAACACAGAAGCATGAATCCTCCCGGTACCGTCACCACTGCGTCCACAACCCGTCCGGTGCCATGTCAGCTCCGTGCGGCGCCATGTCTGGGCGGGAGGTGGAGGCAGCGGCGAAAACAAAAGTGAACAGTAGAAAAAAAAAGTCGTATATACTCACCTGTCTGCAGGATCCCGGTGCCATGCCCGCTCCCAGCTCCTGTCCCGGTACCGCCGCTTTGGCTATGTGCAGTCTCCCCGGGGCACGTACGAAGCTTGCAGGACCTGGCGGTGGATCACCTGATGCAGTCACCTGACGCATCAGCTGATCGTAATTCTCGCGGTGTCGCTGGCTTTTTCGCGCCTGGCCGGCTATCAGCTGATCCTGCCGTCAGGAGACTTCATCAGCTGATTACCGGCAGCTCCTGCAGCGATGGGACAGGATCAGACACTCATCCGATCGCTCCAGGAGCTGCCGGTAATCAGCACAGACGTGAGTATTTATTTATTTTTTTTTTTTTTGCACTGATGCTTCAGCTGATTGTATAATCTGCTTTTATACAATCAGCTGATGTATGATGTGATTCACGTCCTTTAACCTGACACATCATCTGATCGCTTTGCCTTCCAGCAAACCGATCAGATGATATTGGATCCGGATTGGACGGCGCAGGACCCTTGACCTGGGGTGCTTTATTTCAATAAAGATGGAGTCACTAATTGTGTTGTGTTTTATTTCTAATAAAAATATTTTTCTGTGTGTTTTTTTTTTTTTTATCATTACTAGAAATTCATGGTGGCCATGTCTAATATTGGCGTGACACCATGAATTTCGGACTTAGGGCCAGCTAATAATATACAGCTAGCCCTAACTCCATTATTACCCAGCGAGCAACAGTCACCAGGGTAGCTGGAAGAGTTGGATACAGCGCCAGAAGATGGCGCTTCTATGAAAGCGCCATTTTCTGGGGTAGCTGCGGACTGCAATTCGCAGCGGGGGTGCCCAGAAAGCTTGGGCACTCTGCACTGCGGATTCCAATCCCCAGCTGCTTAGTTGTACCTGGCTGGACTCAAAAATTGGGCGAAGCCTATGTCATTTTTTTTTTTTTTTTTTTTTTTTTAATTATTTCTTGAAATTCATGAAATAAAAAAAAAAAAAAGGGCTTCCCTATATTTTTGATTCCCAGCCGGGTACAAATAGGCAGCTGGGGATTGGGGGCAGCCTGTAACTGCCTGCTGTACCTGGCTAGCATACAAAAATATAGCCCATGTCATTTTTTTTTTTTTTTCTTTTTGGGCAAAAAACTCCTGCATACAGTCCTGGATGGAGGATGCTGAGCCTTGTAGTTCTGCAGCTGCTGTCTGCTCTCCTGCATACACTAGTTCTGCAGCTGGCTGCTCTCCTGCATACAATGAACATTTTGAAGAAGGAAATGACATCAGACCTTTTTTTTTTTTTTCTTTTCAACAACAATCTTTAATGGCATTGTGCACTGATTAAAAACGCAGTGAGCAAAAACGCAGCAAAAAACACACCAAATCGCGGTAAATACGCATGCGTTTTTGTCGCGTTTTTAGCCGCGGGTGCGTTTTTGAGACAAAGACGCACATAAAAATGCAGCGTGAAAAAAAAGCCTAGTGCGCACATACCCTTAAAAGAAAAAAAAAATTGTGGAGTTGCACATTTTTTTTTATTTTTTTGCGATTTCGCTTCTTTTGGAATTTTTTTTTTTTTTTTTAACCTTTCAGTTTTAAGGACCGCACCATATCCTTAAAACTCCTGGTTTGGGCTTATGAATACTGAGCATAAAAATACTCATCGTGTGAATGAGGCCATTCAGTGCTTTCAGCTGAGCACGGTTTCTTTTAAAATCCTGTGTTTTTGAGATTTCAACAGAGCCATTCACAATTGTGAGGCCATTGGAGTCTCTTTGATCACTCACTGTCTGTGATCAAACATGTCGAAGCACTGTTGTGTACCTGACCTAGATTTTAAATGTTGGGAAAATAGTATTTTTTTTTTTTCTTTAGTTGTATCTATCCCAATATACAACCTCTGGCAAAAATTATGGACTCACCTGGCTCTAAGGATGTTCATTCAGTTGTTTACTTTTGTTTAAAAAAAGCAGATCACAGACATGGCACAAAACTAAAGCCATTTCAAATGTTTACTCTGACATTAAAGACCGCTTTACACGCTGCAATGTATCTTACAATGTGTCGGCGGGGTCACATCGTAAGTGATACACATCCGGCATTGTAAGTACATTGCAGTGTGTGACAGGTACGTGCGATTGAACGTTAAAACGTTCATCACATACAACATCGTACCTGTCTCTAGAATTGCACGTTAGATTGTTCATCGTACCCGGGGTAGCACACATTGCAGTGTGTGACACCCCGGGAACGATGAACAGATCTTACCAGCGTCCTGCGGCTCCCGGCCCACAATGCGGAAGGAAGGAGGTGGGCGGGATGTTTACGTCCCGCTTAGCTCCGCCCCTCCACTTCTATTGGCCGGCTGCCGTGTGACGTCGAACGTCCCTCCCACTCCAGGAAGTGGACGTTCGCCGCCCACAGCGAGGTCGTATGGACGGGTAAGTACGTGTGACGGGGGTTACTCGTATGTGCGGCACGTTCAACAAATTGAACGTGCCACACATACGATGGGGGCGTTGCAAATCTCATACGAAATCGTATGCGAAATTGCAACGTGTAAAGCAGGCTTAAGAAACACTAAAAAAAAAAAAGTGCTAGCCAGTAACTGTTACTTTTCAAGACCAAACGGGGAAAAAATATGGAATCGCTCAATTCTGAGGAATCACCCTGTAAATTTTCATTCCTAAAACGAACACCTGCATCAAATAAGATCTGCTCGTTAGTCTGCATCTAAAAAGGAGTGATAACACCTTGGAGAGCTGTTGCACCAAATGGACTGACATGAATCATGGCTCTAACACGAGAGATGTGAATTGAAACCAAGAGGATTATCAAAGTCTTAAAATATAGTAAATCATCACGCAATGTTGCAAAAGATGTTGGTTGTTCAGTCAGCTGTGTCTAAAATGTGGACCAAATGCAAACATTGCAAGGTTGTTAAAGGCAAACATACTTGTAGACCAAGAAAGACATCAAAGCGTCAAGACAGGAAACTTAAAGCAATATGTCTCCAAAACAGGAAATGCACAACAAAACTAATGAGGTACGAAGGAGAAGAAACTGGAGTCAATGTCTGTGACCAAACTGTAAGAAACTGCCTAAAGGAAATTGGATTTACATACAGAAAAGCTAAACAATAAAAAGATTACTGCCTGAAGAGAACATGTAAATTTCCACAGTCATTGATGATATGGGGCTGTATGTCAATTAAAGGCACTGGGGAGATGGCTGTCATTACATCTTCAAGAAATGCCCAAGTTTTCAATTGAAAGAATGTTTGGGGATGATGAAATCATTTATGAAGATAATGCATCCTGCCATAGAGCGTTAGAAAATATTCCTTGAAAGAGGACACAAGGTCAATGACATGGCCTGCAAATTGTTCGGATCTTAATCCAATTAAAAATCTTTGGTGGAAGTTGAAGAAAATGGTCCATGACAAGGCTCCAACCTGCAAAGCTGATCTGGCAACAGCAATCAGAGAAAGTGGCCGCATCCCGATCTAGAAGACAAGCCATGGCCGCCGGGGACTTAACTAGAACTGCATGTGCGGTCAACCCCCGGGCCAGTCATTTCGGTTGCTGCACATGCAGTTCTAGTTAAATTACCCGCGACCACAGCTTGTCTTTTAGATCGGGATGCAGCCGCCTGCCATTGCCAGGCATGTCAGCAAAAATAACTGTCACAGGTTAGCCATCATTGGTCTAGTCTGATTCTGGCCAGGAGCATGCATGTCTTACTGTCACATGACCTCCACTCCTGGCCCTGACACCAGAGAATCTGCACAGTGTGTGTGATATGATGATACTCAAGTCTGCAGTCATATAGTGGGTCTGCAGACTTGTTTATCTAGATTGGACAACCCCTTAACACTAGGAGTCCCAGAGAGGGGTCATTTAACATTTCTACCTTTGGAACCCAGAGAAGGGTCGAATGACCTGAAGGATTTTAGCTAACATCCTATAATCACCGTCTTTTGTTCTGTAATTAAGGCCATTACTGTCGCACGACAGGAGGTTGTTGTTTTCCATTGAGTTTAGCCATTTAGTTTCTAGTTAGTTCTATTCAGTTTGGACTAAGGGTCATTTGACCCTCTTTCGGGACTTCAGGGGGGAGCTCGAAATTTTTGGGACTTCTAGTGTTAAGTATTATAAAAACAAACATAGAACATCTTCACAAAGATTGCCATTTTTCTGTTTTATTCAGTAAAGGTTGCCACTAAAAAGTACAATTCATCCTACAGGAAAAAATTATTTTTGTTATGTGGACACAAGTGTAAGTATTTATGGCTCTCAGAAATCAGGGAAAAAATGAAAAACATTTGCGTAGTCACTGGGTAATTGACCCTCTCAGATCAAGGGAGATCAAAGAGCTTAGAAACTTCTGCGTTATGTTAGGATTGGTTTGTGAATTCTAATTACCAACAGTTAACTGGGCTATCAGGTTATAGTATATCATCGAGATGCAAAGAAATGCTTGATTGCTATACTCAAATGACTGTTTATGCAATAAATAAAACCACAATGTTGTCCACTTCAATTTAGCTTTCTCTCTTTCTCTTTTTCTTTTTTTTATTTTTATCTTTCTCTTTCTCGCTTTCTAGCTTTTTCTTTCTCGCTTTCTCGAAAAATGCCGGCCGCTCATTATTCCATTTTATGTTCACGGCTTTCCCGCCCACCGTTGCCTATTGGTTGCAGTCAGACGAGCACCCACGCGAGTGACAACTGTCTCACTGCAACCAATTACAGCCAACGGTGGGCGGGTCTATTTCTCAGGATGGGGAATCCCCCAGCAACCACCTGGAATATCCGCATCCATTAGATGACAGTCTCTGGACTCTACCCGGCTCATCCCGAATTGCCCTGGTGCAGTGGCAATCGGGGTAATAATGAGTTAATGGGTGCTTATAGCTGCCACTAAGTCCTAGGTTAATCATGGCAGGCGTCTAAGACTCCTTCCATGATTAACCTGCAAGTTAGAGAAAATAAAAACATACACCCAAAAAATCCTTTATTTCTTTGTCGCTCCATTGGGAGACCCAGACAATTGGGTGTATAGCTATTGCCTCTGGAGGCCACACAAAGTATTACACTTAAAAGTGTAAGGCCCCTCCCCTTCTGGCTATACACCCCCAGTGGGATCACTGGCTCACCAGTTTTGTGCTTTGTGCGAAGGAGGCAACACATCCACGCATAGCTCCACTTTTTAGTCAGCAGCAGCTGCTGACTATGTCGGATGGAAGAAAAGAGGACACATATAGTGTCCCCAGCATGCTCCCTTCTCACCCCACTGTGTCGGAGGTGTTTGTAAGGTTGAGGTACCCATTGCGGGTACGGCGGCAGGAGCCCACATGCTGATTCCTTCCCCATCCCTTTTTACAGGGCTCTGGGTGAAGTGGGATTTACCGGTCTCCAGGCACTGAGACCGTGCTCCATCTACAGCCCCTGGAGAAGATGCTGGATGGAGCGGAGTACATCAGGGACATGGCCCTGCTTCCTCAAGGTACTCTGTGTCCCCGTGCATTTGGCGCTCACACCGCAGCATGCTGGGTGTTGTAGTGCGCCGGGGGACATCAGCGCTGCGGCGCCTGTGCCATAGCCTCATTCAGCTTAGCTGAAGCAGGCACACTTATGGGACTCGGCCGCGCCGGCCGCTGGGACTGCGGCACGGCTGGCACTTGTAGTGCGCCGGGGACTTCAGCGCGGCCTGCGCTTTTACGGCGGCCGCGCTGATAACTACAGTCCCCGGCTTTTGCGGCCTGCTTCCGTTCGTTCCCGCCCCCAGACCTGCCAGTCAGGAGAGGGGCGGGACGCTGCCCACGTCTAGGACTCGGGCGCGCCGGCCGCTGGAACAGCGGCGCGGCTGGCACTTGTAGTGCGCCGGGGACTTCAGCGCGGCCCGCGCTTTTACGGCGGCCGCGCTGATAACTCGAGTCCCCGGCTTTTGCGGCCTGCTTTAGTTCGTTCCCGCCCCCAGACCTGCCAGTCAGGAGAGGGGCGGGACGCTGGCCACTTCTAGGGCGGTCGCGCCGGCCGCTGGGACTGCGGCGCGGCTGGCACTTGTGGTGCGCCGGGGACTTCAGCGCGGCCCGCGCTTTTACGGCGGCCGCGCTGTTAACTCGAGTCCCCGGCTTCTGGGCCTAGTCTCCCTTCGTTACCGCCCACAGCCCTGACAGTCAGGGTAGGGGCGTGACGCTGCATAGAGCAGAGCTGAGAGCTGGAGTATGTTTTGCATACTCCACCCCTCTCACTGTGTGCACTGTGAATCCGGATTCCCGCACTTTCTCAGGCACGCCCACGGCTTCCTTCTCTACAAGGACACCGGCAGCCATTAGTGTCAGTTTCTGTACGATACAGAGACAAGTGTGGAAGACCCTGGCATTCTGATAGTCACACAATCGCTGTAACAGGCGTTAAGCAGCACCTGTGGTGCTAACCCCACTAGTGCAGAATTGCACTTATAGATATGCTTGTACTATATACATTGCACTGTTTGGTCGCACGTTGTATATACCCTCCTGGATTATGCGGAGGAGTTATCAGCATATTCTCTGGGTAAAACAAAGGTGCAGAACCACATGTTTTTCTATACAGCTGGTACAGCATGTACGGCTATACGGCCGGCAGGTACATAGACTCCCATTGTATGCACTAATGGCCAGGGGATGAGGACGGTGTCTGCAGTATTTACTGACAGTTTTTCTGAGACTATGGCTATGATACTAGAAGCCTAGCAGTCCGGACATGTCTCTCACAATATGGGCACTGTTGAATCATTGATCCATGGCCCCCCTCAGTGTGAATAACTAACAGCTCCGGGAATGTCACACGCATCCCAGAGTCACGGCTCTGCACGGACGTCAGTCCCAGACAGCCTAAGTGGGCTCGCTATGAGCGGCCTCGGTTTCATCAGGGTCCTAACAGAAGGACTCGCTGTGTAATGAGGCGGAAGTAGCGGCTCAGGATTCTGATCCTGAGACCGCTCTCAATCTGGATACACCTGATTGTGACGCCATAGTAAATAATCTTATAGCGTCCATCGATAGAATGTGGGTTATTTCTCACAACTCCTCCAGTGGAGGAGTCAGCTTCACGTATTTTTCTGGACCACTCTGCCTTCAGAGAGGCAGTCCAGGAACACCACGCTTATCCAGATATGCGCTTCTCCAAACGGCTTAGGATACACGCTATCCCTGTCCCCTGACTTGGTCAAGGACTGGACCCAATGTCCCGAGCGGCATCCTCCAATCTCCAGGCTTGTAGCTAGATCCATAGTTGCAGTGGGAGATGGAACTGCAAACTCAAAGATGCCACTGACAGACAGATGGATCTCTGGTCGAAAGCCATCTATGAGGCTGTCGGCGCACCGTTGGCTCCGGCATTCTCTCCCTTGGGGCACTCCAAGCTATTTCAGCTTGTCTTACACAGATTGACACGGTTACACGTACATCTGTGCCGCAGGTGGCATCCTTAACCTCTCAAATGTCTGCATTTGTTTCTTACGCGATTCAGGTTGTCCTGGACTCTGCGAACCGTGCGGCGGTAGCCTCCGCTACTCCGTGTTTTTAAGCAGAGCCTGGTCTGCTCGTTAAGTGAATGGAAGGCAGATTCTGCTTCCAAAAAAGGTTGCCTAACCAGTTGCCTTTTTCTGCTGACCGACTGTTTGGTGAGCGTTGGATGTAACCATCAAATAGTCCAGGGGTAAGGATTCATCCTTTCCTCAGCCCGGACACAACAAACCCCAACAGAGCAAGAGGCAGTCGGGGTTTTCGGCCTTTTCGAGGCTCGGGCAGGTCCCATTTTTCCTCGTCCAAGGTGGACTCAAGAGGATCAGAGGTGCTAAGATTCTTAGCGGGCTCAGTCTCGCCCAAAAAAGCGACAGTCGGAAAACCCGCTTCCAAGGCGGCTTCCTCATGACTTGCGGCCTCGGTCGGTAGCAGGCTCTCCCGCCCTGGCGATATTTAGCTGCTATAGGTCAATGACCATTGAGTGTGAGACATTCTGTCTCACGGGTACAGGATAGAGCTCACTTCTCGTCCTCCAACTCGATTCTTCAGAATTTCTCCACCTCCCGGCCGGGCCGCTGCTCTTCTGCAAACAGGGTGCACTCTATAGGCAGAAAGAGTGATGACCCCCGTTCCTCTTCAGGAACAAGGTCACGGTTTTTACCCCAAATTCTTTGCGGTACCTATAACAACGGGCCGTTCCGTCCCGTTCTGGATCTAAAAATGCTCAGCAAGCTCGTGGACACCAGGCGGTTCCGGATGGAATCCCTCCGCCATGTCATCGCCTCAAGGTCCCAACGATATTTCCTAGCATCATTAGGCATCAAGGATGCTTATCCACATGTGCCGATTGATCCAGAGCACTAGCGTTTCTACGCTTCGTTATAGGAGACGAACACCCTCTGTTCGTAGCTCTACCTTCCGGCTAGCGACAGTCCAACTGGTCTTCGCCAAGGTCAGGGCAGCAGTAGTCACAGTCCTGCACTCTCAGGGTCACTCTGTGGTCCCGTATTTAGACGATCTACTTGTCAAGGCACTCTCTTAGGAAACATGCCAACACTGCCCGAACGTTGCGCTGGAGACTCTCTAGAGTTTTGGGTGGATCATCAACTTTTTAAAGTCAGATCCGACCCCGACCCTATCGATAACATATCTAGGCATAGAGTTTCTTACTCTCTCAGCGATAGTGAAGCTGCCGCTAGACAAACAGCATTCACTACGGGCTGCAAGCTCTTCTTTAAGAACCAGTCGCACACATTGACACGCCTCATGCACTTCCTACGTAAGATGGTAGCAATGGAGGCAGTTCCTTCGCGCAGTTTTACTGCGTCCACTACAATGGGACATTCTCCGCCAATGGGACGAGGAGTCGACGTCCCTCAACAGAGTCGTCGTTCTTCTCAGGCGGCCAAGGAATCTCTACGGTGGTGGCTTCTTCTCACCTCTTGGTCAAAAAGAAGGTCCTTCCTATCCCCGTCCTGGGCGATAGTTACGACAGACGCGAGTCTATCAGGGTGGGGAGCAGTTTTTCTCCACTACAGCGCTCAGGGTACGTGGACTCAGCAAGAGTCCACTCTTCAGATCAATGTTCTTGAACACAGAGCAGTGTATCTTGCCCTACAATCCTTCCAACAGCGGCTGGAAAGCAAGCATATCCGACTTCAGTCGGACAGCTCCACAGCGGTGGCATACATCAACCACCAAGGAAGAACGCGCAACCGGCAAGCCTTCCAGGAAGTCCGGCAGGTTTGATGTGGGTGGATGACACGGCATCCACCATATCCACAATTCAAATCCCAAGTGTGGAAACTAGGAAGCTGACTTTCTAAGTCGCTGAGGTGTGGCCGAAAGAGTATGGTCTCCTCACCCGGACGGGTTTCAGGAGATCTGGCGCCGCTGACAGAGGCCGGACGTCGATCTAATGGCGTCACGGCACAACAACAATGTGCCAGCTTCATGGCACGGTTTCACAATCATCGAGCTCTGGCGGCAAACGCCTTAGTTCAGCATTGGTCGCAGTTCCAGCTCCCTTAGGTGCCATCTCTGGCATTGTTGCCCAGAGTACTGCGCTAGATCAAGACCGACTGCGGCCGCGCCATCCTCGTCGCTACAAATTGGCCGAGGATGTTGTGGTACTCGGTTCTGTGGTGCCTCACGGTAGGCTAACCGGGGGCACTACCAGACCAATCAGACTGGCTGTCTCAAGGGCCATTCTTCCATTTGAATTCTACGGCTCTCAACCGGATGGTGTGGCATTGAGTCCTGGAACCTAGTGTCGTTAGGATTACCTCTGGACGTGGTTGCCACCATGAGACAGGCTAGCATACCAACGTCCGCCAAGATTGACCACAGGACGTGGAAGATGTTCTTATCTCGGTGCTCGGCGCAGGGTGTTTCTCCCTGGCCGGTTGCATCGTCTATGTTTCCTTCCTTCCTGCAATCTAGGTAGGAAAATGGGTTGTCGCTCAGTTCCCTTTAGGGACAAGTCTCAGCGCTATCTGTATTTTTTTCAGAAACGACGACTTCCTCAGGTACGCACGTTCCTACGGGGAGTTTGTCTTCTCAGCACTCCGTACAAGCGGCTGTTTGAGCCCTGAGATCTGAACAAGGTTCTAATTGCTCTCCAGATGCCGCCTTTCGAGCCTTTGAAGGATGTCTCCCTTCCCGTTTTTCACGGGAAGTGGCCTTCTACTAACGTTCTCGTCTCTTAGGAGAGTTTCCGAGCTAGCAACGCTCTTATACAAACTCTCTTCCTGGTCCTTCAATATCAATCAGGATATCACCTCACCTTCTTTGTGTCCTCGTCCAGTCCATCAATTTCAGAAAGATTTGCATCTGTTGGTTCTGGTGAGAGCACTCAGGTTCTACTTCCCGCATGGCGCTCCTGCGCCACCCGGATGCACTCTTTGTCCTTGTCGCTGGTCGGCGTAAACAGTCGCAAGCTTCCAGATCCACCCTTGCTCGGGGGATCGAGGAACCAATTCTTGAAACCTACAGTTCTACTGGGCTTCGGGTTCTCTCAAGGCCGAAGGCCCATTCTACCAGAGCCGTGGGTGCATCCTGGGCATTACGGCACCAGGCTGCGGCTCAGCAGGTGTGTCAGGCACCCACCTGGTCGAGTCTACTTACTTTTACCAAGCATTATCAGATGCATACCTACGCTTCGGCAGACGCCAGCCTAGGTAGATAAGTCATTCAGGCGGCGGTTGGCCACCTGTAGGAGAGGGCCGTTTGACGGCCCTATCATGAGGTATTCTTTTACCCACCCAGGGATTGCTTTTGGACATCCCAATTGTCTGGGTCTCCCAATGGAGCGACAAAGAAGAAGGGAATTTTGTTTACTTACCGTAAATTCCTTTTCTTCTAGCTCCAATTGGGAGACCCAGCACCCGCCCTGTTTTCTCGGGGTTTTTCTGTTTTTTCGGGTACACATGTTGTTCATGTGGTATGGTTCAGTTCTCCGATGTTTCCTCGGATTGAATTGGTCTTTAAACCAGTTATTGGCTTTCCTCCTTCTTGCTTTGGCACTAAAACTGGTGAGCCAGTGATCCCACTGGGGGTGTATAGCCAGAAGGGGAGGGGCCTTACACTTTTAAGTGTAATACTTTGTGTGGCCTCCAGAGGCAATAGCTATACACCCAATTGTCTGGGTCTCCCAATTGGAGCTAGAAGAAAAGGAATTTACGGTAAGTAAACAAAATTCCCTTCTTGGATAAGACAAAAAAAAACACCCTTTTTCACCACTTTATTAAACCCCAAACAGCCCTCCATGTCTGGCGTAATCCACACAAAGTCCCACGATGCTTTCACCTCAGCTACATCGGTAGCTGACAGTGAGCGGCCACAGACCACGACCGCTCTGTCAGCTCCACGGAGCAACTGAAGTGAGTCGCGTTATCAGCGATGACGTCCCTCAGGTTACCCGTGGCCACTGCTGGATCCTCCAACTGTGACAGCAAGTCGCCCGAGTGATTGAAGTAAGCCGCGCGATCAGCTGTGCCCGCACTCATGTGATTTGCGGTCTCAGATGGAGGACTCCAGCTAGCCGCGGGTAATCTGAGTGACTACATGGCTGATCGCGCGGCTCACTTCAGTCACTCAGGGAATTTGCGGTCACCGGTGAGTTCTTTACCGGTGACCGCAAATCAGACCGCGGCACACAGACAGAGCCGCGCGATGACAATGAAATCGGGTGAAGTTCATCAGAGTTCATTCTGATTGCGCGGCTCTGTCTTGCAGCCAGCCATGCTCTATGGGGATGTAACAGAGTGGGGATGCACTGTCAAAAATGCATCCAAAATTCATTCAATATCCACCCTGAACCACAAGCCGTTCTGGGTGCATATTGCTAATCCTTTACCTAACTGTCCCTGTATACACTAGCATACATAAAGAGATCTTTAGAAAAAGTATTTCTAAAGATCTTTTACCGTATTCTAATGAGTGCAGGGACTAGTCCCCTGGGCGTTGGTTCCCTTGGCAGTTGGCCCCATTAGCATATTAGTACGCCCCTGTGGGAGTGCTAACATGCTAATGAATGCAACGTCAGAGGTTGATCCCAGTCACCTCCAATGCCATCGCGTCTGATGGGGGATTTCGACGCCGGAGTTTCGGTCATGCGCCCTATGAAACTGAAATCAAACTGAAGTAGTGCGCATGACCTAAACTCTGGGGTCATGCGCACTGAGCCGAAATCCAGCATTCAATGCGATGGCAGCGGAGAGGTGAGTGAGATCATCCTCTGACGCTGTATTAATTAGCATGTTGGCACATGCACAGGAGCGTGCTAACATGGTAATGGAGCCGACTAGCCAGAGGAACTAACGCCCAGGGGACAAGTCCCCGAGCTGATTAGCATACGATGTAAGATTTTTAGAAATCCTTTTTCTAAAGTTCTCTTTATCTATGCTAGTGCAGACTGGGAGGGTTAGGCAGGGATTAGCAACTGCTCGTGGTCCTGGGTGCATATTGCACCTGACAGGTTTATTTAAAGGGTTATCTGATCTAAATACACAAGTCTGCAGTCACTCTAGGTGTCATGCGCACTATAAAGCCGGGTGTACGAGTCCCGGCTTCAGAGAGATCTAGAGCGAATGACCGGAAGTGCTGAGACTTCAGATCAACGGTGACGGCGAACAAAAGTCGTTGATGCTGGATTGAATAGCATGTTAACAGGCCTCTGTGGGTGTGGTTACCATACTACGAGGGCAGAATGAGTGCATGAACTAACACCCTTTCATTCTATCCTGCGCGCGTTTATACTTACCATTGCGGCAGGCTTCTCTTCCGGGTTCTCCTTGTCAGTTTCAGACGCGCAGTGCGCGTCTGAAGCTGGCGAGTGAACACCCGGAAAAGAAGTCTGCCACAATGCACGCAGGATAGAATGAGCGATGGGGACGGCGCTCATGTGACTCCATGGTATCACACCCACAGGGGCGTGATACCACGGAAAGTATGCAGATGTCCATAGGGCAAGGCGCCACCCCTGTGGCCATCGACTCTCTAATTTACATAGGAAATATGAAAGTAATAAAACGTATTTTATTACTTTCATATTATACAATTTTACAGCACAAGGATGGGTAGGGAGGTGTAATTAGGGCGCACATGCATCTGCTGATAGGTCAGAATGAATATTCTAGGTGACAGGTTCCCTTTAAGGATTGCATGACATTTTATTATACATGTTTAGAAGCTATATTTGAATGTGATGTGCAAAAAAGATGGGATTTTATTTTTTGAGACCATAAACTACTTACCTTTCATTGACAACTTATTTGATTTGGTTGTCATAAATTACTGGCTGTACTAAATGTGCCATTTGTCTGCATATTTTGCTTATACCTGACTTAATATTTCTTTATGGCATAAAACGTTTGTACCAAAATCAAGAAATTGCTAAATTACTTGTGTTTTCCTCTGCAGTTCTTACACATCTCCTCCCATTGCTACATGGTAATGTTAATGGAAGCAAAACAATCATTAAGGAGTTCCAAGAGTGCTGTCATCGGGGCATGTTTTCATTCAGTGATGCTAGCAATCCAACAGTTTGTGAAACTGTAAGTCCAAACTCACGAAATCAAAACATTACCATACCTTCAAAAGCTCGGTTAAAGCGCATTATATCTGAGAATTCGGTGTATGAAAAGCGTCCAGATCATCGTCTATGTTGGTATGTGCACGCTGATGTTTTAAAAAGCTTCCAACAAGAAAACCTTCCTGTGCCATGCCAGTGGACTTATATCACCCAGGTGAATTCGTGTAGCAAAGATGAAGCTGGAAACAGTGGAGGACAGACACAGGCAATTTCCACATCGAGCAAGAGGAAATCTGCTGGTAGTATGTCAATTACAAAATTCATGAAAAAAGCCAAAACTTTGGGAAAAGTAAGCGATGTAAGTAATTTTAAAATTTCAATTTAAGAACCTCATTTAAAGGGTTAATCCACTATTTTTATATTGATAACTTATCCTGAAGATAACTAAACCATATCAGATTGGTGGAGGTCTAGTACTTTGTTACCCTCACCAGTCAGCTGTTCGGTACACCCGGATGTTGGTACAACCATTTAACCTTACAGTTAAGACTGAGAATTTGTGGACTTTTTTTTTTTTTTTTTTTTTGGGCCGAATTACAGTACATCCAGAGTTTAAATGTTACCCTGTTTCTCCTAAATTAAAACGTACCCTGAAAATAAGCCTTAGCAGTATTTTTGGGGCTTTTTGGAGTATGCTTAAAATATAAGCCCTACTCCAAAGATAAGCCCCACTTGTGGTTCCATAAGGAAGTGTCCAAGCAGCTTAAAAGTTAGAGTACAGCAAGACTCTTGGCTAAAAGAAGCAGAGACCCCCCCCCCCCCTTCCCCTCCCAAACCAAAAAAAAAACCGCACACCAGACCCCAAACGATTAGTTGGTAAGTGCCGATGTTGGATGGGCTCTCACACAGAGATCTGTCACTATCTGGCCCCTCACCGTTTCAGCTGCATTGTACTGCAGCTCTCAGTAACAGATTGGGTGCCAGTATCACTCCACTAGAGTGGTACTGCTTCCAGTCACTGGGAGGGGGGGGAGAGAGTCCACAACTGTAGAACATAGCGGGACCTGACTGCGACACAGATTTGTACATGAGAGCCTATTCACGTTCCAACTTTAATTGTTTGGGATTTGGTAAGTATGATTCTTCTACGTTGGTCTGCTTTATTTTGGGGATGAACTTAGCAGTACATAGAAAATAATTTCAGAAGGTAATTTAAACCTTTGTAAATATGGTATGTACTCCCTGACTATAGGACTGGTTCTGTACCATGAGAATAGCAAATCAGAAAAGAAAATATGCATCTGAACCAGTAATAGGATTAACAAGAAACATTGATGTTCCAGAATTTGATGATATTTGAATAAATGTTGATTTTATTTTTTTTTGTTAAAGAATAAATGTACATTGTTTTCTCATTGGAAATTATAAGCCATCCCCTGAAACTAAGCTCTAGCGCATCTTTTGGAGCAAAGAATAATATAAGACCCTCTTATTTTTGGTGAATCATGGTATTTTATGTCCAGTCATACACATGGTTGTTTTGATTTATTGACTGGAACTTCTGATATCTTATTAAAAAAAGAAGAAACAAAAATCCCTTCTGTACAGTACGGCCATGACTGTCTCTTTCTCTTCAACTGCTTTAACATTTCCAGTTGCACAATCAGCTGGATTTTTTTAAAGGACCAAGCAGAATTCATGTGCAAATTGGATCCATTACATTACTGTTGCAAACAGACACAGGCCATACCATTTGAATGTTATGGGGTTTTTAGAAGGACGCAGCAGCATATCATGCAGAACTTTGTTTTGTTCTAGAAACTGACACAAAATGGAATTCATATTAGAAAGCATTTTATATGCAATCAATGTTTTAGTTTTTTTAATACAATATAGTAAGAAAGATAAGCAAGACATGAAAATGACAAGGTCGCACAGGGCTCAAACTGATAAATTTACTGAAAACTCAAACTATTCTCTATCAGCAAAAACTGTGTAATAAGCAACAGATTGAGTATATAAAATCTGCATCCAATCCAGGGTTGGATGGGGAAAAAAAACTAAATTCACAACAATGAGTGGAATTCACAACAATCAGTGGAATCCCTCTCCCCCCCCCAAAAAAAATCCAGGATTTCCACAGCTGTTCAAATTTCTTGTTGTCCCCACTAACTTTTGCTGAAGATCTTCCTTAAGGCATATGTGTTTCTGTTGAACACCAGTCTCTTGAATACCATCTAGGTCAGAGGTCTCAAACACGCGGGCCGTATGTGGCCCCTCAGGCTGCTTCATGCGGCCCCCAGTGACTATCGCGGCCGGTGTAGGGGCCGCCCGCAGCCACTGTCTGCGCTTTGAGATGAATGTTTTGCCGGCGCTGCGCTCTGTCAGGCTCTCTGTGCACAACTATTCCTCCAACGCTGCACTGGAAACGTTGTGCACAGAGTCTGACTCTGCGCGCGCAGCGCCGGCAAAACTATCATTTGACATCGGCCTGCAGACAGCAAGAAGCAGAGATGAGGCAGCCGAAGGAATGCGCGACAGGTGAGAAGAATGGTGTGGGTTTTTGTGTGTGTGCATGTGAAGGACTGCACATTAACCCCTTAGCGACCTATGACATACTGGGTACGTCATGGCTCCCTGGTACTTAAGGACCCATGACGTACCCAGTACGTCATGGCGAAATCGCAGCCCCGGTGGCTGCGATCGCTTTGCAAATAGCTTAGATTCGGGGAGGAGAGGACCTCTGCCTGACCTCAAGAGGGGTGGTGTCTCCTTCCCGGACCTACGGAGGCTGTGATTGGCTGAGCGGCATTCGTCAGCCAATCACAGCTACTGTAATGTTTCAGCCATTAAAAATGGCTGAAACATTGAAATCCAGCCATGATCAGTGCAGCCCTGATGGCTGGAGCTGGGTGACCTGTGTTTCACCCGCCCCCAGCTCTGATTAGAGATACCGGCCTTGTGACCGATCTCTCCAATCACTGTGGATCTGGGGCTGGAGGCCGCCTCCTCAGCTTCACTCCAGCGTCTGGAAGCCGAGGAGAACGATCAGTAAGTTATATCCACTGCCCCCTTTCAGCCACTGCCACTGCCCCCGCCAAAACCAAAACTATAGGATGGGGACATTACTAAAGGAGCGGACATTACTATAGGATGGGGACAAGGCTGGGGACATTACTATAGGATGGGAACATTTCTATAAAATTGGGAAAAGGTTGGCACATTACTATGGGATGGGAACATTACAAGGATGGTGTGAGGTAAATCCGGAGATATGACGATAAATCATGATATTCAAGTTATGTCAGGAAGCCCTCTCCTGGTGTCACCCCCCCTTTCCTTCACACAACTTGTTTAGCAACCCATCCCATGGCCATCTCCTGTGATATGGAAATTAGGTGATGTGGGAACAAAGGACACAGGATGACTCCCTGCCGTCACCCTGTAACAAGAGTTGTATCTCATTATAAGGCTCTGGAACTAGCCAGACAGAACGACTCCAGTAAAAAATGGTTCATATCTCGCAAGCCATATTTCCGATAAATACGGCAACCATAAAAATGGTGTTTTCGCATGCGGACGATGCTGGCACACCTTTTTTATGGGAGCGGGAGCTTGGGAAATACCCCAGGCGTGATATCAGCCAATGTGGAACTAGTAGACAAGTCATGAAACCTCTCATTCTGTAGCTAAATTCATAACTGTCACAATGAGAGCATTGGCGTCCGCCTACGACGCTCCCAGGCCAAGTTATGGCCATATTCCATGTTGTGGATTTTGTCCATAACTCCAGCCAGGGGTGGAGCAGTGCTCCCTCTGAGGTCACGAAGGTAGGAGGGGACCTGGATTTGCCCAGGTTGATAACCCTACTTCGGCCATTTTCCAGTGTTCTTTCGCTGGGGGTCACGTGCAGGAAACATCTGTGGGAGTTCCTGGAAACCTGGTCTACAGCGCCCCCCTGTGGCCAGACGCACAAGGTAACTGATTGAATTGCATACCTGTTTGTAAACCATGCTTTATCTGTAACTGTACTCTGACATATGTATATTCTGTAGATTCCCTATTGTATATATTGTAGTTTCTAGTGTGCTTTAGGCTGATTAAATTATATAATTAATCTTGGGCTGTTCTGTTATCTCGATCTTGAATCCCACGTCTGTGTGTTCGGCTAATAGTTACCGTGAAGCGGTTGGTGGCAGCGAGTTGTGCCAAGGATTATTGTGGGGAGGCCAGTGAGATCCGGGGAGGTTTTATATATTCCGCCCGCGGAGGTCGGGGGAATATATACCCTACTCTCACTGGGGACCCTTCAATAATCGGCATAAGTAGTATAGCGGCCTCCTTGCTTATCATCGGGCAATTCCATAATTGGCCTGACTATAAGAGGGGCGCTAGAGAGCGCATCACGTGCTCTGTCTGTCGGTCGGGAGGTATAAAGGAGGGGTGACCCCCACTTGTTACCCCCCGATTGTGACGTACTGGTAGCCAGCGCGGGGGATTTCTGAGTGACCCCCCCGGTGGTTTGTGACATATTGGTGGCAAGCGGTGGGATCGAGATAATAGTGTGTGTGAGTGTGAGACCCATACTCCCAGACACTAAAGACTGCCTGCAGCAGCTGTGGCTGCTGGGGTCTTCAGACTAGCTCAACACTAGAGTGTCAGAGTGCAGATACTGTAAGGTGTGTGGAGGCATCAGGTGTCAGTTCTGTGTCAGTGACCAAAGTCTGCAAGAATGGCTGAGAGCACCAGGAGCAAAGCCAAAGGAATGGCCGATGCTCAGGCCAGAGACGATGAGGAGGTTGTCCACGAGCCCTCCAAGAGCCCGACGCCAGAGAACAGCTCTGCAGAGGACATCGCACAACCTGGCACTGCTGGACAAAATGAGGAGGAGCTCGCCCAAGGGTCCTCAACGAGCCAGATGCCAGCCCTCCGCTCTGCAATGGACAGTGAATCACCAGGCTCCGCAGCGGGCCGCAGATCACCACGTGCCATTCCACCGAGCCTGGGAGGCTCGGATAGCCTTCTTCAAATGGCTATGGCCCTTCTCCAGGCTGGAGACCAGGAGGGCTACAAGGAACTCCTGGCAGAGCGCAGGGCAGAGCGGCAGGCAGCGCGTGAAGAGCGCCAGGCAGAGCGTGAGGCTGCGGAGCGACGGCAACAGGCAGACCGTGACCACCAGCTGCAGCTAGCTCAGCTCCGGCCCTCATCAGCCACACGTGACCTTCAAGACACCAAACTTCCAAAGGTCCGTGTTGAGGACTTCCCAGTGCTGGAGAAGGATGGAGACTTGGACTCTTTCTTGACTGCTTTTGAACGGACTTGCTTGCAGCACCATCTGGACAAGGAGCAGTGGGCCAAATACCTGACCCCCCGTTTAAGGGGTAAGGCCCTGGATATCCTTGGGGACTTGCCTGCTGAGGCAGATCAGGGCTACGACACCATCAAGCGGGCCCTGATCCAACAGTACAACCTCACCCCAGAGTCCTACCGCAAGAAGTTCCGGAGCCTACAGAAGGGACCAAAGGACTCCTGGGCTGACCACAGGCGGGCACTTGCCCGAGCTGCCGACCACTGGACCCAAGGCCTGCAGCTTTCCACCGGACCGGAGATCCTGGACTTGTTCATCACGGAGCAACTCTTGTGGAACTGCCCTGAGGATCTCCGCCAGTTCATCCGAGACCAGAAGCCAAAGGGGTCCACGGCTACAGCTGCCCTGGCCGATGACTACACCAACAATCGGGCTCCTGAAGCCAGGAGAGCAGCCACCAGCAGCACCTGGAGAGGGGGTAAGATGAATTCTGCGACTGCCCCACCTGCCCCTAGACTGCAGGGGGTGTCCCCCTCAACTCCCCTCTCCAGGCCCGTGGCAGAACCAAGACGGTGCCACCAGTGCAACCTACCTGGACACTTCAAGGCCATGTGCCCTCAGCGTCCCAAGGCCCCGGCTCTGTCCCCGTCCCAAGGGCCGCCCAAGGTGTATTGTGTGGGTGGGGGTGGTGGTAGGTCCCTGGACAGCTTCCAACCTGTCACCGTCGGCCGGTCTGTGACCATAGGACTGCGAGACAGCGCCTCGGAGGTGACTCTGGTGCGGCCTGAGATGGTGTCCCCCCAAGACTTGATCCCTGGAAAAACCCTCGCTGTCTCCGGGATTGGAGGCATTGACCCGGCGCTGCCTGTTGCTGACATTTATGTGGACTGGGGCGCAGGGCGAGGGGTGAGGGAGGTGGGGGTAACTGATCGGATCCCCGCAAACGTGCTACTTGGGACAGATTTGGGGCAGATAACCTCCCAGTTTGGGCCCCCACCAAGGGCTGAACCTTCAGCCAGTACGGACATGACTCCTGACAATGTTAATGTGTTATCTATGAATGATGTGAGAGAGGGGGGAGTGAACTCTGATATTTCTGCTTGCACAGACACCATAGACACACACACAGCTGCAGCTGTGACAGGGGAGGGGGTCAGAGAAAGGTGTGACAATGCCTCTACAAGTAATCAGCCTGTGAGCTGGGATCTGTTGCCCTCTGCAGGGATAAGCAGAGAGCAGGGTGCTGCAGGGGGAGGACCAGTGTGTGGGGTGGGGGCTACCACAGCAAATGTGGGGTCCCCAGAGATTTCACAGCGGGGTTCTGTTGCTGCAGGAGGGGAACAGGCAGGTGAGATTGGGGCCGGTCCAGGAGCGGAAGTGCTCCCAGGTAAGATCTCGGTGCATGGTTCCCCCACAACCGGGGTGTCAGGAAGCCAGGTCGGTCTGCCTGAACCGGCGACTTGGTCAGGAACGGAGGAGGAGCAGGCACAACCCACGGTCGCAGCGGCTGTGGCCGCTGTCACCCGCAGTGGGAGTGCTGGAAGCCAAGGGGCCTCCCGGAGGTCCGATAGCTCTTCCCCTTCTGACCAAGTGGCAGCCGAGTCAGGTGGAGGCCAGGACACAGGTCCCGGGGTACTGACCGAAGATGTGACAGTCTCGTCGATTCTGGCCACATCTAGTCAGGGGTTTCAGGCAGCGTTAGAAGCTGACGACAGCCTGAAAGCTCTTAAGGAGCAGGCGGCACAGCCTCCCTCGGACTCGGACCCGGAGCGAGTGGTCTGGGACCAAGGACGGCTGTACCGGGCCACGGTCCAGCAGGGTTCACCGGAGGCGTGGCCCAGGGACCGACAGTTGGTGGTACCCTATCCGTTCCGGACGGAGTTGTTGCGGATCGCACATGAGATTCCGATGGCCGGACACCTAGGGATCGCTAAGACCAAGGCCAGGTTAAACCAGCATTTCTACTGGCCAAAAATGGGGGCCGATGTGGCTGCCTACTGCCGTTCGTGTGAAACCTGTCAGAGAGTGGGGAAGGCGGGGCCACACCCCAAAGCCCCACTAGTATCTCTGCCAATCATCGATGAGCCTTTCAGGAGGGTGGCTGTGAATCTGGTCGGCCCGCTGGCCATCCCCAGCAGCTCCGGGAAACGCTTCATACTGACGGTAGTGGACTATGCCACCCGGTACCCAGAAGCAGTGGCCTTGTCGTCCATTCGGGCTGACAAGGTGGCCACCGCATTGCTGGAGATTTTCTCCCGAGTGGGTTTTCCCCAGGAAATGCTCACTGACCGGGGGACCCAATTCATGTCCCAGCTGATGGAGGCCCTCTGTAAGCAAGTCCAGGTGCGACATCTGGTGGCCAGCCCGTACCATCCACAGACTAATGGCCTGTGCGAGCGGTTCAATGGCACCTTAAAGCAGATGCTTAAGATGTTGGTCGACTCCCATGGGCGTGACTGGGAGCGGTATCTCCCACACCTGTTATTTGCTTACCGGGAGGTTCCACAGGCCTCAACAGGATTCTCACCGTTTGAGCTCCTGTACGGGCGACGTGTGCGGGGCCCCCTGGCTCTGGTGAAAGAGGCTTGGGAAGGGGATTTGGCCACCCCTGGAGTGTCGGTTATCGAGTATGTCATGCGCTTCCGGGACAAAATGCAGGCCTTGACGCAACTGGTACACGACAATATAGCTCAAGCCCAGGTTAGGGCCGGCGGATCCATTGAGGATGTGGAGGTTGGCCACCAGCTCTTGGAGGACCAACGGTCCCAGCTGTGGGCCACCCTCCTCCCCTTCCGGGGGTTGTTTACCAACCAGCCCGGAAGGACTGACTTGGCTGTCCATCACGTGGACACTGGGGATCATCCCCCGATCCGGCGTTCAGCATATCGGGTCTCCCTGGAGGTGCAGCAACACATGCGCCAGGAGATTGACGAGATGCTGAAGCTGGGGGTGATCCAGGCATCCAACAGCGCTTGGGCCTCGCCTGTAGTCCTCGTCCCTAAGAAGGACCGAACCACTCGGTTCTGCGTGGACTACAGGGGGCTCAATGCTGTCACGGTCGCCGATGCGTACCCAATGCCACGCATCGATGACCTGCTCGATCAGTTGGCCGGGGCTCAGTACCTGACCATCATGGACCTGAGCCGGGGATATTGGCAGATCCCCCTGACTCGCAAGGCCAGGGAACGCTCTGCCTTTATTACCCCATTTGGACTATACGAGTCCACGGTGATGCCATTCGGGATGAGGAATGCCCCTGCCACTTTCCAGCGGATGGTCAACACCCTGCTCAAGGGACTTGAAGGGTACGCGGCCGCGTACCTGGATGACATTGCCGTCTTCAGTCCCACCTGGGAGGACCACCTAGAGCATCTAGCACAGGTGCTCAGGCGGATCCACCGGGCAGGTTTGACCATCAAGCCGGGAAAGTGTCAGCTGGCCATGAGCGAGGTCCAGTACCTCGGTCACCGGGTAGGCGGGGGAACACTGAAGCCCGAGCCTGAGAAAGTGGAGGCCATCGCATCCTGGCCCACCCCCAGGACCAAGAAGCAGGTGATGTCCTTCTTGGGGACCGCTGGGTACTATAGGAGGTTTGTTCCATGCTATAGTAGCCTGGCAAAGCCCCTGACGGACCTCACCAAGAAGAAGCTGCCCTCTGCAGTCGATTGGACAATGGACTGCGAGACAGCCTTCCGGGCCCTAAAGGACGCCCTGTCCAGCCCGCCCGTGCTACAGGCAGCCGACTTCACGCGGCCGTTTGTAGTACAGACCGACGCCAGTGACTTCGGCCTCGGTGCGGTGCTCAGCCAGGTGGACTCTGCGAGCCAAGAGCACCCAGTCTTGTACCTGAGCAGGAAGCTGTTACCGAGGGAAGTGGCCTATTCCACAATGGAGAAGGAGTGCCTGGCCATAGTGTGGGCCCTGCAGCGTCTGCAACCCTATCTATACGGGCGCCACTTCATCGTGGAGACGGACCACAACCCCCTCAGCTGGTTGCACACCGTCTCTGGGACGAATGGGCGACTGTTGCGATGGAGCCTTGCGCTCCAGCAATACAACTTCACCATTCGCCACAAAAGGGGCCGTGACCACGGTAACGCAGACGGGCTGTCCCGACAAGGAGAGGTCGCGGACGGGCGCACGGGGGAACACCGGAGTGTGCTGCCCCCTAGCGCCCTCAAAAGGGGGGAGGTGTGAGGTAAATCCGGAGATATGACGATAAATCATGATATTCAAGTTATGTCAGGAAGCCCTCTCCTGGTGTCACCCCCCTTTCCTTCACACAACTTGTTTAGCAACCCATCCCATGGCCATCTCCTGTGATATGGAAATTAGGTGATGTGGGAACAAAGGACACAGGATGACTCCCTGCCGTCACCCTGTAACAAGAGTTGTATCTCATTATAAGGCTCTGGAACTAGCCAGACAGAACGACTCCAGTAAAAAATGGTTCATATCTCGCAAGCCATATTTCCGATAAATACGGCAACCATAAAAATGGTGTTTTCGCATGCGGACGATGCTGGCACACCTTTTTTATGGGAGCGGGAGCTTGGGAAATACCCCAGGCGTGATATCAGCCAATGTGGAACTAGTAGACAAGTCATGAAACCTCTCATTCTGTAGCTAAATTCATAACTGTCACAATGAGAGCATTGGCGTCCGCCTACGACGCTCCCAGGCCAAGTTATGGCCATATTCCATGTTGTGGATTTTGTCCATAACTCCAGCCAGGGGTGGAGCAGTGCTCCCTCTGAGGTCACGAAGGTAGGAGGGGACCTGGATTTGCCCAGGTTGATAACCCTACTTCGGCCATTTTCCAGTGTTCTTTCGCTGGGGGTCACGTGCAGGAAACATCTGTGGGAGTTCCTGGAAACCTGGTCTACAGCGCCCCCCTGTGGCCAGACGCACAAGGTAACTGATTGAATTGCATACCTGTTTGTAAACCATGCTTTATATGTAACTGTACTCTGACATATGTATATTCTGTAGATTCCCTATTGTATATATTGTAGTTTCTAGTGTGCTTTAGGCTGATTAAATTATATAATTAATCTTGGGCTGTTCTGTTATCTCGATCTTGAATCCCACGTCTGTGTGTTCGGCTAATAGTTACCGTGAAGCGGTTGGTGGCAGCGAGTTGTTCCAAGGATTATTGTGGGGAGGCCAGTGAGATCCGGGGAGGTTTTATATATTCCGCCCGCGGAGGTCGGGGGAATATATACCCTACTCTCACTGGGGACCCTTCAATAATCGGCATAAGTAGTATAGCGGCCTCCTTGCTTATCGTCGGGCAATTCCATAATTGGCCTGACTATAAGAGGGGCGCTAGAGAGCGCATCACGTGCTCTGTCTGTCGGTCGGGAGGTATAAAGGAGGGGTGACCCCCACTTGTTACCCCCCGATTGTGACGTACTGGTAGCCAGCGCGGGGGATTTCTGAGTGACCCCCCCGGTGGTTTGTGACAGATGGGCACAATACTACAGGATGGGGACAAGGTGGGCACATTACTGTAGGATGGGGACATTACCACAGGATGGGGACAAGGTGGACACATTACTATAGGATGGGGACTAGGATGGGCACAGTACTATAGGATAGGGACATTACTACAAGGGGACAAGGATGGGAAACATTACTATAGGATAGGGATAAGGCTGGGCACATTACTATAGGATAGGGACCTCACTATAGGATGGGGACATTACTAGAGGATTGGGACATTACTACCAGATGGGGACAAGGCTGGGGACAAGGATGAGACACAGTACTGTAGGATGTGGACTAGGATGGGGCACAATAGTACCAGATGGGGAACATTACTAAAAGATGTTGGCCAAAATTTCTATATAGTGCTAATTGTAACACTATTAGTTACAAGAAAGGGATAAAATTTAAAAAAAAACAAAGTAATGCATGACATTTTTTTTTTTTTTTACCATCAAATTATATATATATATTTATTTTTATTTAAACAAAGAATGTGCACATTTGTTACAATAAGCAAGTGGAAAATGTTCAAAATCAGTGATCCAAAGGTGTGTAAAAAAAAAAATAAAAAAAAAAAAAATAATATATGGTACCAATAAAAATGTCACTTTGTCCTGCAAAGAATGCGGCCCCCCAAATTATTTTTTTTCTTCTGTGCGGCCCATACACCCAGTCGAGTTGGAGACCCCTGATCTAGGTATTAGGCCGGAGTCACACTTGTGAGTGACTCAGCGAATCTCTCATCGGCATCACCCTGCATGGCCGCACACTCTCCTGACAGGAGCGGGTAGGCTGCATGTATTTCTATGCAGCGGAGATGCTCCTGTCCGGAGAGTTTGCGGTTGTGGCAGGTGATGCTGATGCGAGACTTGCCGAGTCACTTGCAAATGTTACTCCGTCTTTACTGAGCGTGCTGCAATCATGCAAATTCTTAGTAGACAGCATTTATGAACACCAATGGCACCAGGATGCATAGACAACATAGCCACCCGAGGTGGAGCAATTATCTCTCCTGAAATCTTAAGATATGCATTGAATACCCCCCTGCTAGAAAGGTTTTATTCCATCAACCTCCCACCAAATATTTTTTTGTCTGGTAATACCACTATGTCAAAGTCTGGTAGCTAGTTTACGGAGTGTAACCAGCAACTGATATATTTTGTGTGTAAACCGGAATTCCTCATGATCCTCTTCCAAAAAGGTAGTGTCTAACTTCGTCCTCAGCCTATCAACTACAAATAAAGGTGGGAACCGCTGAACAGAGGACTTACTAAAATGAGAGATTTAGATGAGAAGGTGGTGATGAATCCTGGAGAAATGGGCTTTAAAAAGGGGTATGTAGAACAAGTAGTGTGCCCCCCCCATCTCATTCTCCATAGGTTAATGAAAGATCTCAGCTGTTCGCAGTCAGATTTTCTGCAGCACCAAGAGTTTGAAGTTCTTCGTAAAAGGAGTTATTTGTTCCTCTTAATAGGACCTATTCATTTGTCATATATATTTTCCAACTATATAATCTATCCCTTGTATGTGTTGGAAATTCAGGATTAGAGGACATAGGAATAAGTGGATTATAGGGTCTTGACAGAATGTTTGATTTTGTTTTGTTCTTGTCTTAGGATCAATTAAGACTAACGCGGTCTTGAAGGAAAAAAAACACCCTTTTGTTGTTGCAATTTGTATTTTATCCTTGGTTTCAATCCAGGGAAGATGTTTAAGGGGTACCAAGGAATACTCCTGTTCTATATCATGATTAGTGATGTGCGAACCTGGACTGTAAAACTCAGGATCTGTTCCGGATACCTAGTATCACTGCAATGACCCCAAACATGGAGTTCTCAGGGATCTCCGTGTAACTATTCGGATTCGGCCACCCGGATAACTGCAAAATGGAAAAAAGAAAACTGGGAATAAAGCAGGAGCGTTAGGCTCTGTCCGCTCACTGCATCTTAGTGCATTTTGCGTACATTTTTTTGTCCAGTAGTCACAAACGCAGTTTGTGGCCCAAAAAGCGCATGAAAAAACACATGCATTTTGCCCTGTTTTTATGATTTTTTTTGAAGGAGAAACAGCCAATCATTTTACACCGGTGGGTGGGGGAAACGGTGCATATTCAATGACGGTAATGAGTAGCCATGGGAGCGCGCAGTGTCACAACTGCGGCAGCGACTCAGTAAAGTATGAAGCGCTTGCTCCTACCCCTTTGCGTCTGATTCTAGTCCCCATAGACTTTATATGGAGACCGGCATCTGGCCAGATACCAGGGATCAGTCCCCCGCCGACCCAGAGTCCGCAGGGGATTGATATGCCAGTTCTACTATCACTAGTGAGAAACGCAAGGACAAAATACAAAATGAATTGACATGCTGCATCTTCAAAAATGCAGCCAAAAAAATGCACTGTGCAGACAGCAAAATAGAAATATCATAGACTTTTCTGGGAGAAGGAAATTCATGCATTTGGGTACATCTTTGTAACTACAAAACTTAACAAAATGCAATCTTTTTTTTTAATTAAAAAAACAAACAAAAAAAAAAAAAAGCTGCATAGGGTCCCTCTTAGGGTTCTTTTCCACTATCTTACCGCTTCCGATGCGAGAGCATCGGAAGCGGTATGCTAATGACCCTCTGCTGCGTGCATCAGCTCGAAGGTCATGCGACTGTGATGCGTTCTTGCGATCGTATCACAGCTGCGGAGAAGGAAGAAGCACTTTCTCCCATCTCCTCCACTGTCTGTCTCTGCGTATATCACACTGCAGTCGCATAACATGCGAGTGCAGTGCGATGTTTCACATGCTCCCATAGGCTTGTTTGTAGGTGTGTGAGCCGGGACTTTCCACCAAACGCAACATGCTGCAATTGCACCGAGAGCATGATTCGTAACTAGAAATAGAGGACACTGCCTCATTGATTAACACTGGTGCAAGTGCAATCCGAAGTTTTTATTGGATCGCACTCGCACATAGAAATCGCAAGTAGAAGAGAACCCTTATGTTGATACACAACCATGACAACTAGCCTGTAGCTGTATGCTTTATTTGTGCTGGGTAGCGCAATATGAAGGGACTCTACGCCGATTTTATTTTTTTTTTTACACCACTAGAGATAGTGTCAGAAGACTAGGAAAAAATGAAAAGTGTAAAAATGACAAATACTCTGGTGATCAAAGGGTTAACTTCATTTACTCTTGAAATAAGGAGAGATTTTTCTCTTCTGGCCTTTCAGCCGCACTTTAAAGTTCAGTTCTGGAACCGAACGTCATTAGAAGTAACTGTTCTTGGATTTATCTTAGGAATCCTAGTCAGGAAAGGGTTGAGTCCAAGAGAGCCTCCACCAGGTGCCCATTTACACATACCTGACAGAGAGGTCTCTCCGCCAGTAGCAATGGTGTCTGCGGTATATACAGTTTGGGCATACCTGGCGAGAGTACCCGCATTCCACAGGTTCAGACATTAGTGGGCACTGAGCAGCCATATGACCCAGCCCAGATGCCAGGACTGCTGGTGGGGGTGGTGTTTGGTTTTGGGAGGGCAGCAGGGGAGCAGTGAATGTGTGAGGTTGAGTGGCAGCCTAGGTAAGTATATCACACTTGCTCTAATTCCCCTAGCCCTTTCTACCACCATTTTAAAGCACAATATTCGAGTCTCCATAGACTTGTATAGGTATCTGCATCCAGGCAGATGTTCGGGGTGAAGTCTGGTCCAGAACTGTTTTTTCGTTTTTAAATCCAATTGGACCCGCCGATCTAGAATATGTGTGGCTTCGCCTATCCCTAATCATGACCCATTGTTTTAAATTTGAATGACCGTACCAGTCGAATTGACGGATCAATAAAGCCTTGTGATATCGCCACAGATTTGGGAGATCTTCTCCTCTTAAGATTTTAGGAAGAGTAAGAATCTGGAATTTCATTCTAGGTCTAGCTTGCTTCAAATTATTCTAACCAGAGCAGATTTAAAGTGTTGGTGGTAGAATAATGTGCACTGTTGGAAAAATGTTCAAAAATCTGGGGGGAAATCTATTTCAGATGCATTCATTCACCTGAATCATTACATCGGGGTTTGTTTTGTGTTTTTTTTTATTTTTTTTTGTTTTTTGGCTTGTTTTTTTTTTATCATATGAAGAGAAATCTTTTAAAGTCTTTTCTAAAAGGGAATGGTAATTCAGAGTAGGATTTGCAGAGTTTAGATAGAATGAGAATGCCCAAACATTTAATTGCCTTTTGATTGCCACTGAAAGCGAAATTGTCCTTGGCTATTTGAATATCTGAAGAATTCAGTGATATTTAATGCTTCACGCTAGAAACCCTTTATAATCTGTCAGTAATGTAGCAGATCTGTTGAAAGATAATAGTAAAAACAAGTCACTGGTGCTCCACAAGAGTTGTATAAAAGTTTGAGTTAGGGTGAATAGAGCTGCTAGTACAGAAAGCATGACCGCACTTGTGACCTGTTAAGAAAAAAATAAAAACTAACATTTATTGAAATCTACTGTGCTTCATAATAAAAAGAAAGAAGATAAAGGGATGGCTGGTGTAAGGACTTATGTGGAATATTGGATGGAGTGTGGGTGGAGGTTCACTATGTCCATGTTGGTGAAGGTGATGCCCAAGAGACTGACAGAACATTAGATAATAAATGAAGTGATGTGTGTGTGTGTGTGTGATCTGGTGTGTGTGTGATCTGGTGTGTGTGTGTGATCTGGTGTGTGTGTGTGTGTGTGTGATCTGGTGTGTGTGTGTGTGTGTGATCTGGTGTGTGTGTGTGTGTGTGATCTGGTGTGTGTGTGTGTGTGTGCGTGTGTGTGTGTGTGTGATCGTGTGTGTGTGTGATCTGGTGTGTGTGTGTGTGTGTGTGTGATCTGGTGTGTGTGTGTGTGTGTGTGTGTGTGTGTGTGTGTGTGTGTGTGTGTGTGTGTGAGATCTGGTGTGTGTGTGATCTGGTGTGAGTGTGCGCGAGATCTGGCGTGCGGTGTGTGTGTTCCACTGCTGGTTCGGGACCTGGTGAGTATGATTGTGGGGTTTTCTTTCTTTTCCTTTGGGGGTGTCTGCTTTAATGAAGTATCCTGCAGTAGTATTCAACTTTTTTAGCTGCATGGACACTTCAATATTGAACTGCTACTAGGGCTTATTTTCAGGGTAAGGCTTATATTTAAGCCTTACGCTAAAAATTCCTGCTATGGCTTATTTTTGGAAAAACATAAGTACCAGATTTTAGAGCTACTGAGCCTGCATCTTTCCCTGGCTTATTTAATTAGTCACCAAGTGTCCTTAGGAGGTGCAGGTGGATCAGAGCTCCGCATGCAGCTGTTAACCTGTTACGTGGTATTGTCAATTGATTGTCTATATAAGAAGGGCACCACCCATTGGGATCTCCTGGTATACAAATTTGAAGATATATAGGAAAAGAGGAAGAGGTATACCATACAGGAATCACCATACAATTTAGAAAAGTGATAAAATTTATTTATATTAACAAAGTAGACAAGTCCTGGCTCAAAGTGAAGCAGGGGCACACAATTGGACAACTTAAAAACCGTTAAACAGCCAAAGAGGCATAAATCCCCAACACACCGGCCTCTTGAGAGAGGATGTTACAATAATCAATGTAAAGTACTTCACATGTATACAAGTACAGAATAAATCCCTCCTTTCTTATTTTGGTTGTTTACAAACTCCCTCTCTCTCCCCCTTATATCATATAATAGGGAATACAGGTATGACAGGTTGGTAACAGATAATGCACGAGAAGATACTCAAATGGACAAATGTCTCACTTATTTACAGCTGACATCTTGTTCAGATACAAGAACACAGTGTCAAATAGATGGAAAAATCACCAGTTAGGATGCAATAATGTGCTAAAAAACATACGTGTCCTATTTGCATATAACTAAATCTGTATACCTGTATGGGCAATTTATTATTTATACATATTAGTATTATTATTATTTATTTGGTAAACAACCAAAATAAGAAAGGAGGGATTTATTCTGTACTTGTATACATGTGAAGTACTTTACATTAATTATTGTAACATCCTCTCAAGAGGCCGGTGTGTTGGGGATTTATGCCTCTTTGGCTTTCTAACTTTTTTAAGTTGTCCAATTGTGTGCCCCTGCTGCTCTTTGAGCCAGGGCTTGTCCACTTTGTTAATATAAATAAAGTTTTTCACTTTTTTCGAAATTGTATTGTGATTCCTGTTTGGTATACCTCTTCCTCTTTTCCTATATATGGTGCTGTCAATTGCTGACAACAGCATTTACCATGCTCCGGGGGTGGGGGGTCTACTCCTTCCACGTGCCCATTGGCCTTATTGTGCCGTGATCGCCGGATACCGATGGATTGCAATGACAGCCAGTGGTCTACTGAAGACCCCTGTCTGTCATTGCGATTCTCGTGTGAAAGCCAGCGTTAATAAATTATGATTAAGTTATACATAGCAATGCCGATGCGCTGCTATGTATAGCACAAGCGAGCAGACTTGCAGCTTCAAGTCCCTTAAGGGAACTATTAAATATAATAAAATAAAGTGAAAATTAAAGACAATTCACTTACCGGGTGAAAACTTGAAATTCATAACTGCTTTTAAAAGAATAACATTCTCTGTATGCCTTAGGTGACCACATTGGAGTCAGATGGCTTCCAGGCAGACACGGAAGAGGAGGAGGATGATGATGAGGATGAAGATGATTGCTTAATATTGGAACCAATTAGTAAAGGTGTGTTTTTGTGACTTTGTAGAGGACTTGAAGCTAATTGAAAAAGAGAACTTTTGAAGATATGGTCCCAGGTTTTTTTTTTTGTTTTTTTTATATTTGTGTCTGAGAATAGCTTGAACTTAAGACAGAAACCCAAATTTCTGTGTTGTAATATACTGGGCTTCTTACTGCAGTTTGATGTTTTATTTGCTGCAGCTTTTGTAGTCCTCTCATGGTAAGCTACTGCTATATGATCGTCTGAATGTTGGTGAACCAGACCACCACTACTAATTGCCAGTTTTCTGCCTGTGCACGTTGTAGAGCACAAGCTGTTAGAGCACATTGTTAAAAGAACTAGGGAGTTTTTCAAAACTACAATGGGAAGCCTGGTAAGTAACAGCAATGGAATTAGGGTCTCTGTCCCAAAGGAGATTACAACCCCATTAATAATGGAAAGTGCAGTTTCCTGTATATTATATGACTGCAAAAGCTTTTACTCGTTAACGCCCATTTATTTAAAAATTATTCAGTATTTTCTTTAACGTACATTACAATTGTATTTGACAATCCACTTTTGTTCCCTCTTCTGCATTGTGCTATAGTAGACAAAACTAGTCAAATATAAACTTGCAAAGTGAAATGTTCCCCATTGCCTGTTTATTTCCTATAAATGTACATTAGTATATCATTGAGAAAAGATTGTTTTAAAGGAAACCTGTCACCGGTTGAAACTCTATTTACCTGCAGATACAAGTTACAGTGGTTATCCGTTCTAGGCGGATTACTGGAGAAGCAGCTACAGGGAGAAAAATAGGTTATCATCGGGGCGAAGAAGGGGCCTGTACAGCTACTTCTCACTATGCAGGGTGGGCCATTTATATGAATACACCTAATTAAAATGGGAATGGTTGGTGATCTTAACTTCCTGTTTGTGGCTCATTAGTATATGGGAGGCGGGAAACTTTTCAAGATGGGTGGTGACCATGGCAGCCATTTTGAAGTTGGCCATTTTGGATCCAACTTTATTTTTTCCAACAGGGAGAGGGTCGTGTAATACATAAAACTTATTGAGAATTTCACAAGAAAAACAATGGTTCTTGGTTTTAACCTAACTTTATTCGTTCATTAGTTATTTACAATTTTATGACCATTTTATAAAATCTGTTCAAAGTGCTGCCATTGTGTTGGATTGTCAATTCAGCCCTCTTCTCCCACTCTTGACACACTGACAGCAACACTGCAGAAGAATTGCTAGCACAGGCTTCCAGTATCCGTTGTTTCAGATGCTGCACATCTTGTATCTTCACAGCATAGACAATTTCCTTCAGATGACCCCAAAGATAAGTCTAAGGGGGTCAGATCGGGAGACCTTGGTGCATCACCACATTATGGGTGTCAGGTCCAAGCATTCCTAAATGAACAGTGTCCTGGAAAGTGGATTGGTCATCGTGAGCCAGTTGAATGGCCACCAAGGTGTCTCGATCTGAACCTCTTTGGGGTCATCTGAATGCAATTGTCTATGCTGTGAAGATACAAGATGTGCAGCATCTGAAACAACGGATACTGGAAGCCTGTGGTAGCATTTCTTTTGCAGTGTTGCTATCAGTGTGTCAAGAGTGGGAGAAGAGGGTTACATTAACAATCCAACACAATGGGCAGCACTTTAAACACATTTTATAAGTGGTCATAACTTTATTCATTCATTAGTTATTTACAATTTTATGTTAAAGCCAAGAACACAATTGTTTTTCTTGTGAAATTCTCAATACGTTTGATGTGTTACATGACCCTCTTCCCATTGGAAAAAATAAAGTTGGATCCAAAATGGCCACCATGGTCACAACCCATATTGAAAAGTTTCCCCTCTCCCATATACTAATGAGCCACAAACAGGAAGTTGATATCACCAACCATTTCCATTTTATTTAGGTGTATCCATATAAATGGCCCACCCTGTACAAGTGCGCCAGCTGTAATCACTCCTCGGCACACTGACAGCCTACTGTGACAGACATGCCAGGGAGTAAGTACATCGCACTCACTGTGTAGTGAGTTTGTGACTATTACAGCTACCTGAATCTCCCCAATGACTGAAAGCAAGCTGTAGCAGAGACAACAAAATAACTTCTTTCTTCCTATAGCTGCTACTCTAGTAAGCTGGCTAGATGGAATTAAAATGCTTTTATCTTCAGAATACCATTGTATGTGCAGATAAATGGTGCTTCTAGAGATGATTTCCTTCAAAAACAATTTTGTGGTAGTGGCTTACAAAACTAGCATAGCTGCTATACTTAAAGGGGTGGTTCATCCATATTTTTTGTCTAGATCAATATTATATTGTGAAACAATGTTTCTTTAAAATACCTTATGTTGGCAATTGTGCCTGTGAGATGCGCTATTGTGGACTGCTGTTTCCCGCTCCGTGACCCCCGGGCTCCGTGACCTCGGGGATCCGGTGACGTCACGTCAAGTTCCTGAAACCACGGCCGGCCGCAGTGTCCGTGAGTGATGGGCTGTGGGCGGTGTTTCACCACTCGTCACAGCCCATCAGCTCTCTCCTCTCTCACAGCAAAACGCTGCAAGCAGGAGACACGCTGAGCTGTGACAAGCGGTGAAACACTGCCCACAGCCCAGTGAGTCAGGAAGACTGGGGCCGCCGCAGGGATGTGACGTGTCCTCAACGTGACGTCACCGGATCCCCGAGGTCACGGAGCCCGGAGGTCACTGAGCGGGGAACAGCGGTCTGCAATAGCGCCTCACAGGCACTATTGCCAACATAAGGTATTTAAGGGAAACATTGTTTCTCAATATAATATCGATCTAGAAAATAAATATGGGGGAACCACCCTTGTAAATATAGCATTAACATGTGTTATACTTTCTACATCATGTGTGCTGAGGAGGATGTGTATTAAGGAATCTAAGGGAATGATTAAAGAACACTGTAGTGAGCACTTTGACTGTTTGGCCTTGTGTGCATGCTGGTTTTTTTTTTTTCCCCTCCTTTTTTTTTTTTCTAGGTGCAGTTTTGGTCCCAAAACTGCATGCATTTCTTTCCCCAGCAAAGTCTGAGATTTCATTTTTGCTGTACGCACGTTGCAGTATTTTTTTGGCTACATCTGTGGTGACCACAAAGATGCAGCATGTCAATTCTTTTTGCGTTTTCTCCCTGCGTTTCGGGGTCGGCTGGGGATTGTTCCACGGTATCTGGCCAAAGGCTGGGGACCAGAATCCAGTGCAAAGGGGTAGGAGCAAGCGCTTCAAACTCAGAGCATCTGGGCGGCTGTCACGCTGCTCCCGCTGCCTCTCATTCTTGTCGGGCCGCTCAATAGGCTCATACATATTCACTGCTTCTCCGGCCCACCAGCGGCTGTGATTGGTTGCGTTCAGATGAGTCCCCCAGCCTGAGTGACAGTGTGTCTGTGGCTTACAGTTAGACGCCAGTGGGCGGGTCTATATTGTACAGTAAAATAAATTAAAATGGCATAGGATTCCCCCATATTATGACACAAGCACAGGTAAAGCCCAACAGCTGGGGGCTGGTATTCTCAGGCCGGGATACCCATGGTTATTGGGCGCCCCCAGCCTAAAAATATGAACCAGCAGCTGCCTGGAATTGCCACTTCCATTAGATGCGACAGTCCCGTCACTTTACTCAGCTCTTCCCGATTTCCCTGGTGCGGTGGCAATCTGTGTAATGTGGAAGTTAATGCCAGCCCACAGCAGCCATTAAGTCCTAGATTAGTGATGGCAGGCGTCTGAAAGACCCCATTACTAATTTGTAGGTGAAAGTAAATAACAAATAGTGAAAAAATCCTTTTATTTGAAATAAAAGACAAAGCACCCTCTTTCCCCACTTTATTAACCTCCTCAAAAACCCCTGCAGTCTGACCTAATCCACGCGAGGTCCCACGACGCTTCCACCACTGCTATATCTAAAGCTCACAGTGAGCGCCATGGAATATGACTGCCTGCTGTGAGCTCCACGCAACAACTGACGTTAGCCACACGATCAGCAGTGACATCACTCAGGTTACCTGCAGCCATAGCTGGAGTTCTCCACCCGTGACAGCAAATCGCCCGAGTGACGTCACTGCTGTTAGTGCGGCTTACTTCACTCACTCGAGTGATTTGCTGTCACAGGTGGAGGACTCCAGCTGTGACCCCCATATCACCTGAATGTTACCTCTGACTGCGCGGCTCACTTCATTTGTTGTGTGGTGCTCACAGCAGGTCACCACAAAGATGTAACGTGCGGACATAGCCTTAAATGTCTTGACTCCGCACTGATGACTAAAAGAAAGTGTCTGTAGGGAGAATGTAACTTAATTTTCTCTCTGCCGCTGCACTTCCAGTTATGCGCACGTCGCATCTTTGTGGGAAGCAGTTAATGTGAATCAGCCTAATGAGCTGCCCGGGAAGAAGGAGAGTCAGCAGGAGCAGTGTGACAGCCGCGCTGATGATCGGTGAGTATAAAGCACTTGCTCCTATCCTTTTGCGCCGGATTATGGTCTCCAGTATCTGCCAGATACCAGGGAGCAATCCCCCGCCCACCCCAAGTCAGTGGGTGATTAATCTGCCAGTCCTCCGAAACGCAGGGACAAAACGCAAAAAAATGAACATGCTGCATCTTTGTGGTCACCACAAAGATGCAACGAAAAATAAACCAGCAACGTGCGCACAGCAAAAATTAAATCTCATAGACTTTGCTGGGGAAGGAAATGCATGCAGTTTTAGGACCAAACCTGCACACAAAAAAACCGCGGAGAAACGCAGAAAAAAAACATAGCGTGGCACAAGGCCTAAAACTGTGGGGCTTTTTGTTGTTTTTTTGTCTTTTGCTGATCGACACTTTTAAAAGAACATGTCACCCCCATATTGCAAGTTCAGCTAGTTAAAGGGAATCAATATTATTAGGCTATGTGCGCACATTGCGTTTTTTGTAGCATTTTCGGTGTTTTCGGGCTCCAAACTGCATGACTTTGCTTCCCCAGCATACTGAGTTTTCATTTTTGCTGTTCCGCACACAGCTTTTTTTTTTTTTTTTTGCTTTTTTTTTTTTTTAGCAGCTGCGTTTTTGAACTAAAAAAAAAATGGTCATGTCAATTCTTTTCTGCGTTTTACTGCGTATTCCACCCATGCAATGCATTGGAAAAGCGCAGCAAAACAGTGATCAAAAACGCACCGAAACGCGGTAAAAACGAATGCGTTTTAACCGCTGCGTTTTTGTGCGTTTAGTGGCAACAAACGCAGCGTCTAAAAAAATCAATGTGCGCACATTAGCCTTAAACCATCTATATGAGCATGCAGGTCATAAAAAGATAAATATGTTGATACCTTATGCTCTCCAGAAAAAGGGTTTTCTTAATATGTAATAAGCTCTTGTGCTGGGTTTTTATTTTGCTATTGTGGTGCATTCTCCCCCCTTGCTGCTATAAGCTCTTGTGCTGACCTGACAGAAGTGGAGAGCTGCAAATGTATTTGTAATGAGACAAAACGCCGCTCAGTTGTAAACATACAGATAGGGACCTAAGATTGTGAGCCCCAATGGGGACAATATTGTCAATGTATGTAAAGCGCTATGAAATTACTAGCGCTATATAAATGAATAAATATATTGTTATAGTCACACACAGTTCTGCAATGAGATTAGGAGAGCAGACTGACAGTCATTACATCTCACACGGTTAATGCCCATTTTATTTAAAATAAGCTTTGGAGACAGATTTTCATGGAGATCTTGTCCGGTCCATAGATCATAAAAGCTCATTTACATATAAGAAAATTATGGATTTCTTTGGAATCAGACATCAGATCACAGATAGCAAGGCATCATTTGATTCAACTTGCTATGACCTACATGTCCATACAGAACATTGATCCTGGTGACAGATTCCCTTTAAACAATTCTATAGAAGAATTTGGCACAAAATAATAACAAAAATCATACCACTAGCATACATTTTAGTGGTGCACTTGCAGAAAGATTACCTTTTAATCCATATGTAAATCTCTTCCTCTTCTCTAAAGCTGCTTGCTACACTTCCGGGTGTAGTGAGTAGCTGGCAGGAATTGGGGGATCAGAGTGTCAGATGCAGCTCTGATCTCAAGTCCGGCCAGTCTGCGGCCGCTGCTCATTGCATTCAAAATTTTAGTGAACAGCTTCAGAGAGAAGTCTGATAAGTGTGCCCACATCCATACAGAATACATGCCTCTACGGATACTGCTACTGGCCTCCTCCAGTGTCAATTTGCAGAAATGGTGATCAATCAAGCTCAGGAACAGTGCTAGATAAGAAAATGTCAAGGGCGTAACTTCACACAGACATTAACTACACCAAGGGTGCACCAAAGCACCCTCAATTGCATTTGAATTAAGCGAGATTTTCTGAAACTAAAAAACTAAAAGGTTTTTACTGGCATAATTTTTTATTTTTTTTGTCATGGCTGAAAGTGTTGGCATCCTTGAAATTGTTCCAGAAAGTGAAGTGTTTCTCCCAGAAAGTTATTGCAATTACACATGTGGTGTTTATTGCCTTTGTATGTATTGGAACAACACAGAAATAACACAGAATAAAACTCAAATTTGACATAACTTTACACAAAACCCCCAAAATGGGTCTAACAAACTTGTTGCATCTTTTCCAAAATTATGGATAAACAACTTGTAATGCACGTTCAAACTCCTCTATGGCATGTAACAGGTGTTGACTATGTGGAGACATGGGGTCAGTGGGTGCTCTAGTCCGCTGACCCTGCCGCCTTTAGAAAGACAGCATGGCCCAGGGCTCATCCCAACTGAACGCCCGACCTCCCTTACCGTGGACGGAACACTACTCAGACAACACAGGGTGAGGGAATCACAATATTAAGACTTTATTGTATCCCCAAACAATTAACGGCATATGGCATAACCGCTGGCTCACCAGGAATTAAAATGTCCGTGCCTCAGAGCTTCCAGGGCTACTTACTCCAAACCAGCAGCACTCCGCTTCAGCGGGCACCCACCAAGAATGGAATAACGCCAGATTTAGGAAGCTGTCTGAGGACCGCAAAGCTTGTATTCAGGTGACTGGATTGTCCCATGCTGGATTCCTTTCTTAGGTAGTCTTTGATATCTCAGCCGAATCCTTGTATTCGATGCTGAAGTCCATGTAGTATTATAATCCAGGTTCAGTTATGGCTTGCCAATCGGATTCGCAGATCCTAGATTGGTGGTATGTAGCAAAGAGTCTTGTAGAAACAATGAGGGGCTTATCCCCCATTTATAAACAAGCTATCATGTGGGGTTGAATTTTAAGAAACTTAACCCATGCTAGGCACTGAAAGTCCATATCGTCACAGGCTATATGAAAAGAACAGTTGAAACCAGATAAAAAAGGGAGAAGTAGACTCAATCTTTGTATTGTCTGTGTGCCACACTAAGCATGGAGAACAGGAAGAGAATAGAACTATGTGCGGACTTGAGAACCAAAATTGTTAATATCAGCAATCTCAAGGTTACAAGTCAATCTTCAGAGATGTTGATGTTCCTTTGCCCATGATGCACAACATAATCAAGAAGTTTATAACCCCTGGCACTATAGCTAATCTCCCTGGATGTGGATGGCAGATGAAAAATTGATGAAAGGTTGTAACGCATGATAGTCCGGGTGGTGGGTAAGCAGCTCCCATAAGGTTCCAAAGAAATTCAAGCTGTTCTGCAGGCTCAGGGTGCATCAGTGTCAGCGCCAACTATCCGTCCACATTTTAATGAAATGGAATGCTACAGCAGCAGACCCAGGAGGACCTCACTGCTGACAGACATAAAAAAGCTAGAATGCAGTTTGGGAAAAGAGTCTTCTTTACAAAGCAAACAAAGATTGAGCTTTTTGGTAACGTGAATCATTCTACTGTTTACCGAAAGCGGAATTAGACCTACAAACAAGAGAATACAGTACCTAAAATCCAGTATGGTGGCAGCTCAGATGTTTCGGGGCTGCTGTAGTGCCTCTGGCACAGGGTGCCTTTTCTGCAAGGCATCATGAAATGTGAAGAGTAAGAAAGGATTTTTGGTCGCAACGTAGAGCCCGGTGTCAAAGCTGGGTTTGTATCCTAGGTCATGGGTCTTCCAGCAGGACAATGACTCCAAATTTTCTTCAAAGAGCCCCCAGAAATGAATGGAAAAACAAAGCGCTGTAGAGTTCAGAAGTAGCCAGTAATGAGTCTGGGTCTAAATCCCATTGAATGCCTGTGGAGAGATCTTAAAATTCCTGCTGGGAGAAGGCGACTTCAAATATGAGAGACCTGGAACTGTTTGCAAATGAAGAGTCCAAAATTCCATTTGAGAGATCGAAGACGCTTGTTGATGGTTATAGGAAGGGATTGCAGTTATTCCAAAGGGAGTGCAGCCAAATATTAACGGTGCTAACAATTTTGTCTCTCCTATTTTTGGCGGGGTTTTTTGTGAAATTATGTCCAAGTTACCCACGATGCACACAAAGGAAATAAATGTGTATTACAAAACGTATGTAATTGCAATCATTTTCTGGGAGAAGTACTTGATATTCTGGATCAATTTAAAGGGTGCCATGTCTATGTATAAGAACCAAGTCCCTTTTACACATGGTTAAGAAGTGAAATTAGCTGTTTGGGTGACTCTTATGCACTACACAAATAGACAATAGTAATGGGCAGAGCGGGGTATAACATGTTTTTGTTAAATTTTCATGGTAATTGTTATGTCGTAGTTAGCGATGTACAAGAGACGAGTTGTGCAGTACATCCATATTTTAGAACTGTACTATCGCTTAAATAACATTAGTTTAGCCTCTAGTTGTATTAAACCTTTAGCAATTCCCCAGACTGCTATTTAGCAAATGTATTCTCATTCATTTACATGTTTTCATTTTTTCCCCCCTCTAGAGAAAACTGTTGCAAGATCCCCATGCAGAATGGAGATAACTCTGAATGAGGAAACAGCTAATGCTGTGTAACAAGCTTGAATATGCAATGTAAATATCTTGCCATATACATAGAGGTTAACATATCTATAAACAATTTAAAAAAAAAAAAATTGATCAGAATCATGCAGATGTGATTAAAATAGAGAACTACATAAAGAACTTTTTAATAGGTATTGTCTCAAATAAAGCTGGATTTAAAATGAAATTATTTCTGTTTTCCTAGCTGTAACCCCTTACTGCTGAAGTCCGTTTTGCCCTCCCAGACCAGTCCAAATTTTTCAGTACTGACATATCACTTTTTGGTAACTTTCAATTCTACATTTCCTAATGATTGACATTTTTTTTCACGACACATTTGTTCTTTTAGTGGTAAATTTAACAATATAATTTGCGTTTTATGAAGATGTCTTAAATTATAACAAATTTAGTTATGATCACGGTTTTCAAACTTTTCATTTTGGTGCCCATGCAACGGATTTTCATTCCATACAAAATGTATCTGCTGTACATCAGCATAATTTTTGAAACTTTTTTTTTTTTTTTATAAGTGAAATCTTAATTATTAAAGTGACTTTTAGGGATATATTGTCACACTAGGTACGGGGAAGTACCAAGCGCACGATGAATGGGAAGTGAAACCCTGTATCTAGGGAAAGGGAAGATTGTGACCCCCCCACCCCCACCCCACCTACTGCTGGTCCATGGAGTTCCTCACCACTCTCTAGATAGCTTCCGCACCTATGCGCTAAGCCGGATACCTGACCCTAGGTATCCCTAGTGCCCTAAATAGGGAATGGATGGGATGAGCTCTTCTTCAACCCCAATAAACTACAGAAGACACAAGGGGGACACACAGGGGGAAAGGCATGAACTACTTATCATTAGATGACTCAGGTAAAAGTTCAAGAGTTTTTAGCAACAATACCACAGAGGAGTACAAACCACCTGATTGCAATCAAGGCTTGAAGGAACTGAAAAATATCACCAGCACCAGTCCAAAGGAAGGAAGGGGTATTTAACCACCAAGGGAATACTAATGATTAACAGCTGGGTGGAAGTCAAGCTTCTGGTGGATCCAAAAGTGAGAGAGATGAATCCAGCAGGAAAGCTACTATACCAATGAATACTCACAGCAGGAACAGTGGAAAGTCAGGGAGCATCTGCTGTGACTCGCTATGGCCAGAAACTGACTGTCAGACTTGACACACCCGTGACACCTATGCTAGAAAACTCCTCATGGAAAACCCTACTTAAAAAAAAATTGCATTTCTTAAAGTATTCAAAACTGCATTTTGAAAGTTTTAACCTTTCAGCTGCTTCAATAGCATGGGAACAATGAAACAATTTTTCTAAAATGGTGCCTTAGCCCCAAATTTTTCATTTTCACAACAGTAAGAGAAGAATGGATTCCTCAATTTGTTGTGAAATTTCTCCTAAGTACATAGATATTCTGTGGATGGAAACTGTTCACAGAACACTGCCCAACAGGAAAAAACACACTTTCTTTTGGAGCTTGGCTTTGGTTGGAGTCGATTTTGAACACCTTGTCACATTGAAGGACACCCGAGGTGGCAAAATAAAAATCCTCCACAAGTGACCCCATTTTGGAAACCATATCCTTTGAGTTAATCTAGGGGTGTGATGAGCATCTTGCCATATTGATTTTGCATATCCTGTGTGCTACCAGTAATGTAAACACCTAATATTTCCGTTCACAGATGACTGCTCTTTGTGTGTGAATTGTTTTTTTGTGGGTTGATTTGAAATTTGTATTGCAAACATTTTGGGTGATATAACATTAAAGCTAGGTTCACTTTTTAACCTGGGCCTTAGGCTCAGCACTTGCATCAGGATATCCATCTAAATTTCCTCAGGACGAGCCAGCAGGATATTCCCATCTAAAGTAAAGGCACTGCCATCCTGGCATGAGCATGCTTAATGAAATTACACCTTCACTTTCCAGATTGGATCTTTGATTGCAGAAAAAAACTTCATAAAGGTCCAGAAATTGGTGAACTCTTTGATTGACGAGTGCAGCAGGGCAGGACTTTATTGTTGGGTTTTTTGTCTATTCCTCCTCCTGAGTCCTCCTGGCTGTTACCCTTTCTTGTAATGTATATTTCGCTCTTCGCCGCCATAACCACTGTTAGCGGAGCGTGTGTATTGCTAGTGTGATGTCTTCCTTAAAATGGCACCCGAGTCAGATCATGGGTGTACCGCGATCTCTGGTGCCATTTTATTGAAGACACTGTGGAGAAGACTGAGCGGCAATGACACATGCACAGATGAAAAAAATAAATCTGCAGCTATGCCTCTTAGGCCGGTTTCACACATCCGGCTTTTCGCCGGTTTGCCGGATCCGGCGCTCTCCCATACAGTGACTACAGTACAGTGACAGCGCAACAAGCGCCGGTCACATGCTGTCATGTGACCGGCGCATGTGACCCGGAAGTTACAGCGCTGTCACTGTATTGTCTGTACGGGAGAGCGCCGGATACGGCGAAAAGCCGGATGTGTGAAACCGGCCTTAGTAGTCTTCAGTGTTTTCAATAAAATGGCGCCGGAAATCACAGTAGACGCATGTGCGGACTCATAGCCGATTTTAATGAAAACAGACTAGCAAGCACGCACCGCCAACAAATGGCGCAACACAACATTTAAATTTAAAAAAGGGGGAGAAGGCAGGAGGAATATACAGAAGACAAAAGCATGCTCCGCTGCACATGTCAAAGAATGCCCCTGTTTCTGGACCTTTTTATGAACGTTGGTTTTTTTGTTTGTTTTTTTTCCCCTGCTACCAGAGATCCAATCTAAAAACTCAAGTTATGATTTTAATTACCACGCTAGCGCCAGTATGGCACTGCCTTTACTCCTCAGCCAGTATTCATTTTTTTTCCCCCCTCCTTTTTTTTTTTTTTTTTTTTTAAATCTAACTTTTTTGCATTGACTCAGACAGAAGAGTGCTTGTTTTTTCCAGGACAAGATGTGGCTTTGGATAACCATTTCATTTTATATATAGAGTAAGTGAAAACTGAAACAAATCCTGGTACTGGAAAAATGGGGTGTGTCTGTGTGTGTGTTGCCATTTTATTTTTTTGGGGAATTTATTTTTACAGCATTAATTGTCCAAGTAAAAATGACCAGGATCTATGATTCTTAAAGTCTTAAGGTCAGTACGATTATGGAGATGCAAAACATGTAAAGTTTTTGTTTTAGTATTTTATTGGCTTAAAAAAATCTTCATTCTGTGTAAAATAAATAAAATTAAATACAAAATTGGTTTGTTGTCTTTCTGAGACCCATAACTGGGGGCATTTTTGCTTGTCGATCTTGTGTTTTTATGCAATTTTAGATACAATGTTTTGATCACTTATTACTGTATTATTGCCTTGACAAACGCAACTGTGTTTTTATTTACTCATTACGGTGTTTACCAAGTTGTTTAATTTAGTATTTTGATCATTCACACTTTTTTTTTTTTCTTTTATTTAAAAAGATTTTGATTTTTTTTTTGTCTCCTTAGGAGACTTGAACCTGTGATCGTCTGATCACTAGTATTGTATGCAGATACTCATGTATTGCTGTATTTAAAGGGAAGGTGTTGTGTAAAAAAAAAAGTGGTATTTTCTACTCAAACACAAGGGGGAGTAGCTGCTGAAATCCTACAGTAGAACTACTGTAGAACTTGCTCACATTGCAACTGCAGTAAAAGTGGGTGCAATCTGCTCTCCTGTGTGATGTCACACCTCACCTTCCCGTTCTGGGTGTTTCCAAGAGAATGAAGTTTAGGGACACAGTGCAGAGCCATTTTGTTGGTGACTGCAAAGTGATCCTAATCTCTAAAATGTCACTAAGGACAGCTGGCATAGTGCCGTGCTGTATCCAGCACCGCACTGTATCCTGCATCGCACTGTATCCTGCACTGCAACCTGCGCCCCCATATACTGTGCTGCTTGCCGGGAACTGAGGTCTGAGGTGACATGTGTCGAGGTGACATGTGTCGAGGTGGGGTGATCTGCAGCCTGAGTCGCACTGCACTTCCCTCCCCACCTTCAATTTTGATACCCTGCCATTATAAAGCCAGACAGCTTGGGGCTGGTATTCTCAGGCTGGGGAGGTCCATGCTTATTAGGCTGCCCCCAGCCTAAAAATATCAGCCTGCAGCTGCCCAGGATTGTTGCATCAATTAGATGCGACAATCCTAGCGTTTTACACAGCTCTTCCTGAGGGCCCTGGTGCGGTGACAGTTGGGGTAATAAGGCAACTGTTGTCAAGCCCAAAATTAGTGATGGGTAGGGGTCTGAGACACCCCCCTCCCCACCCATCACTAATCCTATAAGCAAAAATAGATAAAAGCCCAGAGAGAAATCCTTTATTTGAAATAAAATACAGCACCCTCTTTCTTTCCCCTTTTTATTAACTCCAAAAAGACCCTTGAAGTTCCACCGTAATCTATACAACGTCCCACGACAGGACTGGCTGATACATTCGAGCCGGAAGAGACCGAAAACATGTCTGATCTCTCCAGGCTCTGGGAAACATTGACAAGAGGGACCCGGCTGCCAGCAGTGACGTCACTCAGTTCACTGGAGGGCATAACTGGGTTTCCATGATATGACCTCTGGTCACCTGAAGCACTTTGGCTTAAAATGTGGGGCAGTGCCCTGCACCCCGCCATACCTTTAACACTGACCTGCTGGCTTGGGAGTGCAGGGTAGCCACACACTCCCCGACCCCGGCCTGCACGGTCACTGTTAAAGGGGCGGTGGGGTGCAGGGCTCGGCCCTGCACTTTAAGCCAGAGTGCGGCACTGGAGGTCTTACCGTGGGAAAACGGGTATGACCTCCGGTGAACTGAGTGACCTCACTGCTGCCAGGCAGGTCCCCCTTGTCAGTGTTTCCTGAACCTAGAGAGATTGGAATGTTTTCAGTCTCTCCAGGCATGGATGTAGTAGAGCCAGGACCTCACATGGATTACGTTACACCAACAGGGGTGTTTTGGGAATTAATAAAGTGGTAAGTGTTTTGTTTTTTTTGTATTTTATTCCAAATGAAGGTTGTTGTTTTTGTTTTTTTATTTTGTTTTAAGAGCTTGTGTTTATTTACTTTTTCTTACAGATTAGCAATGGGGGTGGTCTCATAGATGCCTGCCATTACTAATCTAGGACTTGGTGGCAGCTGTGAGCTGCGATTACCCCCTGATATTACCCAGATTACTCACCTCTTCCAGATTTCCTGATATGGTGGCAAAGTGATGGGCTTGATGCATGTAATGGATGCGACAATTCTGGGCGGCTTCAGGCTCCTTTTTTTTTAGGCTGGGAGGCAGCCCAATAAGCATTGGTCTCCGCAGCCTGAGAATACCAGCCCCCAGCTGTCGGGCTTTATCTTGGCTGGGTATCGTAATGTGGGGGAGGGCCGCATGTAGTTTTTATTTATTTTAAATTAAAAAAAAAATAAAAAAAATGCATGTGGTTTCTCCTATTTTGATACACAGCCAAGAAAAACGCACGACTGGGGTCTGCAGCCTGTAGCCGTAGGCTTTGTGTGCTGGGTAAGGGGTTCTGAGGAAGTCCTATGTGACACACGCGTTAAGTGGGCCACAATCCAACACCGTTCAGAATGGTCTGTATGTCATAGGATTAGATGGCAAGGTTTAGAATTCCATAAAGTAGTTTCAACTATATGGAATAACAAGGCTGATCTGCCATCCAAATGGCCACTTGAATACATAAACACTTAAGATATAAACTGTTTCAGATTGCTCTAATTTTGAGCCAGGGTTAGTCCTTGGTGGTTATTTATAGCAACATCGCACTTTATAATAATAAAAAAAAAAATCATGGGCACTTAAGTGCCTGAATATCTAGTCCATGAAATAACTTACTAGATAACTCCAAAAGGGTTAGAATCCTATTAGGTAATTTCAACCACATGGAATACCTAGGCTGATACTGCCATCTAGTGGCCACTTGAATACATAAACATTTGATAGAAACTTTGACTTTGCTCCATTCTAAGCTAGGGTAGCCCTTGGTGATTATTTTTAGCAACATAGCACATTATAATAAAAAAAAAAAAAACGGGCACTTTACTAATTCACTAGTCCATGAAATTGCTCACCAAATAAGTGACTAGATAACTCCATAAGGAAGAATTTAATACATGCTTTGAGTGCCTATAATGTACAATGAGTTGGCAACCAGCCAGGGTTCCTTAACTATTACAATTGACTAAGATACAGTATGTTGTAGAATTGTGCTAACAAGCCAGTTTTTTCATAAACAATGTCTGGGGATATGGAATAACTTTTGTCCTGCTTGACCTTGAAGCTTAAATCTATGTTTATAGAAATGTTCAAATTGGACTGTATATAGGAAAACTTACCAGGAGTGTTTTTCAACCAAGCTGCAACTTCTAATTATGTATTTGTTGATTTTAGGTTTGTGTTGAATAAATGTATTTTTTTGCGTATATTATGCTTAGTCTGGTTTCTCTATAGCAGGGGTGGGGAAGAACCTCTTTTCTGCCGGGGGCCATTTGAAAATTTTTACCATCATTCGGGGCCTGCGCAAAATTATCAACTTGAAAATTACCCTACTATATTTAGTCAAACAATTAACCCACTGTGGCGGCTGGAGCTTCTTGTTTTTGGTGTGGTTGTGATATTAGGCAATATTGATCTTGAGGCTTCTCACAACTGCATTACCAGTTTTGTTTCGGCTGGGACTGCTAAGGGCATATACATCGCTGGGGAGCATAGACATGACTGGGAAGGCTGGGGTTCATAGACTTCACAGTAGACATTGAGGGCATATACATCACTGGGGAGGGCTGAGAAGAATATAAATCACTGGAGGGCACATACATAGTTGGGGGGAACAAACATCGCTAGTGGTATATACAGCACTGGGGGGCGCACCGAGGCCTGGAGAGGCTGAAGAGCAACGCACACAGCCCTGGGGACGCTGAAGGGGCCCAGACATGCCGGGGGTACAAGCCTGAGGGATGCTGGGGAAGCAGCTCCTCTTCTTTGGCCTGAGAGCACATTGCAGGCTTACCCTGTCCACAAAGTATGCCCTCCAGTGTATTTGCATAGTTGAGCCTAGAATGTATGGGCTCCTTCTAGGTTGGTGGCCATGTATTCCATGCAGAGTTTAAAGGGCCAGCAAGACATGAATGCCATCTGAGCATTGCGGTCCCTGAGAATCTGACCGGGGGCCGCAAAAAAAGTCATCGTGGGTCACATACGGCCCACGGGCCGGAGGTTCCCCACCCCTGCTCTATAGGATAGAGGCATTTTTTCAGATTGAGAATAAAGTGGAGGCCAAGGCAGAGAGAGTGCAATAACATCATGTTTGAACGCCGGCATAATGACTATGTTGGTCTGCCTGCGCTCAGCCAATGGACTCTGCAGCATCCCATATAAGGTTAGTGTATATGTGTGTATTATATATATGTATGTATGTATGTGTGTAGTATGCATGTGTGTATGAATGTATATATATGTAGATGTGTGTGTGTGTGTGTATATGTATATATATATATATATATATATCTAAATTTCACTTGTAAAGCGCCATGGAATAAATGGCGCTATAATAATAAATAAATATATATATATATATTATATATACAGATACATACGTATGTATGTATATGTATATATATGTATATATATTTATATATTGTATATGTATGTGTGTGTATATATAATATATATATTGTATATTTGTATATGTATGTATGTGTATATATAATATATATATATATTATTATAGCGCCATTTATTCCATATATATATATATATATATATATATATATATATATATATATATATATATATATATATATATATATATATATATATATATATATATATATATATATATATATATATATATATATATATATATATATACACATATATATATATATATATATACACATATATATATACACATATACCTGGCTTCACCCGGGTTAATAACTGCTGTTAACAAAATAGAATGTATTAACAAAAATGTATTCTGCACACAAAAACCACAAAACAAAGATAGAAATGTAATTATTAAAAGGCAAAAACTAAGCTAATAGAAGCATTTCACAACATATATTTCAACGCCACAGATACTCCACACAGATTTAACATCCTATGACCTCACACATACTGAGAATGTCCTTTGTTGCCTATATTAACCAATCAGAGCTCAGATTAATTAACTGTAGCAAAATAGAAGCTAAGCTGTGATTGGTTGCTATTGGCAGCCTGATAAATCTCCAGGCAACAGAAAGCCCTCCCCCTGACAGTATATATTAGCTCACACATACACATAATAGACAGGTCATGTGACTGACAGCTGCCGTATTTCCTATGTGGTACATTTGTTGTTCTTGTAGTTTGGCTGCTTATTAATCAGATTTTTATTTTTGAAGGATAATACCAGACTTGTGTGTGTTTTAGGGCGATTATGTGGCGAGGTTGGTGTATGTGTGGTGAGATGTGTGCTGAGGGTGGTATATGTGTTCAAGCACGGGGTAGTGTGTGGCGCATTTTGTGTGTTCATATCCCCGAGTGTGGTGAGTATCCCATATCGGGGCTCCACCTTAGCAGCTGTACGGTGTATACTCTTTGGCGCCATCGCCTCATTCTTTAAGTCCCCCTTGTTCACATCTGGCAGCTGTCAATTTGCCCCCAACACTTTTCGTTTCACTTTTTCCCCATTATGTAGATAGGGGCAAAATTGATTGGTAAATTGGAACGTGCGGGGTTAAAATTTCGCCTCACAACATAGCACCCGGCGCTGCCCGGGATAGTAACTGTCTCTCTGTTTCTCTCCCATTCTCTGTCTGTCTCCCCCTCTGTATATCTCTCTCTGTCTGTCTGTCATTTTCCCTGTCTGTCTCTTTCCCTCTCTTTTCCTGTCAGTCTGTCTTTGTGTCTGCCTCTTTCCCTGGCTGCATTGTGACACGCCAACTTTCCATATAAGGGCGTGGCTGCGCATTCTGAACTTCTGGCTGCACTGTGGCTCCCAGCTCCATTCGCTTTAATGGAAGCAGGTTTTTTGGTGAGTAACTGTAAAGCGCGGGGTTAAAATTTCCCCTCGAAACATAGCCTATGACGCTCTCGGGGTCCAGACGTGTGAGTGTGCAAAATTTTGTGGCTGTAGCTGCGACGGTGCGGATGCCAATCCCGGACACACACACACACACAGCTTTATATATTAGATATATAATTTTTTTTACTAAAACATCTGGTGGAGACTTCATACTATGTATAAGAGAGCTGTTAGGGTATTATACTGCATAACGGAGGCTGGTTGACCCATTATACTGTGTACAATAGGTTTATAGACCCCTCATACTGTGTGTATAGGAGAGCTTTTGAGGCATTCTACAGTTCATAGGGGAGCTTTACAGGAGTACTCGGGGTTTAAGGTGTGTATTTTAATTCAAAATATTTAAATATTTTAAAGAGCACCAACCAGCATGATTTTCCTGTCTAAGGTAAAGCCTGTTCTAAACTGCCGCTGGGATGCTGAATCCAGGCATGCCTTAATTTCTGAGATTGGGTGTTTTATTATAGCAATATGTGCAAGTAAAGTTACAGCAATGCACTGCTATTTGAGGACTCTAAGAACATTATGAAATTCTAAGTGGGCAGTTAAATAGTGATGAGTAAATCAGTGGATGTTTGGGTTTGCCAAACCAGCACGAACTTGACCCCTGAACAGTTCCCAACACGAGATGAGCGAACCTGTTCGATAAAGGCTTACTGAACTCTGGTTCAGTACGAGCCTGAGTTTGTTCGTTCGGGTTTGGCAAACACGAGCCCCTCCTCCAAAACTTGGTTATGTTCCATGCCCCCCGAACGCTGGCAGTGTTTCCAAAAATGCTTTTTTAATAGCATTTTATGTTTTTGGATAAGATTGCGGTGCTGTTTGATGTGGGGATGTGTAAAATCAGTGGAGCAAGCAGGGACACAATCAGGACGCGTGGTGCCATGTTTTATTTTTTTGTTAACTTTGGCTGCAGGAACATCTGCAAATCACTTCGCAGCAAACGTTCTCAAGGTGGAGACTGCTATGTCACATGTCAGTGTGCATATAAATAGTGGCCATTTTTTCATGGGCTCCATTTTGTGAATGTTCTTCAGGGAAGGTGTTGCTGGTAGACAGTTTAGGGGTTCATTGCTAGGCAGTTTAGCTAGATAGGCCAGCAATAGTTTAGAATAGGGACATGCACTATAGGGAGAGGTGTTATGCCACAAATCGGCACATTAAATCATAGAAATTATTTATTAATTGGTCTCCCTGTTACTAAACTCTCCCCTCTCCAATCCATTCTGAATGCCGGAGCCAGGATCATTTTCCTCTGCAACCGCTTCACTGATGCCTCTGCTCTTTGCCAGTCATTGCACTGGTTGCCTATCCGCTACAGAATCCAACATAAACATCACTCTCACTCACAAAGCTCTCCACGGTTCCGCACTGCCCTACATCTCCCTCATCTCTGTCTATCACCCCACCCGTACCCTCCGCTCTGCTAATGACTTAAGACTGACATCCTCAACAATTCGAACCTCCCACTCCCGTCTTCAAGATTTCTCACTAGCTGCTCCTATGCTCTGGAACACACTACCAAGACCAATCCGATTAATTCCCAACATCCACACCCTTAAGCATGCCCTAAAAACGCATTTCTTTAGACTAGCCTATCACCTCACTGCCCTGATCTAATCTAGTCCCTTTCTGCCCTTCATAACAAAAAATTTACTTCCAATTCTTGTCCCCTTTACCTGTATAAATTCTAGCCAATGACTGGTTCATGCAGCTGGTTTTGAATACCCTATTAAATCGATGGCTGGACCATATATAACAAGCTTTTCTCCCCCCCCCCCCCCCCATTCACCTTTTGTGCCTCCCCTATTTTATCTTAGGGTAAGTTCACACAGTGCGTTTTTTTGCGCGTTTTTCGGGTGCGTTTTTGCTCAGAAAACTGCATGACTTTGCTTCCCCAGCAAAGTCTGAGTTTTCATTTTTGCTGTCTGCACACAGCGTTTTTTTTTTTTTAGCTGCGTTTTTGTGGTGCCCACAAAAACGCAGCATGTCAATTATTTTGCGTTTTTCACTGCATTTTCCACCCATTGAGTTCAATGAGATGTTCAAAAACGCAATGAAAACTGCAAATAGCAAATATAGCTGCGTTTTAGTGCGTTTCTATTACTAAAAACGCAGCTATAAACTCAAGGGGTGTGTAGATGACATGTACAGGAAGAGGATCCCTTCTGTCAGTTAACACAGAAGCGTGAATCCTCCCGGTACCGTCACCGCTGCTTCCATTTCCCGCCCAGTGCCATGTCAGCTCCCGTGCAGGAGGTGGAAGCGGTTGCTAAATCAAAAGTGAACAGTAGAAAAAAGTCATACTCGCCTGTCTGCAGACTCCCGGTGCCATGTCCGCTCCCAGCTCCTCTCCCGGTCCCGCCACCCCCACTCTGGCTGTGTGCCGGCTCCCAGGCATGTACGATAGCTGCATGATCTTGCCGTGAGGACCTGGCGGTGATCACCTGATGCAGTCACCTGACGCATCAGCTGATCGTAAGTCTCGCGGTGACTGATTCCCCGTCGCTTGCAGTCAGTTCATGACAGCTGCAGACAGGCCGGGGTGATCTCCGGAGTTCAGGTGAGAGCACCGGAGATTAGCCCGGGATGTCTGCAGCTGTCATGAACTGAATCGCAAGTGCCGGGGAATCAGTCACTCGGCGCGCGCTGTACAGTCTCGGCTGCAGTCTGGAGCTTAGGTGAGAGCTCCGGAGTGCAGTGCAGGTACCTGAATCCAGGCCTGGCATTACTGGAGATTCCTCCAGTAGCCAGTCTGACGCTGCACAGAAGTGTTGTTTGTTTTGGTTTTTTTTTTGCACTGATGCATCAGCTGATTGTATAAACGGCTTTTATACAACCAGCTGATGTGTCATGTGATTCAGGCCTTGAACCTGACACATCATCTGATCGCTTTGCCTTCCAGCAAACCGATCAGATGATATTGGATCCGGATTGGGCAGCGCGGGACCCTTGACCCAGGATTACTGCGGAGGGGGGTTCTTTATTTCAATAAAGATGGAGTCACTAATTGTGTGTTTTATTTCTAATAAAAAAAACACAACACACAGAAAAATATTTTTATCTTTACTAGAAATTCATGGTGGCTGTGAGGCAAATCCCGGGATATGAAGATGAATTATGACTCCAGTCATAATCCCTCATCACTCCCTGGCAGTGCCCCCTCCCTTCTTGTTCTCAGTGTTCCACTTACACCTCCATGGCCATGTCCTGTGATATGGAAATGAGGTGGTGTGGGAACAATGGACACAGGATGACTCCCTGCCGTCACCCTGTAACAAGAGTTGTATCTCATTAGCAAGGCTATGGAAATAGCCAGACAGAACGACTCCAGTAAAAAATGGTTCATATCTCGCAAGCCATATTTCCGATAAATATGGCAACCATAAAAATGGTGTCTCCGCATGCGGACGATGCCGGCACACCCTTTTTATGGGAGCAGGACATTGGGAAATGCCCCAGGCGTGATATCAGCCAATGGGGAACTGGCAGACAGGTCATGAGTCCCCTCGTCCTGTAGCTAAATTCATAACTGTCACAATGAGAGCATTGGCGTCCGCCTGCGACGCTCCCAGGCAAAGTTATGGCCCATATTCCATGTTGTGGATTGTCCATAACTCAAGCCAGGGGTGGAGCAGTGCTTCCCTGTGAGGTCACTAAGGTAGGAGGGGACCTGGATCTGCCCAGGTTGATAACCCTACTTCGGCCATTTTCCAGTGTTCTTTTCGCTGGGGGCACGTGTAGGAAACATCTGTGGGAAGGATCCTAGAAACCTGGGTACAGCGCCCCCCTGTGGCCAGACGCAACAAGGTAACTGCTGGAACTGTGTATGCCTGTTTGTAACCCATGCTTTGACTGTAACTGTACTCTGACATATGTATATTCTGTAGATTCCCTATTGTATATATTGTAGTTTCTAGTGTGCTTTAGGCTGATTAAATTATATAATTAATCTTGGGCTGTTCTGTTATCTCGATCTTGAATCCCACGTCTGTGTGTTCGGCTAATAGTTACCGTGAAGCGGTTGGTGGCAGCGAGTTTGTGCCAAGGATTATTGTGGGGAGGCCAGTGAGATTCGGGGAGATTTTATATATTCCGCTCGCGGAGGTCGGGGGAGTATATACCCTACTCTCACTGGGGACCCTTCAATAATCGGCATAAGTAGTATAGCGGCCTCCTTGCTTATTGTCGGGCAATTCCATAATTGGCCTGACTATAAGAGGGGCGCTAGAGAGCGCGTCACGTGCTCTGTCTGTCGGTCGGGAGGTATAAAGGAGGGGTGACCCCCACTTGTTACCCCCCGATTGTGACGTACTGGTAGCCAGCGCGGGGGATTTCTGAGTGACCCGCCCGGTGGTTTGTGACAGTGGCCATGTCTAATATTGGCGTGACACCATGAGTATCGGGCTTAGGGCCAGCTGATAACACACAGCTAGCCCTAACCCCATTATTACCCAGCGAGCCACCTGTCACCAGGGCAGCTGGAAGAGTTGGATACAGCGCCAGAAGATGGCGCTTCTATGAAAGCGCCATTTTCTGAGGCGGCTGCGGACTGCAATTCGCAGCGGGGGTTCCCAGAAAGCTTGGGCACCCTGCATTGCGGATTCCAATCCCCAGCTGCCTAGTTGTACCTGGCTGGACACAAAAATTAGGCGAAGCCCATGTCGTCATTTTTTTTTTATTTCATGAAATTAATGAAATAAAAAAGGGCTTCCCTATATTTTTGGTTCCCAGCCGGGTACAAATAGGCAGCTGGGGGTTGGGGGCAGCCCATACCTGCCTGCTGTACCCAGCTAGCATACAAAAATATGGCGAAGCCCACGTCATTTTTTTTTGTTTGGGGGGGGGGGGGGGGGGCAAAGAAATCCTGCATACAGTCCTGGAAGGAGGATGCTGAGCCTTGTAGATCGACAGCTGCTGTCTGCTCTCCTGCATACACTATTGGATGGAGGATGCTGAGCCTTGTAGGTCTGCTCCCCCTGACTCTCCCTCCAGCATACAGTCCTGGATGGAGCATGCTGAGCCTTGTAGTTCTGCAGCTGTCTGCTCTCCTGCATACACTAGTGGAGAATGAAGAACATGTGGAAGAAGGAAATGACATCAGACCTTTTTTTTTTTTTTTTTTTTTTCAACAATCTTTAATGGCAATGTTCACTGATAAAAAAAAACCGCACCAAAACGCATGCGTTTTCCATGCATTTTTTAAAGACTCTGCGTTTCTGTGCGTTTTTATCGCTAAAAAACGCACAAACGCAGCGTAAAAAAAAACGCAGTGTGTGCACATAGCCTTAGACTGTAAGCTTACAAGCAGTATTGTTTGTATTGTCTCAAATTGTCTGTACATGTCCCCTCTGAATTGTAAAGCGCTGGGGAATATGTTGGCGCTATAGAAATAAATTATTATTATTATTATTATTATAGAAATAGGGATTGCAGGTACTTGTAGTATGTGAAAATGCCAGTGAGGCATCCAAATACATCTTGCTGCCTGCTCCAACTTACACAGGCCAACACATTAATGGGTATTGTTAGTGCAGTACCTACGCACTGCATGTTGGCAATTTAAATTGCCTTTTGAAAAAATTAAAAACCGAACTCTAGGTATATCAACGTATCATTGGCGTTCCCAAAAAATTTTAAGTGCAGTATCTACACACTGCAACTTGCCAATTTAAATTGCGTTTAGAAAACTTTAAACTGCGCTCTGGGTATAACCATGTATTGTATTATAGGTGGGCCTAATAAAGTTTTTAGTGCAGTATTTAAAAAGCGTTTATTGCCACTTTTTTGGGTCTGCTGTAAATTTAGGCACTGAAATAAATATATAGGTATTGGTGACTGCTGAGAAATTGCTTTTGGACAATACAATGTAAAATGCTGTTCTAACTTTTAGTAACTAATTTATCTTTTATGTCAGTTGTCTGACAGGTGTGGGTGTAGGGTTGCGAATAGAGCTGATCAAATCCGCCAAAATCCGGGACGGCGAATCACTGCAGGATTGAAAAAAAAAATCTGCATCCACTCCAGATTCCGGTACCCATATAAGTATATTCGGACCAGAATCCAGAGATTAAAAATGTTTGTGGAGGGGACAGGGGGATAGGAGCGCGTGCGGTATACTCCACCGAGGCTGTGTCATGGCAGCAAACTCCTTCCGGGTCAAGCTTTTCCCTTCCGGAGCCGACAATTCAATATTCGTTGTTTTGCACACCTACCCGGCACGTGTAATTGGTTGCAGTTAGACGCGCCCCCACCCTGAGTGGCAGCGTGCCATTCACAGGCGGCAGGACAGCCGGTGGGCAGGGAAAGCAGTGCAAGTGTCTGTGGGTCAGAAACACGTTTCAGAAACGCATGCATGCTCCTGTCAGAACTGTGCGGCTGTGGCGGTGCTAAGCTGTCATACTCATACAAGTCTGACATGACATCAGCCAGCATAGCCTGCGCTCTCTGAGCATGACCGTGCATGTACACAGAAACACATGCACGTTCCTGTCAGAAGTGTGTGCGGGTGATGCGACTTTTTTTTTTTATTTAAATTTAACCCCTTCACGACCATGGACGGATCTTTCCATCATGGATCGTGTCCTGGTAAGCCGTGGATCTGCACACATATCGGCTGTTTTCAACAGCTGACATATGTGCCTACATGTTCCGAGTGGAATCGCATTCCACCCGGAACATTAACCCCTTAGATCTCGCTGCCAATGTCTGGCAGCGAGATCTATATGCGCGCGGCCATGTTTTTTACTTACCGCCCTTCCCTCCGGACGTCACGTGAGTGATCACGTGACGTTCGGTGGTTGCCATCGTAGCACAGGGTCATGTGATGACGCCTGCTGCTACTAAGTTTCACTTTCCTTTTTCCTCGGCACGGAGCAGAGGAAAAAAGTAAGTGACTATTTCTGCTGTTTACAGCGGTATAGCTGTGATCAGCAGATAGCGATCAGCAATCGGATTGCTGATCGCTATAGCCCCCTAGGGGTACTAGTAAAATAAAATAAAGTGAAAAGTTTTAATAAATTAAAAAAAAACAAAAAACCTAAAAGTTCAAATCATCCCCCTTTCCCCCCACTGAAAATTAAAGGGTTAAAAAAAAATATACACATATTTGGTATCGCCGCGTTCAGAAATGCCCGATATATCAAAATATAAAATCAATTAATCTGATTGGAATTTTTTTGCCACTACGCAGTTTACCAAACGCCAAAATTATGTTTTTTGGTCGTCGCAAGTTTTGCAAAATGCAATAACAGGCGATCAAAACGTAGCATCTGCGCAAAAATGCTACCATTCGAAACATCAGCTCGAGACGCAAAAAATAAGCAGTCACTGAGCCATAGATCCCAATAAAGGAGAACTCTATGGGTTTCGGAAGATGGCGCAAAACGTACGCCACTTTTATTGGACAAGCTTGTGAATTTTTTTTTTAACCCCTTAGATAAAAGTAAACCTATACATGTTTGGTGTCTACAAACTCGCACCGACCTCAGGCATCATACACATACATCAGTTTTACCATATAGTGAACACCGTGAATAAAACATCCCAAAAACTATTGTGCCATCACACTTTTTTTGCAATTTTTCCACATTTGGAATTTTTTTGCTGCTTTCCAGTACACCATATGGTAAAACTTATGGTTTCATTTAAAAGTACAACTTGTCCCGCAAAAAACAAGCCCTCATATGGCAAGATTGACGGAAAAATAAAAAAGTTACGGCTCTCGGAAGAAAGGGAGCAAAAAACGCAAAAACGGAAAGTGCCCCGGGGCTGAAGGGGTTAAAAAAAAAAAAAAGCCGACGTGCGGTCCCTCCTAATTTTCATCCCCAGCCATGATGAAGCCGGCTAGGGCTGGTATTTTCAGCCCGCAGTCGCCCGGTATTGCCGCATCTATTAGATGTGACAATCCCGATGCTTTACAGACTCTTCTCGATTGCCCTGGTGCAGTGGCAATCGGGGTAATAAAGGGTTAATAGCAGCGCACAGCTGCTACTAAACCCTAGGTTAATGATAGCACAGGCGTCTGATATACGTGCATCACACTAACCTGTAAATGAAAGTAAATAAACAGACACAGCGAAAAATCCTTTATTTGGAATAAAGTACAAAACACACCCTCCTTCACCTCTTTATTAACCCCCAACACCCTGCAGATCCGGCGTAATCCACACGAGGTCCCACGCCGCTTCAGGTCTGCTACATAACACATCCAGCGGCCATAGAGCACAACCGCTGGCTGTGCAGATAATAAATGAGCCACAATGACTGCAAGGCAGGCAGATACTGTCACAGCCTGCAACCAATTGCAGACGAGAGGACGGCCGGTGGGCGGGGAAAACAAAGCTGTGTATACGATTCACAGTACAAGAAGTGAATTTGCGACCTGGAAGCAGTGTGACGCCATGACTTGGGTAAGTATGAAACGCTGGTTTATTCCTGTTTTTCTTTATTTTTCAATTATTTTCCCCAGTGCCGGATACGGATCTTGCACCCGTAATTCCGGGTCCGGCACCCAGAAATCTTTGAAACCACGCGGATCCGGACTTTTACAGTTTGGATCTGCTCAGCCCTAGTTGTTAATGATCTGTTTAAGGCTCATTCACATGACCGTTCCGTCTGTCCTGGTCAGTTCTTGTTTTTTTTGCAGACCCATGGACAGGACAATCTTTTCAATGTGTTCTGTGAAGGATCGGCTGGCACACGGTAGCACTTCCGTGTGCATCCGATCATACAAAAAAACACATCGGATGCCGTATGTCCATTCCGTTATTGTGGAACATGTCCTATTCTGTTCCGTAATAACGGACCATGACTCAAAAGTCAATGAGCCTGCAAAATCCCCGGAAGCCGCACGGAAGCACTTCCGTGTGAGATCCATCGGGTGCCCCTGCAGTCTGTGTCCCACTCCAGCCCCACGGCTGCTCGCACTGCAGTGTGTCAGTATATGCCCGAACTACAGTGTCAGTAGCTGCCCGACTGCAGTGCGAGCAGCCGCGGGGATGATGAGCGTTGCAGTCAGGTGGTTAGTAAAATTCATTACCTGCGGTGATGAACTCGTGCTCTCCTGACGTCAGCGCTAGTCACTGACCGCCGCGTTCACATCACATCTCACGGGCGGCCCGAGACTGTGACTAGTGGTGACGTCACGGGCCTCTCGCGAGAGGTGATCTGAGAATGCGGCGGGCATAAAGTCAGTGACAAGCGCTGATGTCAGGAGTGCAGCGGCTTCCATCACAGTAGGTAATGTACCTAGCTAACTTCCTGAAGTCAGCGTGACCTATGGGCTGAGTCATGGCTGACGCGGGAAAGAAACGGCTTTATATAGGAAGGGATGGATGTTAACAGCAGTAGTCAAAATGAACGTTTTGGGGGGAATTTAGTTTGGCTTGCTCTCATCTGGAGGGATTGCAAACTGGAGAAATCCAGTCCTTGTTAAATGTAATCAGAGTAAGTCGGCGTGCGTTTTCTGTGGAAAGGAGTGAGCGTCTATCAGTGATTGCCCCAGCTGCATGCATACAGACACACTGCTCTGCTGCATGCATACATAGACAGACACACACTGCTCTGCTGCATACATACAGACAGGCACACTGCTCTGCTGCAAACATCCATACAGACAGGCACACTGCTCTGCTGCAAACATCCATACAGACAGGCACACTGCTCTGCTGCAAACATCCATACAGACAGGCACACTGCTCTGCTGCAAACATCCATACAGACAGGCACACTGCTCTGCTGCAAACATCCATACAGACAGGCACACTGCTATGCTGCATACACACACACACTGCTCTGCTGCATACATACAGACACACGCGGCTCTGAGGGGGCCCCACACACGAGGTTTTGGGGGGGGCAGGGCATACATCTCATGGGGGAGAAGCCCAGACAGCTCACCAGGGCCCATAAATCAGGGGGAGGGCACATACAGATCGAGTGGGGGAGGGGTGTAGCACATACCGCTCAGGTCACAGTGGAGAGAGGGCCCACACAGCGCTGGAGGGAAGCACTGTGCTGGGGGTCGCTGGCTGGCACTGCGCCTCCATCTGTGGGACTGAGCAGGACGCCGTGCGGTAGCTCCGCCCACAGATTCAAACCAGACCGTTCGCGCTGTGGTCTGTGCGCCTTAAAGGGATGGTAGCCGTAGATTCCTGCCGAGGACTGCGGTCCCCTGAACTCGGCCCGGGGGCAGCAGAACTGATGAGGCCGAGTGGGCCCCGGCATTTGATGTCAGCCCTGCCTATATAGCACAGTGCAGACCCTGATAGAATTAAGCACCTTCATGTAGTACACAGCACCTATATCATTTAATGCACTTCCATGGTCGTCTGGCCACCACGATTACATAAATTCTCAATTCTCCTCGTTCCCCCGCTGCTCCGGTCTCCTTGGCGCTGCCGTCCACCGCTGTCACTCTGACCTCTCAGCAGGCGCGCAGTGATGACTTGTGTATGAACGCATGCCACCTCTTTCTCAAAAGATATATGTACAAAACAGATCCTCAGAGTGGCCAAGCTTGGGGTCATATGTCTCCGGTGACTGATTAAGGGGGAAGGAGGCTCAGTTTGAGCATTGGATGGGCCAGCCTTCTGTGTATCCACAGTAGACTGTGTGTTCGTGGAAGATTGCTGCTTGACAAATACAAAGAGGCCTTGTCTGCCATCCAAGACAGAATCTGCTCATGCTCTTCTGGGTTGCACACACGTTTACGTTCCAGAGCGTGAAATTTGCTAAGGAACATAGTGAATTCATCAAACTTCTTCTGACCTGACACAGACTCGGTGCCTTGTTGCCCACCACTGACACCATGTTCCTGTCCCTTAAAAACATTGTATTTTGCTGACATAATTGCAGATGTTGATAGCCTAAGCCAAGAAAACTTTGACCTCAAAAATATTGTGGAGAAAGTAGAAATGAGTACTTTGTACCAGGCAGCACAAAATGGTAGAGTCCTGCTTTGTATTTTCAAAAGCCACTAGCAACGTATTAATGTGGCTGATCTGAACATCACAAGGCAGGCTGTGAACCCCTAAATATTGTGGAAACAGGTCCCGATTCCCTACCTAATCCACAATCCCTCCCTCCCTGCTGTGACTTTGTTCAGTGCTATCAGGTCTTAAAAGAGTTGTTGAATTCTGGTTTCTGGACAGTACTTTAAACACTGTCCCTGCTCGGAAATCTGTCCCTACGTACGCTACACCGACCTACACTGCAGGTAGCCCCGAAAAGGGCATTTTGTGTTAAGAGGCCTACAGTCTCCCTAGTAGCTGCTCGCTCTATTCCTATGCTGATACTTATCTGGCTCCAGATGCAATGTGCCAAATTGGCAGCGGAAGGTTTTATATGGACCCCGTGACGCTGAGCGGCCAGCCAATCACATTAATGCCACAACCAAGATGGCTGCGGCATTACTGTGATTGGTTAAGAAGCCCAACATGTTTATTGGCTGCAAATCAGGTGCCAAAACAGCTGGGCCATCCAAATATAGCAGCCTTGTGCATTATCTTGGCTCTGTATCTAAATGTGAGGAGCCCTGTGCAGGATTTTTGGTTTTGTTTTTTTTTATAACTATTTTTAAAAAAAACTACATGTGCACAACTACACAATTGTGATACTCCGCCAAGATAAAGCCGACAGCTGTAGGCTTGTATTCTTAGGCTGGGGAGACCCATGGTTATTGCTCCATTAAATGCAACAATTCTGGCACTTTTACCCGGCTCATCCCGAGTGCTGTGGCAGTTGGGGTAATATAAGGGGTTAGTGACCTCAGGTGAACTCGGTTTGAGTGAATTGACATTGAGACCTGCATCTCGTTGCAGAAAACCACGTTTTTTTGCGAAGAGATGCAGATTGGTGCTGGAATTAATATACCAAATTCCTGCACCAAATCTGCATCTTCTGACAAAAAAATGCATCAAAACATGATGCAGTTTTTTGCCAGGAGATACAGATTTGATGCAGGAATTTGGTGCACTTGTTGCCTCCAACTTTATTAAGGGTTTTGCTGCATACTGTTAGTGCATTTGATTCTGTGCCTGGGCAGGTAAATACTGTTGTCCTTTGTTTCTGTGAATTTTTCTTAACTTGTTTGGGAAAATTTAATTCCTCTTTTTGTGGTATAGCATCTAAATTTAGTAGGTTCTCGCAATACATGAGGACCCTTGACGTTGGGAACTTATATGGTGCTGGGCAGCCCGCCTAGTCTAATAGTATGGGCGTCATCAGTAGGCTGATCCATGACCCTGGCAACACGGTGTTAATCTCTTCACTTCTTTATGGTTTATCCATCGTACGGGGACTGCTGCAGCCTAGGATTTCTAAGCTTGTACTGTGGTAGTGACTGATCACAACCCATCAAGGTGAGCATTTCCATGTTTTACATCCCTCTATCTATTCCACAAGGGTAAGACTCCATATTGCTCCTTTGTCTTTTTCAGTAATTTCTAAAAATTCATGATGTCATATAAACATGGATAATGTACCTTTCAGACATGGTATAAGAACAGATGCATTTCGAGACACTGCTCTTAGACTTTCGTGAGTCTGGTGTTCTTATACCATTTCTAAAAGCCTGTTAGAATTATCCACGTCTATATGATATGAATTTTTAGAAGAAATGTTTAATTAAAGTCTGGATTTATCTAATGTGCCGGAAGCTAGATCATTAATTTTCTCCATATATAAATACCAGTTTCAAATCTGCATCTCCTGGCAGAAAACCACACCTAAACTGCATATTTTTAGCCAGGAGATGCAGATTTGGTGCTGAAATATATAAATTAAATCCCTGCACAAAATCTGCGTCTCCTGGCAAAAAAAACAAAACAAAAAAGGCAGTTTTCTGCCAGGAGATGCAGACTCAATAAAGACCTTTGTACCCCCGGTGTACATCTTCTTTGTTGTGGTGAAACCCCATGTTGTTGTGTGTCTTGCCACACACCGAACCACTCCCAAGCCCATGTGTGACACCTATCCATTAAAGTATAGTTGAACACATCATGGGTATGCAGGACTGGATTACAGCTGTAATGCCTATTGTTAAGGAGCATCTGAATGCCCAGGCGGCTCAAAGCTCTAGTTATAATAGAAAGGCTACAGTCAGGATCTTTAAGAAAGGGGATCACGTATTGGTGTTGGTACCCACTGCTGAAAGTAAATTCCTAGCCAAATGCAAGGGCCCTATGAGATCCGGGAGAAAATTGGGAAATTAAATTACAAAGTGTATCAACCTGGTAGGAGAAAACCAGAACAAATATACCATGTAAGCCTCTTGAAGGCTTGGAAAGATAGAGAATGTATGGTGACTGATGTAACCCCTATTATATCTCCTTCTGACCCTCTGACACCGGCCCGGATGGAAACCAGTGATGAGGAATGCGGGGTGAAGGTTGGGGATGTGCTGACAAAACAACAAACGGGAGTCTCGGAAATTAGTACAGCAGAATACAGACATTCTTAGACTTGCCCAGCCAAAAGTCCGTAATATGGCGTGACATTGTCACCAAACTACATGTTAAGGTACAAATGAAACCATGTCCTGTACTGGAGACTTGTAGGCAAGCCATCGCAGAGGATGTGAAAAAAATGCTACAACTAGGAGTAATTGAAAAATCCAGGAGCGAATGGGCTAGCCCTCTTGTGCTGATCCTGAAGCTAGCTGGATCATTACAATTTTGTAACGATTTCCAAAAGTTTAATGACATGTCAAAATTTGATCTGTATCTATTGCCCCGGGTGGATGAGCTAATTGAGAGACTGGACAAGCCCAATATTTCACAATGCTCGATCTGACCAAGGGTTACTGGCAAGTGCCGCTGACAGGGACAGCAAAAGAAAAGACTGTTTTTGTCACACTGGAGGGACACTATCACTTTGTCGTCTTGTCTTTTGGCTTTCCTTGGGCTCCGGCCACATTTCAGAGGCTGATGGACATAGTGTTAGAACCCCATCAAAACACCATCAAAAGTATGCATCTGTGTATCTCTATGATATTCTCATCTATAGCATTGACTGGCGTTCTCACTTGTCTCAGGTACAAGCGGTAGTGGACTCGCTCAGAGCCACAGGTTTGATGCAAACCCAAACAAGTGTGCAATGTCTCAAAGAAGCTCGCCACTTGGGTTTTATGACAGGCCGAGGAGTTACCACACCCCAAGTTAATGAAGTTGAAGCCAAACAAAACTGGCCCTGCACACTTACCATGAAGCAGGTGAGAGCTTTCCTTGGCATAATGGGGTATTATAGGTATTTCATACCCAATTTTGCTGGAAGGTGGTCAAGGGTGCCAAATCTCTAAAAAAAGAAGTTGGTTATGCTGCATTGGAACCCTCAGGTGAAGGAAGCATTCTAGTCACTAAAGCTTGTCCTGTGTGAACAGCCCATCTTCATCAATCCCAATTTTAAAAAGGGTTTTTTTAATGCAGACATGCCTCAGAATTGGGACTGAGAGCAGTTCTGTTACAGGAACTAAAACCCGGTCACCTACTTGAGTAGGAAGCGCACACCAGCAGAGAAAAACTATAGTATAGTAGAAAAAAAGGGCCTGGCCATAAAATGGGCTTTAGATTCCCTGCGTTATTACCTGCTCAGTCGACCATTCACCTCTGGTCTGCATGAGAAATGCCAAGAAGAGGAACACTACAGTCACCTGGTGGTTTCTCTTCTTACAAACTTTAACTTTACTGTGCAGCATCATGCAGGGAGGTTGCTGGGAATTGCGGATGCGCTATCTAAGCGTCCCTGTGTTAGGGTGAACACTCTAGAATGTTCAGCAGTTGCCTGCTCCTGACCTAATTGGTATGGATCAAGAGCATGCTTGAAAGAATAACATCAGACAGAGTCAGATGTAAGCTTCTCCTTGATCAGAGATTGGCACCAAGAGAGCTTTGTTTCATCAGAACATCTAATATATAAAGCTCAGTGTGTGTGTGTGTGTGTGTGTGTGTGTGTGTGTGTGTGTGTGTGTGTATGTATATGTATGTATGTATATATATTGTGTGTGTATATGTCCGCTAAAGGAATTTGCACCGGCCCATTTACAAACACGAAATTTTGCACAGATGCCTCATGTGACTTATGGAACGTCATAGACTATGTTTTGACAGGAAAATTTAACCCCGCACTTTAGTTACTCTTCAAAATCCTGCCTCCATTAAAATGAATGGAGGTGGGAGCTACAGACTATTAATAGCAACTGTCAGTGGTTGCTATAGGAACAAAATAAACTTCGCATAAGAAGCTTATATGTGAGGTAATAAGATGTCGGTGGGGAGATGGATAGAGAGAGACATAAAGAGACAGAGAGAGCCCTGGGCAAGGAGACAGCCCTGGGCAAGGAGACAGCCCTGGGCAAGGAGACAGCCCGGGCAAAGAGACAGCCCGGGCAAAGATCCACATAGGTAAGGATGATTTGACCTCGAGGAGATCAACATCCAACACCGCGGAGACACCATCACGTGTTTCACAATGCAGTGACACTAGAACAAGGCCCCCTGGGAAAATATGCAAAACAAGAATGCTGCGGAGACACAATCACATGTTTCTCAACGCTGGCAGAAAACTAGCCAGGTCTTTCCCAGGGGGCCTTGTTCTAGTGTCACTGCGTTGAGAAACACGCGATTGTGTCTCCGCGGTGTTTGGATGTTGATCTCCCTGAGGTCAATCATCCCTTACCTATGTAGTCTTCTACTAAGCATTGCTCCCACTAGCCAGTTTCCTACTCCACACTGATGAGGGGCAAATACCCCGAAACAGCTGTCTTTGGATGGATACCATGTTTGGCATAGGTGGTCTCCATGACTGGAGACTGCCCTTCCCGTGTTGTTCCTTCCCAGTGAAAGACCTGGCTAGTTTCCTGCCAGCGTTGAGAAACATGTGATGGTGTCTCCGTGGCATTCTTGTTTTGCGGGCAAAGAGACAGCCCTGGAAAGACACAGAGAGGCAGACACACACACAGAGACAAACACAGAGAGACAGACAGAGATGGAGACAGACTGAAACAAATACAGACAGAGAGAAACAGACAGAGACCTAGACACAGACAGACAAAGACACAGAGAGACACACAGACAGAGACTGGGAGAGAGACAGTTACTATCCCGGGCAACGCACGGGTACTACAGCTGGTAGACTTATAGAAACTAGGAAAAGGGGTGTGGTCGGCTCTACAGTGGGCATGCTCTATGTTCATTGGTCAGTGGGTTGGTCCATGAGGTCATTAGTGGGGTGGTCCTCTAGGCTGGCTAGTGGGTCTTTTTCCTTATATGGTCCTCTTTGTACATCTGGTCATTCCCTGCATACCGGGGCAGGGTGTGGAGAACAGGAAATGGCGGCCATCTTAAATGTGTGTCACGAGATGATATATCTGATCTGACTATGTAAGGTGAAATAATACGTTTCATGAGCGATTTCCTACAACCCCCTACGTCTCAAGATTAATTGTTTGATCTAATGGCTCTCCTCAACACCTGTATGATGGCCAGTGTTCAACCCCACAAGTTTGAACAGAGGGGAAGAAATTGTGAGGCAGTAACCAATGTCATATATGAAGGTCGCTATATATCTTCCAGAGTGTCCTTGGAAACCTTGTGAGATGGATCACTCCCTCAAGCCCTGGGTCTTGCAATGGGCTCATGTCCAGGGAATTCCATTTAATCTTGTAGTGCATAGATGGGTGGGACTGAGTTGGGATCCATGTTGTTGGAGCAGCTTGGCTGTGTGGACTTAACACAGGTCAGTATTGGGCACTGTAAGCCAGGGGCAGACACTGACATCTTGGGGCCTTACCATATGACATGTAAATATATATTTTGAAAATATCAAAATAAAGATAAATATACGTTTAAAAATTACCTTTTATTAATTTCTCTAAAACGACTGACATTGCACTATGAACATACAAGTCATCATAAAGGGGAATAATGTATCTGATTGTCACCCTAAGCCTAAGCTATATCCTAATGTGGCCTACCTGTCAACAGAGCTTTTATGTACCCTAGGGTTCAAGTGGTGCCCCCGTTCCATGACAGCTGTCCCTTTTAAACCCTGTTGCACCCTATCATTGTGTCGGTGTGGGTACCAAGGTGACAGAAAGGAGGTGATCTCAGAATCCCCTTATTTTTCTCTTCACTAAAAAATGTGATAAACTAAATTTACTACTGTAGTGCAGAAAAAAATGCATGCATATAAATATTCTATGTCGGGGTGATGGTCTATTCCCCTCCCAGGCAGCCTACTGCACTAAAAGTACCAGGCGGTTATAAACATCAATCTTTTTTACACCACACTATTCTGTGTACTGTCTTAGAGAATTCACTTACAAGATAATTTGTGACGACAGTATATGACAGTGCTATGTTTAAAGCGCAGTAATCAACAGGATTTTCTTATATAACCTAAAGCCAGTGCATACCTCCCAACTTTTGAAGAACAGAAAGGATACATTTTCACCACTCCAGTAGCCACACCCATTTATCAGTATGGGGCATTCAGCAGATGCCCCGGACTGTTCAGTCAGTCATAGCAGCCAGAACGCTCTTATATTTATATAAACATCCCTTTACACATGTTGCTTCTTTGTATCTGTAAGGCCGTATTCACACGCTGCATAAATCCAGTGTTATTTTATTTCTGCAGGATCCGCACCAAACTACACAATAACAATCTTCTCTGATTATTCCATTTTTGCTGCATTTTTTTTATGTCTTTTCGCCATGATTTTATGCTTTTTTTTGTGTACATGTGAATCTGCTTTTAGGCTAAGTTCACACTTACGTTTTCGATCAGTCACAATCCGTCGTTTTGAGAAACAACTGAATCCTGCAGAGCTTCAGCTTTTTCCCCATAGACTTGTATTAACGACTGATGGTCTTGCATTTCATCCGCTATGCGACTGATCAGTGTGTCGCGCCCTGTGTCGCGCCCTCTTGCTCTCTCGCGTCCTCGTTCTCTCGTTCTCTTGCTCTCTCGCGCCCTCGTTCTCTTGCTCTCTCTCCTCCACGCAAAAACTGAAGTGAGTCGCGCGGTCAGCGGTGACGTCACTCAGGTAGTGCCGGTGTGTGTGCGGTGATGATGGGGGCTCTCTCTCTCCCCCTTTTGCCAGGTAAAATCAGTTGTACCACAATCTGCAACACATCAGTCACAAAACGGATTGTGACTGATGCAAAACAACGGAAGTGTGAAATTAGCCTTAGTGGTTTTGTTGTAGTATAGAAAAGCTTTGATTCTGCACTTTTTTCCATACGTTTTTTGAAGCTTCACATAGAGAAAAAAAAAAAAGCACCTCAGAATTTAGAGGCGTTTTTTCTTGAAATCACATCCACTTTGCTTGGACAGTTAAATGCAGCAGAATTTGTGCAAAAAAAAAACAGCAGAAAAAAATGCAATATTTATGCTACATATGAACACGGAATAAATGTCCAAGCCAAGTAAATGTGGTTTTCATGAAATCTCAACCCTCTGTGCATCTAAAGATGCTTTTGAACTCTGCGTTTTTGCTGTTTTTGTTTTTTTCTCTATAAGCTTCTTTGTGGAGTCTGAAAAAAACGCAAGTGAAAAAAATTGTTACATTTTTAAATACTGAATTAAAGTTTTTCTGTAGTATTAACACTAGAAGTCCCAGAAATTTCGAGCTCCCCCTTGAGGTCCCGAAAGAGGGTCAAATGACCCTTAGTTCTATTCAGTTTGAACTAAGGGGTATTTCTCACACAGCGAGATCGCTGCTGACTCACGGTTTTTGTGACGCACCAGTGACTTCATTAGCGATCTCGCTGTGTGTTACACTGAGCAGCGATCTGGCCCTTGCTGTGAAATCGCTGCTCGTTACACACTGCTCTGGTTCATTTTTTGGACGTTGCTCTCTCGCTGTCAAACACAGCGATGTGTGCTTCACAGCGGGAGAGCAACGATATGAATGTGCAGGGAGCAGGGAGCCAGCTTCTGGCAGCCTGCGGTAAGCTGTAACCAAGGTAAATATCGGTTAACCAAGCGAAGTGCTTTGCTTGGTTACCCGATATTTACCTTGGTTACTAGCGTCCGCAGCTCTCAGGCTGCCAGTGCCGGGTCCCTGCACACGTAGCAGTACACATCGGGTAAATAAGCAAAGCGGTTTGCTTATTAACCCGATGTGTACTCTGGCTAGGAGTGCAGGGAGCCAGCGCTAAGCGGTGTGCGCTGGTAAGCGCTTGGTTACCCGATATTTACCTTAGTTACCAAGCGCAGCATCGCTTCCACGCGTCGCTGGTCGCTGGTGAGATCTGCCTTACTGACAGCTCACCAGCAACCATGTAGCGACGTACCAGCGATCCTGACCAGGTTAGATCGCTGGTGGGATCGCTGGAGCGTCGCTAAAGTGTGACTGTACCCTAACTAGAAACTAAATGGCTAAACTCAATGGAAAACAACAACCTCCTGTGGTGCGACAGTAATGGCCTTAATTACAGAACAAAAGACGTCGATTATAGGATAAATATAGAGGAGAAGAAAAGGAGTACTAAAGGGCCAACCATAATATCAATAAATATTAAAACCATTGCCTTTTGGTATCAAAATATAGACATGTTTATTGCACATCAAATTAGACAATGGTAAAATCACATGAAATAGAAAAAAGACATGAAAAGCAGAAAAATCAGTCCCAGATAACCATTCCCAGATAGGAGGACATCTGCCCAAGATAGCATTATAATACCATGGGTCAGCAGCACCCTGAGATTAACCTAGGAGGAACAGTTTCCTCATAACAGCTATACACAAATAAGACATTAAATAAAGTGCAAGGTGCTAGGTCAGTGCCAGGGCAGAGGTCCAAATGACAGTAGAAGCCCCAACGCGTTTCGCTGGGTTGCTGCTTCGGGGGGCGGTGTGTGATGGTGATTATAGGATGTTAGCTAAAATCCTTCAGGTCATTCGACCCGTCTCTGGGTTCCAAAGGTAGAAATGTTAAATGACCCCTCTCTGGGACTTCTAGTGTTAAAAAAGCATTAAAACCCCAGATTCATATGAGCACTCAACATGTGTCAAATATATGGGAAAACGCAGCAAACACGCAATAATCAGAAAAGATTATTGTGTTTGTGGTGGAAGCATCTGCAGAAAATTGCAGCATTTACGCTGTGTGTGAACATGACCTCAGCAATGCATTTTTATTTTTTTATTGGTTTAATAGAGGAAAATAATTGCGGCATTTTTTTCACCATTTACCGATCCCCATAAATAATCTGATTGCAGTATTGTTCAGGTTGTTACGATTACAGGGACACCAAATATGTCCATGTTATTTGCTGATTTGTGGTAATTATTATTTTATTAAAAAAAAGTGCATTCAAAATGTCATTCATCTAATTTTTATTTATTCTTTCTGGAAATTTTATTATTAGAAGAAAAAAATAATAATTTCCTCTCCCTCTAGAATACAGGTCACAGATGCTGCTCTGCATAATGGAGCTCTGTGTCCAGTGTAATCTGCCCTGAAGAGACAGGATGCAATCCTTCCTCAGACCTCATCAGAGCTTGTGTTGTGAAAGTTGCTGGCTTGATTTTAGGGGGTGGGTGACAGATAGATATAGATATAGATATATATTATGGCACCTTCACTCAGGTAATAAAAACCTGGAAGGGTGGGGGGAGTACATTGTTTTTCGTTAGGCTCCGCACTCCAGCGCTGCCTATGATGGATGAAAAAGAAATTTCAGACACTAAAGCCCCTAAGTATGCCCAGGTCTCTAAGTGTCAGCCCTTCAGGGTTTCATTGCCATGTAGGCAGGAGACTTGTCTAAGCCTTGTTATTTTTTGCAGGGTGGAGGTTCTTCTGTGGGTTCTGGCACCATCCCCAAAAAGAAATGTACCACTACAGTTAGGCGTTGTGCGGTGTGTGATGTAAAACTTCCAGACGCCTATGTTAAGAAGCTCTGCGAGACCTGCATTGCAAAGTTGATATCTGAGGAACAAACTATCCTCCTGTCACACATGAGATCCATGATACGGGAGGAGGTTCAGGCTGTCATTACGAGCCACCCACCAGAGCCCCCGGCGCCTCCTAAAAAATGTCCACGCCATATGTTAGAGTCCTCGGAGGAAGATGAGATGTCCAGGAACTCCGACTCCCCAGGGGAAGATGAGGTCCTGGGTTCCTTGCCAGAGGAGGAGCGGCGTTACTTATTTTCCGCAGGCGACACGGATGAATTAATCCGTGCCGTCCGGAAAACTATGATGGTGGAGGATACGGAAAAACCTCAGCGCCACAGGGTCTTTCCAGTCAATCACCACGTGCGTGCGATGATCCTGGACTAGTGGGAGGAGACTGAGAAACGATTGTTCCCAGGGACTTCAAAGCAAGACTGCCGTTTGAACCCGATGACATCAAAGAATGGGAGGACGTTCCTAAAATTTATGTCCCCGTGGCGAAAGTCGCACGGAAGACGTCAATCCCGTTTGAGGACTCCTCGGGTCTCCAGGACCCCATGGATAGGAAGGCTGGTGGCCTTCTTAAAAAGGCTTGGGAGGCTTCTGCAGCCACCATTAAAGCCAACATTGCCGCTACTTCCGTGGCATGGTCTATGTCTCGTTGGTTGTCAGACCTGGAATCTCAAATTCGGGATAATGTCCCTAGGGACGCCATTTTGGACTCCCTTCCTATGTTAAAACTGTCGACCGGATTCATGGCAGACGCTTCCGTGAGTCGGTGCGGTTTTCTGCCAGGAATGAGGCCCTTCCTAATTCTGCCCGCAGGGCCATATGGTTGAAAACCTGGTTGGGGGACGCAGCATCTAAGAATAAGCTGTGCTCCATCCCTTTTTCGGGTGCCCGGGTGTTCGGTCCTGCTCTAGACGAAATTCTAGGGAAGGCTTCCGATAAAAAGGGTGGTTTCCCAGATGTTAGAGCTTTCCGTCCTCTTCCTTCCCAGAGGTTTCATCCCACTAGGCAAGACTATAGATGCAGGGGTAAGGCGGGCAGATGGGGTTTCCACAAGGGCGGACCAGATAGGCAACCCCCCTTCGAACCCAGAAGGAAGCCGGATAGATCCTGACGCCATTATCGGGGGGAGGCTCAGCAAGTTTTTGGGACACTGGCAGCAGATAACCTCCAATCCGTGGGTCCTTCAAGTGGTGGGGTAGGGTCTATGGATAGAATTTTCAGGGACCCCCCCCCCCCCGAACAGGTTCATCCTGACAAAACCCCAGTCGAGGTCCCTTACCAACTGCCTCTGGTCGGATGTAGATTCCTTACTGCACACCGGGGCAATTCTCCCGGTTCCAGTCTCAGAACAGTTCCTGGGCCATTATTCTTCCCTTTTCTCTGTTGCCAAACCCTCCGGAGAATTCCGGACGATCATAAATTTAAAGCCCCTCAATCTGTGGGTCCGGTACAAGAGATTCCGGATGGAATCAATAAAGTCTACCATTCCTCTCCTCAACACGCACTCAGTCATGGCCACGGTAGATCTGAAAAGCGCATATTACCACATAGCCATTCACCCACACTCCCAGAAATACCTGAGATTTGCATTAGAGAGGGACAGGATATTGTATCATTTCCAGTTCCGGTGCCTTCCATTCGGCCTCTCTTCTGTTCCCAGGGTGTTCGAAGATAATGACGGAAGTAGTGGCACACCTGAGAAGATCCAACATTTCCATCGTCCCTTACTTGGACGAACTTCTGCTATTGGCGGATTCCCCGGAGGAACTCTCCCGGACGATCACCACCACCTTGACGTTGCTGATGTCTCTCGGCTTGGTCATAAACGATCAAAAGTCCAATATCACTGCGGAGACAAGGAAGCTGTTTCTGGGCATTCTTCTGGACTCCGATGCGTGCACATCCTTTTTGCCGTCTCAAAAAGTGGAAGACATCAGATCAAGAATCCAAGCCCTCAGCCGAAAGAAGCAGTGCTCCATCAGGGAGGCCATGAGCGTCGTGGGCATGATGACTTCCTGCATCCAATGTGTTCGCTGGAGTCAATTCCACTCCAGACCGCTCCAAAAGCTGATCCTGTCGTACACTGTGGGATCCCGCTGGTCCCTCCATTACAAGATTTCCCTAACTCCTCAGGTCATTCACAGTCTAAGTTGGTGGATGTGCAGGAAAAAATCTTCGATTGGGCATTTTGTGGGCCTGCTCGCCATCCGTCACACTCACGACCGATGCAAGTCAGACAGTCTGGGGCGCCCATGTGAACTCCCTTTACTTTCAGGGCAGATGGCCTCCAGAAGTGTCAACCCAGTCGTCCAATTTCAGGGAGTTGCAGGCTGTCTGGCAGGCTCTGAAGGCAGCTCATCCTTTGTTCTGGGGTCAACATGTTCGGGTCCTATCGGACAATGTTACGACAGTAGCCTTCCTTCGCCATCGGGGGGCTCTCGCCACCCACCTCTGCAGGCTCTGGCATCGAAGATCTTTCAGTGGGCAGAACGCTCGGTTCTCTCCATATCGGCGGTTCATCTCAAGGGCTCGGAAAATCATCTCGCGGACTTCCTGAGCAGGCGCACGATCGACCCCTCAGAATGGGAGCTGAAGGACAGTGTCTTTCAGGATCTGGTCAGACGATTGGGACAACCCCAGGTAGATTTGTTCGCGTCCAGAACCAATGCAAAGCTGTAAGTCTTCTCTTCTCTCTGAATCCCCGGGATGCTCCTGCTGCGATCGACGCCATGGCCCAACCATGGTCCATGGGTCTGGTGTACGCCTTTCCGCCTCTGCCGTTGCTCCGTTGAGTAATCCGGAAGGTTCAACAAGACTGAGGCCATGTGATTCTCATAGCCCCATTTTGGCCCAAGCGGAGCTGGTTCTCTTTACTCAGAAACCTGGCAGTTGCAGATCCGGTCCTACTTCCCTTGACGGGCGATCTCCTCAGCCAATTGTCCAGTTCTTCACCAGGACCTGGATCACCTTCAGCTATCGGCCTGGATCTTGAAGGGAGGTTCCTGAGACTAAAAGGCTTGTCGCTTGATGTCATCGCTACACTCCAGGCAAGTCGTAAGCAGATTACCCGGCCCATATACGGGAAGATCTGGAAGAAATTCTGCTCCTTTCTGGGTGAAGAGCCTGTTGACAGTTCTCAACCTAATATTCCGAAAATCTTGATTAACTGCAACTGGGATTCCACAAGGGTCTTACGCCTAGCACTTTAAAGGTCCAAATATCGGCACTCAGCGTCTTCTTTGACGTGCCATTGGCTTCCAATCCCTGGATTCCGAGATTCGTGAAGGGGATACAGCGCCTTCGGCCTACAATTAGACCCACAGTGCCTCCCTGGGATCTGACTTTGGTGCTCAACGGCCTTTGTGATTCTCCGTTTGAGCCCTTGTCTACCATTTCAATGGATCATTTATCCTTCAAGGCGCTGTTTTTAGTGGCCATCACCACGGCTAAGCGGATTGGTAAATTACAGGCTTTGTCTATCAGGGAGCCTTATCTTCAGATTCTAGATGACAGGATTGTACTGAAACTTGATCCAACATTTCATCCCAAAGTGGTATCCTCGGCTACCCTGGAACAGGAAGTGGTTTTGCCATCCTTTTGCCACAACTACACGAACCAGAAGGAACAGAGGCTGCATTTCTTAGATGTGAAGCGAACAGTACTGTGCTATTTGGAGGCCACCCGGAGCTGGAGATTGGACTCCACCTTATTCCTTCAGTTCAGGGGTAGAAATCGAGGAAAATCGGCATCAAAGGCTGTACTGTCTCGATGGTTTAGATCCACAATATCCTCAACCTATCAATTGGCAGGTAGAACCCCGCCAGATCACCTTAGGGCCCACTCCACTAGATCGCTATCTACCACATGGGCAGAAAGGGCGGGGGCCTCACTAGACCAGATTTTGGGTTTTTAACCTCTTGTGTTCCTGTCTCTGTAGAGGGCGGAGGAAGCAACCTCCTGTGGTGCTGTCATTATGGATCCTGGAAACATCATTACCGGTAGGTAGTAATTCCTATTTTTTTTTATTGTGCATATTTAGCATAGCATGAGTAAGAGCTCCTAGGAGCTCGAAACGTGTAAGGACGGATACATTTGTTGTTTTTTTAAAAGGATGGAATTTTTAAATATGCACAATAAAAAAAAATATAATTTTATCTAAGTTTGCGTGGATTAAAGAAAGATATATATTATTTTCTCATTTCTTTATAATAGTTTTATGGGAACAAAAGAATCTGACTTTTTCCTTCAGCTACATAGAGATACAGTATCCATCTCTCTATATCTCTATCTCAACCATCACCTTTACCGCCGCCTCCAGTGATTGTTGATTTTAACTTAGAATTTCAGGTGTCCAGGATATTTGATTCTAGTTTTGTTTGCCATTCTCTCCAATACTTGGTACACTGGAAGGGTTATGGTCCAGAAGAAAACATATGGGTACCAACAATGGAAGTTAATACCATAGGTTGATGCAATCCTTACATGAGTCTCATCTGGACAAACCTGGCCCTGAGGGTCCGGAGGCCCCTCGTAGAAGTGGGGAGTACTGTCACGAGTGTCTCAGCATTTGGTTGATCGCAGATCCATTTTAGAATCCACTCATTGCTTATCCAGAGTATCAGCGTATTTCATTCCATTTTGTGCTGAATGGGTTAAGGTCTCTTTTCTATCCTGCTGAGATTAACTTATAGCTGTTAATCTAAGCTGCAGCTACAACTTTCCACTATATTAACACTGCTTACTCTCTCCTTTGCCAGCTATAGCTTATTCTTTAACTGACCACAGTGAAGGAGCTTGTCTCTGGAGAAGCTGAGGTGTTTCTGTTGGAGCTGAGACGCTTCCTGCTTGAGTACCTCTAGAGAACTATTTCTTGTGTTTCTCGTGTTTGTCTTACCTACCTCGTGTTGTTTTGTTTTAGTGGTGAGACTAGCATGTTGCTGGCCTTCGTACTAGTCAGGGTGCATTGAGGGCAAGCGAGGGCCTAAGCACTTGATGGGTGCACAGGGGGAAGAACCAGTCTAGGGATGTTAGGAAGTACAGGCAGCCCAAGCTGAAGGTTAAGAAACAGCAACAAAGTGGAAAAACCTTGGCACTACTTACACTGGAGATCAAAATTAGAGAACACACAATTTCCTAAATGTTAAGGTCTTTGTGTAGTCCTATGTGATTATATCCTAACATGAGTAAACTAGAAGTATTTTAAGCTTATTTCATAAATTGAATTTATTCCAAAGGACATAATTAAAATGTAAATGAAATAAATGAAGAAACACATCAAAAATTAGACAACACTTTTTCAGATACCGGCAAGTTATAGGTGTTAATCTGGCACCTGGTGCTAATTTCCTTAATTATCTGACAAACCCTATGTAACTGGCAGCCTAACTTTCCGGATTGCCCTGACCTTGCAAAAATGGTGTGGCATTCCAAAGTGACTGAAACCCTCTGGCAGCAGGTTGTCTAGATGAAGGCCAAAGGGGTGACACGATCAGCCATAGCAAGAGAAGTTTGTTGTTCCAAGTCTGTGATTTTGAGAATCACCCTCGAAAGACAAATGCAAGAGCGTACAGGATAATACGTAGAATCTCCATAAGTAATCGTTTCAAGACTGCAGCTGGATTTGCTCGCCAGTTCAGCACTGAACGGGGTAAGGATCTATTTCGTCATACAGTGTCATGACATTTAAGAGTATTTGGACTGAAACCTCTCATTAGCAGAAAGAATCAAAAGGCTAGACTCTCCTTTAGTGAGGAGCATGTTGTGTAGACAGAGGAGAAGTGGTCCACAGTTCATTTTAGTGATGAAAGAAAGTTTTGGGTCTGATGGGAAACATGTTCGTCGACAAACTTTGGAAAGACAACCCAAGTGTGTTAAGAAATCCGTGTAAGGTGATGGAGGAAGTGTCATGGTTTGGGGAATGTTTTCTGCATCTGCAATGTGTTTTTGGATCATTTCACCACCTTGCTTCCACATTTCCTAGCCTGTGACCTCCCCACTCTTGTCATGGGGGACTTTAACATCCCTATTGATGATCCCCTCTCCCCAGCTGCCACTCCTCATCTTTTATTTCTAACCTCCTCTCTTGGCCTTTCACAATTAACTAACTCTCCTATGCATGAAGGCGGGAATACTCTGGACCTGGTCTTCTCCCGTCTCTTCTTAGTGCATGATTTTACTAACTCCCCTCTTCCACTCTGATCACAACTTTGTTTCATTCTTGGTCAAGAACTGTCAATCCACTCAGGACGCCCCCACTTACCACCCATATAGGAATTGACATGCCATTAACACCCAAACATTTCTGAAGAAGCTGTAATCATCATTGGCCCCAATCTCTTCACTCTCGTGTCCTGACTCGACTGTAAAACATTACAATGAAACCCTGCAGAGTGCCCTTTATGAAGCTGCACCTGCTACACGCAGAGCAACTCTGCACAGATGGCAGCAGCCCTGGCACATGTTGCAAACACGCTTTCTCCAGCGGCGCTCCAGGTGCTCTGAATGTCGGTGGAGAAAATCCAATCTAGCCACAGATTTCATCCATTATAAGTTTATGCTCAAAACATACAATGCTGCCCTTCACCTCTCCAAACAAGCATACTTCAACACCCTCATCACCTCTCCAGCCAACAATCTTAAGTGACTCTTTGATACTTTCCACTCCCTCCTTGCACCAAGAGTTCTGGCCCCAACCACTAACCTCAGCGCCGACAACCTGGACAATTATTTTAAAGAAAAATTGACCATATACACCAGGAAATTTTGTCAGTCTCATAACACCACACATTGTCTGCCCTCCTACACTTCATCTAGCTCACTTTCACTCTTTGATCCAGACACAAAAGAAGTTACCAGGCTCCTTGCATCTTCTCACCCAACTACCTACACCAGTTACCTTATTCCCTCATATCTCCTTAAATCTGTTACCCCAGCTGTCACCACTCACCTAACTAAAATATTCAATCTCCCTCCTCTGGTGTCTTTCCCACCTCTTTCAAACATGCCAGCATACACCCATTACTTAAAAAAAAAATCCCTGGACGAAAACTGCCGCGCTAACTACAGACTAGTTTCTAATCTCCTCTTCATCTCCAAACTCCTCGAACCTTATCTGTCAGATATCTCTCTCCTCGACCCTCTGAAGCGATAGACTGAGGGACCTTCCATTCTGCAAAGTAAAGCGGGCTTTACACGCTACAATATATCTTATGATGTGTCGGTGGGGTTATGTCGTAAGTGACGCACATCCGGCATAGTTAGTGACGTAGTTGCGTGTGACACCTACGTGCAACCCAGATTGTTCGCAAAAACGTTTATCGCATACACATCCATTTTCTAAATATTGTTCGTCTTGTTGAACGAAACCGGTATATTGTAATGTTTGACACCCTACCAACGTCGAGCCTCATCGTTCTTATGTACGTCATATGCGACGCGGGCATGTCTTTACACGCCCTGCCTCACGCCCACCGCTATGATTGGTGTTACCAACTGCGTAACGAAAAAAACAAAAAAATTACCTTTAAAATATGCAAACACAAAAATGAAATCCGCACAGGAACCAAGACCACAGAACGCACGTGCGTCACCGGTGTTTGCGCAACAACTCTGCCGCAGATGAAGCCTTTTATAGTCAAGACATCCAAACGCAAAGATCAGGTGAACAGAAATCAAGAAATTAAGGACGTATGTGCGTGGGTAGGGCGAGACTTCACACATACAAGGGTGTAAACTATGTGCGAATCTACGACTTTCATTCCCGGAAAAGGGGAGTAATATGCCGGTGTCATTGTAAACACTATCTCCTAGATCTAACAAGCTATTGATTGATGTGGCATAGTGTAGAATATCCATGTGTGACGGCTCCTAGACGACCTATGTACGATCTCTGCAGATCGTATATATGACCTGGGCGTGTCACATCGCATACGAGATGGCATACGAAATTGTAGCGTGTAAAGCAGCCTTTAGTCACGAGATCAGATGGACTTAATGGGTAAACCAAGAAGAAAGTTTATTTATCAGGGCAACAAACAGTAGCTGCAGAGCAGCGGGATAGGGACCAAAGGGAGCAAACTGTAATAGAAACAATTCAGGTACAACAGTGTATACTTTAGCTGAGGCGGACGGCCCAGGTTGTCCTCTAAAGGAAAGCTGGGCTCATCAGGCAAGGAACTCTCCTTTTTGCGCACTTCTGTCTCTCAGCTCTGCCAGCCCGCCACTTCCTGCTTCTCTCTCCACTTCCCCCGGGCAGACCACACACACCCACAGCAGCAGGGGAGCCAGTCTCCCGAGGCTACAGTGCAGCGCAGTCTTAAAGCCACAGTAGCACAACATCCTTAATAGGGGCCGCACTCCCCCCTACACGTCTACAATTTGGTTTCCACTCCTTACACTCTACTGAAACTGCTCTTACTAAAGTCTCCAATGATCTACTAACAGCTAAAACTAACAGTCACTACTCCCTGTTGATTCTCCTGGATCTCTCTGCTGTATTTGATACTGTGGATCACCAGCTCCTCCTCATTATGCTCCACTCTATCTGTCTCAAGGACATTGTTCTCTCTTGGTTCTACTCCTATCTCTCTGACCGCTCCTTCACTGTTTCTTTTGCCGGCTCCTCTTCCTCTCCTCTTCCCCTTGCAGTCGGGGTTCCTCAGGATTCAGTCCTAGGCCCTCTCCTTTTCTCTATACACTGACCCTATTGGACAAACCATCAGCACATTTGGTTTCCAGTACCATCTCTATGCTGATGACACTCAACCTTATACATCGTCCCGTGACATCACCCCTGCATTATTACAACATACTAGAGATTGTCTGCTGTCTTTAACATCATGTCCTCCCTCTATTTAAAACTGAACCTGTCAAATCCTGAACTTCTCATGTTTTCTCCCTCTCCCAACCTTCCCACACCCAATATTACCATTTCTGTGTGTGGTTCTACCATTACGCCCCAGCAGCACGCCTGCTGTCTTGGGATTATATTTGACTCTGATCTCTCCTTCGCTCCCCACATTCGTTCACTCATTCATGTCACCGCCACCTCAAAAGCATCTCTAGAATTTTGACCATTGACTCTGCAAAAACTCTTACTGTTGCTCTTATTCATTCTCGCCTGATTACTGTAATTCTTTACTAATTGGTCTCCCTGTTACTAAACTCTCTGCTCTCCAATTCATTTTGAATGTCGTAGCCAGGATCATTTTCCTCTCCAACTGCTTCACTGATGCCTCTGCTCTGTGCCAGTTATTTCACTGTTTGCCTATCCATTACAATCCAATATAAACCTATCACTCACCCACAAAGCTCTCCATAGTTCTGCACCGTCCTACATCTCCTCCCTCATCTTTGTCTATCACCCCACCTGTGCCCTCTTTTCTGCTAATGACCGAAGACTTATATCCTCAATAATTCGAACCTCCCACTCCCATCTTCAAGATTTCTCGCGAGCTGCGCCAATGCTCTGGAACACACTAACAAGAACAATTCAATTAATTCCCAACATCCACACCTTTTAAGCAGGCCCTAAAAATGCATTCCTTTAGATTAGCCTATCACCTCACCTCCCTCATCTAATCTAGTCCCATTCTGCCCTTCATAAAATTTTCTTCCAACTCTCTTGTCCCCTGTATCTTTTGGTTGCACTCCTCTTCATGTACTTTTTTACACTATGGATAAATTGTGGCTGACAAGCCGGTCCACGCAGCTGCTTTTGAATCCCCTATTAAATCTATAGCTGGACCATATATGACAAACTCCCCCCCCCCCAACCTTGTATTGTCACCCCTGAATTGTAAAGTGCTGCGGAATATATTGACGCTATATAAATAAAAAATATTACTTATTCTGCAGCAGGAGTTGGACCTCTCATACAGCGATATAGCAGAGTGAATGCAAGTGTGTATCAGAACCTTCTTTAACAACACGTGAGCCCTGAGAGCAGGTTCCCACACTTAGCCACAGTGGGGAGCGGGGCCCGGCAAGTCCCAGACTACCGGGCCACTACAGTGAATCTAAACTTTGCACCAGGAGGCAGGTCATCAGGCAGATCATCAGGCAGCACTGCAGGGGACAGGACCCGGACGAGCTCCCCTTGAGAGGCAGCGGCACCCAGAGACTTGATTTACCCGGTTGTCAGCGTCTGCTTACTGGCTGAGTGAGTACATGAGTGATCTCCCCGTCACGGGACCCAGTATCATCTTCCAGAGCCCCGGGGCATACCCCTACCCATGGAGGGTAACGACACCTTGCTGCCCCATTCCATCACCTCGGGTACTCCCAACAACGGCAGCGGCGGTACTCCCAATTACCGCACAGGTGGCGTCACAAACTATAATCTCCCTGTAAATATCCCCTTTTACTTTAGAGTGTGGCCCCAAGCCCCCGGGTCCGGAGACCCTCGAGCCACGAACAGACATTGCCCACAGATCCGAGCGGTTCAATCCGCTGCTGGGGTGGCACAGCTCCATGTAAGACAATGCTGCAGCTCACATCTGGAAGTATTTTCTCAGCCCTAATCAGCCTGAGGAAAAAATTGCAGCATGCTGTGATTGTCTGCAAGTGTCTCATCACTGGCACCTATACAAGTCTATGGGTGCAAGTGAAACCATTGAATGCTGGTCACGCATATGGCGCTCATTTAACTTTGATGCTCAAAGTGGCCACCGTCAGCTGCAATGCACATCTGGACTCTGGACAGCATACTGTATCTTGCTGCACATTGTGCAATATGGTAGGTGACACGTTTGCACAAGCATCTGTGATACGTCGTCGTAGGTCCTGCAATGTTGGTGGAGGGGTCGCATACACCTGCTGTTTGATGTGACCTCACAGAAAGAAGTCAAAATGGAGTCAGGTCAGGTGAGCGTGGAGGCCACCAATGATTTGTAGGAAGGTCTCCATGAGGTATCACTTCACGTCCGCAGCCTTGTGAGTTTTACACATTCTATCATAGCATTTCTGTATGCAAGGTGTCGATTCGCAATAGATGGTTTCATTGCGTAGTGCATGGCTACTTTACTATACCTAGACACCACTTCTATGCCTATAGCTGCCGCTGTTCTCAAGTTAATGGGTGGACACACTGTATACAGCATTCTAACATGCTGTATTTAAGAGCCCAGACCACTGTGTAGAACATAAAGACTTTATAATACTCACCTAAACCAGTCGCTGCTCGGATCCGGGTTCGTTACTGTGGCTCGAGTGATAGCCGGAATCCGGGCTTGTACAGCCGACCGTCCTTATAACCGTAGGAAGGGGATATTTACAAGGGATTGGTTTGTCAGTGATGCCACCCGTGGGTTGCGGTGAGAGTGGGTAGCACCGCCGCTGCCTGATGATGGGACTCCCGGGGCTGATGGAGCGGGGCAGCAGGATGAAATCCCCTCCACGGGTATGGGAGGTGTAGTCCCAGGGCCCAGGTGAACTGGGGTGGTGATTGCAGAGGGACATGCAGGGCAAGACCGGGGATGGTTGGTGTACTCACAGTTCCAAGGAATTGCACACACAGTCCAGTGGTAAACCAAATTGCCAGTGACCGGTCGCCTCTGGCGGGTGTATTCTGGTCCCACACCCGGATGTAGCAAACAGGGATCCCTTCCTCCTGCACTCAGTGTTTGTGTCTTCACTGGGACAACTCCGCTTGGAACGGGGAAGTCCACTCCCGGTACTGCGTATGTTGGGAGCTGTGGCCCGAGAAATTTGACCCTTGGGATCTCTGTGGGTTCTGACGGACACCCTATCACCCGCGTTGGGCTTCCTTTTTTTTCTCTCTGGGCTTCTGTAGAATAAGGCCTGAAACCTTGTCCCCAGCTGGTCAATTGACAAGGGGCTTGCAACCTTCCTCGCCCTAGGGTCCAGGTACCCAGTCTGTGCACGGCCTTCGGACCGGATTCCCGCTGTCGGCACCGGTGGGCTACAACCCTGCCCTGGTCCACTTTAGGTGTTCCATAACCGGACACAGTCGCCTGTGGTACTGCCTGCCATCTACCATTTTGTCCGGTCAGGCCCCAACCCCTGACTCAACTGCACTCCACAACTCTACTGTTAGCTCAGTACTGTGTTCCCACCCCTGACACCTCAGAACCCCTAGGTGAGCGCTCCCATCCGCCTGGTCCCGCCCACTGCTGTGTCCCTATTGTCATGAGGGGGTGACTAGGGGTGACTGGCCGATGTTGTGCACCTGGGTGTGGGTTTTGTGTTGGTGAGCCAAGGAGGGTGGAGATTTGTACCTGAGAGATTGTCCAACCTCTGTGACTACCTGGTTTTGCCAAGGCGTCACACATGCGTGGGAATGGTGAGTGTGTATGATGTAGACGCATCATGCACCGCGGCATCACAAGATGGAGGACGAAGATGGCCGAAAGAGAAGGCGCCGGTACCGGTGGACGAAGACGCCCATTTGAGCCATATCCACCACAACGACCATTTAAGTGATTATTATAAATTGTTTTTTATGTTCTACACAGCGGCCTTACAGTCATATGAAAAAGCTTGGGCACCCCTATTAACCCCTTCATGACCGTGGGCAGTAAAATTACGTCCTATTTTAACGTGACTTAACGACCAGGGACGTAATTTTACTGCCTAAACTTCATTTGATTGCCGTGGCCATAGCAACGGCTGTCAAATGATGTTGTGTCGCCCTGGACAAGCCAGGGGCCACAGAGCACAACACCAACACACCCCACACTCCCTGCAGGCACATCAAGGCGAGACAAAAAACCCTTGTTGCCTTCCCCAGGGGCTGATGTCCACACCAGGGAGTGGAGCCAGGCGGTTGGTCTCCACCCACCAAGGAGTTCACAGTCCTGGAGGAGGGAAAAGGAGCAGTCTAGTTTGGACAGTGAAAGTGGAAGGAGGAAAAGTGAGAAGTAGTGAAGTGGCAAGAGAGCGGACTGAAGTGAGTCCGGGTGTGTGGCCCGGACGGAGCAGAAAGGTTGGCAGACGGTGGTGACTGTCTGCAGGAGTGGCCGATTGGAGTCTACCGTAAGGACCGTGGACGGATGGTGGCCCGGCGGTACCGGACCAGTACACAAAGAGAAGCCAGCACCAGTAGCAGGGGCCTTTCGGACCCCGGCAAGGCTAGGAGTCGCCGTGAAGTTGCCGAATCCGTTAGTGAAGGGGACCTCCGGGTTTCCAAACAGTGAAGTCTCGACAGAAGGCAACCGTCCAACCATGAAGGGGAGACACCGCCACCGCCAAGGGCAACCGTTTCCCAGGGCCAGCGCCTGCGGGCAAAAGGGGCTCCTCCGGCCTACATCCAGGTCGGGGAGCGGGTTACCGGTGGGAACCCATCGGAATCAACATAGATCATAGGTGCAGGGAGAGACAGTCACCGCTAACCTGCAGGGAACAACAACACCGCAGCCGTCCGAGGGACCCGTCCATCCAGCCGCTTGTTTTTCCGTGAACTGTGTCATCATCATTGGGCTGAGTGAGTACCTCCGTGCCATGCGGCACAGCGCTGCCCCTGCGACCCTGCACCTCACCAGGCCCTGCAACCCGCCTGCCATCATCCCTACCTACTCCATCACCGGGCCCCGGGACAACCAACCCCCTACCCACGGAGGGGAGAAATAACATCTCAGCTGCTCCCTGTCACCGCTCCCGGGATCCCCGTCCAGAGCAGCGGTGGTGTCCACACAATCACCACAACCGTTGGTGGCGTCACGGACAATATCCCCAAAACCAAACCACCCCTTTTCACTCACGGGCGAGGAGCGCCGCTCGAGTCCCCGGGATCTGGCCCATCGCTCGAGCCACCGAGCAGCAGCAGCCGCAGAGCAGCGGCAGCCGGACCCGAGCAGTGGGAGAGCGCAGCGTCCCCTCCTCTGCCCGCGACAACTTGGCGTCACGAACAGGATCTTACCGCTCTGCCGTCTGGTAGAGGTGCGCCTTGTTACCGCCGGAGGTGTCCGGCCGAAAAATTTCAGAAACCGCCAAAGTTCCCGCTCGAGCGTCTCCTCGAGTAGTGGAGGCGCGAAGGCCAAAACCCCACCCCTGTAGAGGAGGAGCCGGAAAGAGGCTAAGGGGGACGGAAACAAGATGTCTGCGCTCGATGGAGCTGCTGGAGGAGCGGCGGTCGCAGCCGCAGTGGCACCCGTGAATGGGAATGGGCCTGTCCAGGTCCCGGCCGCGCTGGCGGGGGGTGCCGCGGTCCCAGCTCTCGCTCAGGTGATGCCGTTCTCCTTGCCCTATGTGCCCGGAGCTACCTGGCTGCCGCAGTACGACGGGAAACCTGATGCGTTACAGGTCTTCCGGAAGAAGCTTAGCCCGCTCCTAGAATTGTACCCCCTGACTGATAAGCAACGTGCAGCGGTAGTGCTGGGGCAGCTAACCGGCGCGGCTGAGCAGGAGGCGGAGACCTGGGCCGAGGGGGACCGGTTCTCTGTAGCCACCATCTTTGAGAAACTACAGACTGCCTTTGAGACCCGTACCGAAGCCGAGCTGAGGATGCAGTTTTACCAATGTCGGCAACGGCCCGTGGACAGCATTCGGGACTATGCTTTACGTCTGCAAACCGCCCTCTGCACACTGAAGCGGGTGGACACCATCAATGAGGCGGACAGCAACAAAATGTTAGTAGAGCAATTTGTGCAGGGGATGAGGTCCTCCGAGGATCACAAACAACTCCGGCTGTGGGCCCTAGAACACCCTGATGTGGACTTTGCTGTGTTAAAGGAACGGGCCATTAAAGCTCTGCAACCTCCAGCTTCGGAAGTCTTGGAACCAGCCCCGTGGCCAGTTGAGACGGCCCCCGTTGTGGTGGCCCCTGCCCTACCAGCATCTCCAGTACCTACAGCTCCAAGCAGAACGATGGAAGAACTGGCTGGCCAGGTCCGCCGCATGGATGGAGACCTCGCCAAGATCCTCGCCGCACTCCAGCCTCAGACCAGATCCCAGCCTCCGGCAAAGATACAGCTCGCCGACCGTCCTGAGGACGTCCCCTGGATGCAGCGGGGAGAAGAACCAATGACTCACGGTATGGACCCCCGATTTGTTACAGGTGCAGCAAACCCGGCCACTACTCCCGACGGTGTCCGTTAAACGAGCAACCCCTGGGGCCACGGGCCAATCCTCAGGAGTAGAACCCCATGGCCCCCCAGACTGGCGGGACCGGTACATTGGGGCCCGGCCCATCATTCCCGTGGCTGTGGACGGCATACCGGTGATGGCTCTCCTGGACACTGGATCACAGGTAACCACTACACCATACACACTGTATCAACGGTATTGGGGGAAAGACGAGCTGGCTCCCCCCAGATGCTAGTATAACACTGATTGCTGCTGATGGACTCCCATTGACCCAAGTGGGATACAAACAAGTGGCCATGACTGTGGGGCGAGCTGAACTGCAACACCAGGGTATGATTGTGATAATGAATGAACCCAGTGATCATAACCCGAAGATAGTGCTAGGAACCAATGTGATGGAGCACTGTATGAGTGATGTGCTGACCCTACTGCAGCAGCTGGCCGCCACGGCGGCGGGGAGTCGACAGAGAGCTGTGCAGCGCGAGATCCGAGCCTTGATGTACCGCCAGCATGTGAACTCGACAGGAGGAGAGATTGGTGGGGTGAGGGTGATGGATGTTGCCCCGTTGATTGTGCCCCCTAGGAGCGAGATGATGATTTGGTGAAGGGCAGCAGTAGGGCCCCAGGGACGTGACTACCCTGCCATGATCGAGCCCATGCCCTCCGAGCACTGGCCCACAGTAATGGCCGCCCGAGGGGTGGTAGATGTAAAGAAGGGGAGAGTGCCTGTGAGGGTGCTGAACTGCGGGGAGGAAGAAGTCAGGCTTCCCCGGTATGCTACACTTGCCAAATTGCTCACTCTGGATCCCCACACGATCCGCGAGGCAGTTCCCTCAACCTCACCACCGACTGCGAGCACTCAGCCGCCCCAAGGGGAGTTAGATGAGTGGCACCAACAGCTACATTGAAGAAAAAACAAAAAGCCAGCACCAAATGTGCACTACAGCACTAAACATTCCAAACTGTACTTATTATAAAAAATGTTTTGAGATTTTTGGCAAAAAATTGCAATTTCTTGAGCTGCTTCGCCACGTCACGGCAAATCTCATTTGAAGCAGTCCTACACTAAAATATTTTTATAAAATGTGCCATACGGCCTCACATATGAATAGTAGAACTGCTCTTAGCAGCACTCACCTGGTCTATTTCAATCCCGTACCCATGACTGAGTCATGGCTGTGGGCGGGACAGGTCCAAGCAAATGCTGCATGAAGTAAATAGCCTGTGGACAAAGCCTGATGACTTAATGTGAACAGTCACCAACCGCCAAAATCCAGACAGATGGAATACATCCCAAATTGGGGTGCATAGCAAGGTGGAGGTCAACCACCGACCAATTCAATGAAGAAAAAACAAAAAGCCAGCACCAAATGTGCACTACAGCACTAAACATTCCAAACTGTACTTATTATAAAAAATGTTTTGAGATTTTTGGCAAAAAATTGCAATTTCTTGAGCTGCTTCGCCACGTCACGGCAAATCTCATTTGAAGCAGTCCTACACTAAAATATTTTTATAAAATGTGCCATACGGCCTCACATATGAATAGTAGAACTGCTCTTAGCAGCACTCACCTGGTCTATTTCAATCCCGTACCCATGACTGAGTCATGGCTGTGGGCGGGACAGGTCCAAGCAAATGCTGCATGAAGTAAATAGCCTGTGGACAAAGCCTGATGACTTAATGTGAACAGTCACCAACCGCCAAAATCCAGACAGATGGAATACATCCCAAATTGGGGTGCATAGCAAGGTGGAGGTCAACCACCGACCAATTCAATGAAGAAAAAACAAAAAGCCAGCACCAAATGTGCACTACAGCACTAAACATTCCAAACTGTACTTATTATAAAAAATGTTTTGAGATTTTTGGCAAAAAATTGCAATTTCTTGAGCTGCTTCGCCACGTCACGGCAAATCTCATTTGAAGCAGTCCTACACTAAAATATTTTTATAAAATGTGCCATACGGCCTCACATATGAATAGTAGAACCTCCACCTTGCTTTGCACCCCAATTTGGGATGTATTCCATCTGTCTAGATTTTGGCGGTTGGTGACTGTTCACATTAAGTCATCGGGCTTTGTCCACAGGCTATTTACTTCATGCAGCATTTGCTTGGACCTGTCCCGCCCACAGCCATGACTCAGTCATGGGTACGGGATTGAAATGGACCGGGTGAGTGCTGCTAAGAGCAGTTCTACTATTCATATGTGAGGCCGTATGGCACATTTTATAAAAATATTTTAGTGTAGGACTGCTTCAAATGAGATTTGCCGTGACGTGGCGAAGCAGCTCAAGAAATTGCAATTTTTTGCCAAAAATCTCAAAATTTTTAAAATAAGTACAGTTTGGAATGTTTAGTGCTGTAGTGCACATTTGGTGCTGCTTTTTGTTTTTTCTTCATTGAATTGGTCGGCGGTTGACCTCCACCTTGCTTTGCACCCCAATTGGGATGTATTCCATCTGTCTAGATTTTGGCGGTTGGTGACTGTTCACATTAAGTCATCGGGCTTTGTCCACAGGCTATTTACTTCATGCAGCATTTGCTTGGACCTGTCCCGCCCACAGCCATGACTCAGTCATGGGTACGGGATTGAAATGGACCGGGTGAGTGCTGCTAAGAGCAGTTCTACTATTCATATGTGAGGCCGTATGGCACATTTTATAAAAATATTTTAGTGTAGGACTGCTTCAAATGAGATTTGCCGTGACGTGGCGAAGCAGCTCAAGAAATTGCAATTTTTTGCCAAAAATCTCAAAATTTTTAAAATAAGTACAGTTTGGAATGTTTAGTGCTGTAGTGCACATTTGGTGCTGCTTTTTGTTTTTTCTTCATTGAATTGGTCGGTGGTTGACCTCCACCTTGCTTTGCACCCCAATTTGGGATGTATTCCATCTGTCTAGATTTTGGCGGTTGGTGACTGTTCACATTAAGTCATCGGGCTTTGTCCACAGGCTATTTACTTCATGCAGCATTTGCTTGGACCTGTCCCGCCCACAGCCATGACTCAGTCATGGGTACGGGATTGAAATGGACCGGGTGAGTGCTGCTAAGAGCAGTTCTACTATTCATATGTGAGGCCGTATGGCACATTTTATAAAAATATTTTAGTGTAGGACTGCTTCAAATGAGATTTGCCGTGACGTGGCGAAGCAGCTCAAGAAATTGCAATTTTTTGCCAAAAATCTCAAAATTTTTAAAATAAGTACAGTTTGGAATGTTTAGTGCTGTAGTGCACATTTGGTGCTGCTTTTTGTTTTTTCTTCATTGAATTGGTCGGTGGTTGACCTCCACCTTGCTTTGCACCCCAATTTGGGATGTATTCCATCTGTCTAGATTTTGGCGGTTGGTGACTGTTCACATTAAGTCATCGGGCTTTGTCCACAGGCTATTTACTTCATGCAGCATTTGCTTGGACCTGTCCCGCCCACAGCCATGACTCAGTCATGGGTACGGGATTGAAATGGACCGGGTGAGTGCTGCTAAGAGCAGTTCTACTATTCATATGTGAGGCCGTATGGCACATTTTATAAAAATATTTTAGTGTAGGACTGCTTCAAATGAGATTTGCCGTGACGTGGCGAAGCAGCTCAAGAAATTGCAATTTTTTGCCAAAAATCTCAAAATTTTTAAAATAAGTACAGTTTGGAATGTTTAGTGCTGTAGTGCACATTTGGTGCTGCTTTTTGTTTTTTCTTCATTGAATTGGTCGGTGGTTGACCTCCACCTTGCTTTGCACCCCAATTTGGGATGTATTCCATCTGTCTAGATTTTGGCGGTTGGTGACTGTTCACATTAAGTCATCGGGCTTTGTCCACAGGCTATTTACTTCATGCAGCATTTGCTTGGACCTGTCCCGCCCACAGCCATGACTCAGTCATGGGTACTGGATTGAAATGGACCGGGTGAGTGCTGCTAAGAGCAGTTCTACTATTCATATGTGAGGCCGTATGGCACATTTTATAAAAATATTTTAGTGTAGGACTGCTTCAAATGAGATTTGCCGTGACGTGGCGAAGCAGCTCAAGAAATTGCAATTTTTTGCCAAAAATCTCAAAATTTTTAAAATAAGTACAGTTTGGAATGTTTAGTGCTGTAGTGCACATTTGGTGCTGCTTTTTGTTTTTTTTTTTTTTTACCAACAGCTACATGTAGGCACTGACGATACCCCTACACATCACAAAGAAGGGGTATACCGGGTGGTACGGGAGTATGAGCAAGTTTTTAGCAAACATCCCCTAGACTTTGGGCAGATTAAAGGGGTCCAACACCATATTCCCACCAGTGAACACCCCCCTATCAAAGAGAGGTACAGGCCTATTCCCCCTGCACACTACCAATGTGCCAAGGACTTGTTGAGGAACATGAAGGAGGCAGGGGTCATCAGGGACAGCTGTAGTCCCTGGGCCGCCCCGTTGGTACTGGTTAAGAAGAAGGATGGCACCATGCGGATGTGCGTGGATTACCGGAAGATTAACCAGATAACGCATAAAGATGCTTACCCACTGCCCCATATTGAAGAGTCTTTGGCCGCACTGAGAACTGCAAATTACTTCTCCACCCTTGACCTCACCAGCGGGTACTGGCAAGTGGCTGTGGCACCGGAGGACCGGGAGAAAACTGCTTTCACCACCCCAATGGGGCTCTGTGAATTCAATAGTATGCCGTTCGGGCTGTGCAACGCCCCTGGAACCTTCCAACGGCTGATGGAGTGCTGTCTGGGGCATCTAAACTTCGAGACCGTCCTGTTATACCTGGATGATGTGATTGTGTACTCCCAGACATATGAAGCCCACCTGGAGCACCTGGCCGAAGTGTTCGCGTCCCTTGCCAAATACGGGATGAAGTTGAAGCCCTCCAAGTGTCACCTGCTGAAACCCAGAGTGCAGTACCTGGGGCATGTGGTGGGTGCAGAAGATGTCGCCCCCGACCCCGAGAAGATCACTGCCATCCAAGACTGGCCGAGACCAACCACAGTGAGGGAGGTAAGGCAGTTTCTGGGTCTGGTGGGGTACTACCGGCGCTTCATCAAGGGGTACACGAAGATGGCTGCCCCCATACAAGACTTCCTCGTTGGACAGACCAAAGGTGGTAGACCCATCGGAGCCCCACTGGTGTGGGAAGAGAGGCATGAGGAATCCTTCCGTCAACTGAAAGCGGCCTTGACCGGAGAGGAGATCCTGGCGTATCCCGATTACAGCAACCCGTTCATCCTCTACACCGATGCCAGCAATGTGGGCTTGGGGGCAGTCTTGTCCCAGGTCGAAGATGGGAAGGAAAAAGTGATTGCTTATGCTAGCCGAAAGTTCCGACCGACTGAAAGGAATCCTGAGAACTATAGCTCTTTCAAGCTCGAGCTCCTGGCGCTGGTGTGGGCTATCACCGAGCGGTTCCGCCATTACTTGGCCGCAGCAAAGTTCACCGCTTTCACGGATAATAATCCGCTGACCCACCTGGACACGGCCAAGTTGGGCGCGTTGGAACAGCGGTGGGTGGCCAGGCTAGCCAACTACGATTTCACCATCAAATACAGGGCTGCTCGTCCCAACGTTAATGCTGATGCACTCTCTCAGATGCCCCACTTGTCAGAAGAAGGGTGCGAGGATGACGACCTCGAAGAGATCGAGTTGCCTGCATTTCACCAGCCACCAACTGAGAAGGTGCATGTCCACCAGCAACGGGCGAATCTGGACCCGCTGCCCAGTCAGGAGTGGCAGGAAGCTCAAAACCAGGCGCCTGCTGTCCGCCTAGTTAAGATCCTGGTGGAGCAAGGTGCTGCTGGAATAGACCCTGCCGCCCCAGCTGAAGCCCAGCGCCTGTGGCGAGAACGGACCCGGTTGTATCTACACCAGGGGAAGTTGTACCGTGAGCTGATTAAAACGAAGACTCATGAGAAAATCCGCCAGTTGGTGATTCCCCAAGCTAATGTGTCCACCGTTCTACAAGCGTACCATGATGGTGCCGGACACTTCGGATGGAAGAAGCTGGAGATGCTGTTGAGGGAGCGGTTCTATTGGAGTGGGATGCGGGAGTCTGTAGAGGCCTGGTACCGAGAGTGTGGTCCTTGCACGCTGAGAAGGAAGGACGAGGCCAGCCAGAAGGCGCCCCTACACCCGATCGTTACACATCAACCGCTGGAGCTGGTCGCCCTGAACCATGTAAAGCTCACCCCCAGCCGAAGTGGGTACACCTACGCTCTAACCATAGTAGACCACTATTCAAGGTTAATTTTGGTTGTCCCAGTCAAAGACCTAACTGGTCGTACTGCCACTAGAGCGTTCCAGGCTTATTTCTGCCGACCACATGGATACCCTGAGAAGGTGCTTACTGACCAAGGCCCGGCCTTTGAAGCGGAGGTGTTCCATGAGTTTTGCCAGTTGTACGGCTGCAAGAAAATCCGGACCACCCCTTACCATGCCCAGACCAACGGCATGTGTGAGAATATGAACCACTTGGTCCTGAGCCTCCTCAAGACGTTGCCGCTGGAAGAGCGGAACCTGTGGTCGGAGAAGCTACCCGACTTGGTCGATATGTACAACAATATCCCTTCCAGCTCAACGAAGTGCACCCCAGCATACCTGATGAGGGCTCGCCCCGGTCGGCTACCGGTGGATCTGGACATGGGGTTGGAGGCCCCAGAAGCACTCCCTTCGACAGCTGAATGGGAAACTCGGCGGAGGGTGCAATACCGACAGATTCAAGAATATGTCGAGAAGAACTTGAGTCGGAGTCGGGAACAGCAAGAGCAGCGCTTCAACCAGAAGGCGTCTGCTGGCCCTTTCCAGCCTGGAGATGTAGTGCTGAAGCGGAAGAGGAGAACCCACAAGCTGGATGATCAATAGGAACAAACCCCATACGTCATACAGCCCACAGGATGGGAAGATGGGAAGGCCTACCAGATCAGTCATGACCAAGGGGGCACTTTGGCCACGGTTTCCCAGGACCATCTGAAAAGGTGCCCACCAGCATTGAGGGCAGTGGCTGAAGTTCCGGTTCCTCCCCAGCGGAAAAGGCAAAAGAGGTAATCCACACCGTGATGGGTGACTTCCCAGCGGACTGGCCTACACAGAACGGCGCGGTGATTCTTCCAGTGATACTGTTCCCACAACCCGTGGATGAAGAAGTGATGGAGGTGGTCAACCGTGAGCCAGAGCCAGTGCCAGTGCCCAGGGATGAACCTGTGCCAAGCTCCCCTATGCCTCCGCCTGCCCCACACGATAACAGGGAAGAGAGACTGATTGTTCCCTCTCCCCCGCTGCCTGTCACCACTGACACCGGACCCCGGAGGTCCACTCGCCCCAACCTAGGTAGACCCCCACTTAGGTACAGGGAAACTACTATTTAGAGGGGGGGTGAACATTGTGTGTTGAAAGCACTGTTTAAAAGTTTTAAACGTTTTGAGGTTTGAAAATGAAAATGAATGATTGCTGGAAAGTTACCTGATTTACTGCTGATTTGGAACCGGTCGTAGCCGGCAACTGGTCCCCGTTGGGACCCCCTTCACCTTGCATAGAAACGTCTATGAACATGCCTGAGAACTTGCAAGGCAACCACAAACTTGTGGCCTGTAAATAATTATTTTGTTGCAGCTTCCACCGTTACCGCCTCCGGAGAGGCAGATTGGAGGGAGGGCCCGCAGTGGAGTAGGCTGGGGCCCAGCCCCCACCGGAACCAGTGGCTACCCTCTGGGGGTTCCAGGGGCTCCCTATGGACGTGGGTCCCCTGGAAAGGACAGATCCCGCTCGGGTAACTTGGTGCAGGACTGGGGTCAAGGGGTGCTGCCTGTTTTCTTAGGGGCAGCATCAGGGCCAGGTTACTTGGGTGGGTGAGAGCGGAAGCCGTAACCGTTAACTGTTTGCAACGTTTAAGAAAGTACCTCCCGTTGTGGGATGATGTTATTTTACTTGTATTGTGTTTTCTTATCTTTTTGCAGAAAAATAAAACCGGTGATTGATGGGCAGCCTGAGGACGGTCTGCATTTTGCTAAGGGGGAATGTGTCGCCCTGGACAAGCCAGGGGCCACAGAGCACAACACCAACACACACCACACTCCCTGCAGGCACATCAAGGCCAGACACAAAACCCTTGTTGCCTTCCCCAGCGGCTGATGTCCACACCAGGGGGTGGAGCCAGGCGGTTGGTCTCCACCCACCAAGGAGTTCACAGTCCTGGAGGAGGGAAAAGGAGCAGTCTAGTTTGGACAGTGAAAGTGGAAGGAGGAAAAGTGAGAAGTAGTGAAGTGGCAAGAGAGCGGACTGAAGTGAGTCCGGGTGTGTGGCCCGGACGGAGCAGCAAGGTTGGCAGACGGTGGTGACTGTCTGCAGGAGTGGCCGATTGGAGTCTACCGTAAGGACCGTGGACGGGTGGTGGCCCGGTGGTACCGGACCGGTACACAAAGAGAAGCCAGCCCCAGTGGCAGGGGCCTTTCGGACCCCGGCAAGGCTAGGAGTCGCCATGAAGTTGCCGAATCCGTTAGTGAAGGGGACCTCCGGGTTTCCAAACAGTCAAGTCCCGGCAGAAGGCAACCGTCCAACCGTGAAGGGGAGACACCGCCACCGCCAAGGGCAACCGTTTCCCAGGGCCAGCGCCTGCGGGCAAAAGGGGCTCCTCCGGCCTACATCCAGGTCGGGGAGCGGGTTACCGGTGGGAACCCATCGGAATCAACATAGAACATAGGTGCAGGGAGAGACAGTCACCGCTAACCTGCAGGGAACAACAACACCGCAGCCGCCCGAGGGACCCATCCATCCAGCCGCTTGTTTTTCCGTGAACTGTGTCATCATCATTGGGCTGAGTGAGTACCTCCGTGCCGTGCGGCACAGCGCTGCCCCTGCGACCCTGCACCTCACCAGGCCCCGCAACCCGCCTGCCATCATCCCTACCTACCCCATCACCGGGCCCCGGGACAACCAACCCCCTACCCACAGAGGGGAGAAATAACATCTCAGCTGCTCCCTGTCACCGCTCCCAGGATCCCCGTCCAGAGCAGCGGTGGTGTCCACACAATCACCACAACCGTGGGTGGCGTCACGGACAATATCCCCAAAACCAAACCACCCCTTTTCACTCACGGGCGAGGAGCGCCGCTCGAGTCCCCGGGATCCGGCCCATCACTCGAGCCACCGCAGAGCAGCGGCAGCCGGACCCGAGCAGTGGGAGAGCGCAGCGTCCCCTCCTCCGCCCGCGACAATGTCCCCTGCTGTTTCTTACAGCAGGGGACCTTTGCTTGACCCCAGGGGGGGTGGCATCGCCACCCCCCATGGGCGATCGATGTGATTGGCTGTTCAAATCTGAACCGCCAACCACATCTTTTGCACTAATTTCGGCAAAAATAATGCCCGAATTAGTGCGATACTGTGAGATCCTGCTATGATCTATTGTAGCAGCTACAGCAGATCATAGATGGATCTCAAACATGTCGCCCCCAGCTCCTGCAGCACTGATTGGAGCGATCGTGCTATGACGCGCAATCGCTCCAGTGTGCAGTAGGGGCGGTGTGATCTGCAGGTGGCCGCCCTCCCCAGGCCTGTGCTGGTCTGGGGACCCTCCCCCAACATGTCTGCAGCGTGCACTGGCTGGTGCTTTTGGTACCGCGCCACCGCTGCTGACGCCGTCTCTGATGTCACCGCTCCTGCTCCAATGGTAAGTATTGCGCTCCCGCGATGGACCTTGCGCGCTCCCGTGAAGGCCCCTGCGCGCTCTCGTGAAGGCCCCTGCCCGAGCCTCCCCCCCGATCTGCCCCCTATGCCCCGATCTGCCCCCCGGCATCCCGATCTGCTCCCCACGCGATCTGCCTGCCTCCTCTGTCATCTCTATTCTGCTTCCAAAGTTCCCTCCTTCTGCCTTTGCTTCTCTGCTCCCTCTGCTCTCCCTCTCTGCCCCCCCCCTCCCCATCCCCCTCTGCAAACCCCCCCCCCCCCCCCCCCCCCCCGACGTCCTCTTACCTGCCTTCACGGGTCGTCCGAGGTCTTCACTGGATCACATCTGCCTCCATCGCTGGGTCCTTCTGCTGATCTGTCCAACGTCCTGCCTGCTGCTCGTGTAAAGCTGTCCATCTCACTGCCTTCTTGTTCCTCTGGTCAGTGATCCTCTTGGTACTGTGAGTATAACTTTTTTTTTTTTTCTTGTATCCTGTCTATTTTTACACCTCATCCGTCCGTGCGTCCCGCTGAGCGCTGATCAGGGATGCAGATAATGGATCTGCATCCGTGGTCAGTTTTCAGTGGGACTTTTTTTTCCCATATCCCGACGCGTCTTGTATCTCATCTGTCCATGCGTCCCGCCGAGCGCTGATCAGGGATGCACATAACGTATCTGCATCCGTGGTCAATTTTTGGCGTGACTTTTTCTCCGTATTCGCGACGCTTTTTGTATCGCATCCGTCCGTGCGTCCCGCCAAGCGCTGATCAGGGATGCACATAAGGGATCTGCATCCCTGCTCAATTTTTGGCGTGACCTTTTTTTTTTCCGTATCCCCAACGCTTTTTGTATCTCATCCGACCGTGTGTCCTGCAGCGGCCGATCAGTGCACCGCGTCTGTGCGTTTGAAAAGTTAAATGGCGTTCCTTCTCTTCTGAGCCCCACCATGTGCCCAAACAATTACTTTCCACCACATATGAGGTATCTACGTACTCAGGAAAAATTGCACAATACGTTTTATGGTGCATTTTTTCCTGATACCGTTGTAAAAAAAAAAAAGCTACCTAGTTGATACAAAAATTTTGTGGTTAAAAAAAAAAAATAATTTTCACGGTTCAACGTTATCAACTTCTTTGGAGCCCCTGGGGGTACAAGGGGCTCACCAAATATCTAGATAAATTCCTTGAGGGGTCTAGTTCCAAAATGGGGTAATTTGTGGGGGAGCTCCACTGTTTAGGCACCATAGGGGGTCTCCAAACGTGACATGGCGTCCGCTAATGATTCCAACCAATTTTGCTGTCAATTGGCGCTCCTTCTCTTCTGAGCCCCGCCATGCGCCCAAACAATTACTTTCCACCACATATGAGGTATCATCGTACTCAGGAAAAAATGCACTATAAATTTTATGATGAATTTTTTGCCGATACCCTTGTGGAAAAAAAAGCTACCTAGTTGAAGCAACAGTTTTGTGGTAAAAAAAAATAATTTTCTTTTCACAGCTCAACATTATAAACTTCTGTGAAGCCCCCAGGTGTTCAAAGTGCTCACCAAACATCTAGAAAAATTATTTGAGGGCTCTAGTTCCCAAAATGGGGTCACTTGTGGGGGAGCTCCATTGTTTAGGCACCTCAGGGTGTCTTCAAACCCGACGTGGCGTCCGCTAATGAGTGCAGCTAATTTTGCACTCAAAAATTCAAATGGCGCTCCTTGCCTTCCGAGCCTTGCCGTGTGTCCAAACATTTGATTTCCACCACATATGAGGTATCTGCGTACTCAGGAGAAAATGCACAATACATTTTATGGTGCATTTTTTCCTGATACCCTTGTGAAAAAAAAAGCTACCTAGTTGAAGCAACAGTTTTGTGGTAAAAAAAAAAAAAAATTCTTTTCACAGCTCAACGTTATAAACTTCTGCTAATGAGTGCAGCTAATTTTCCGTTCAAAAATTCAAATGGCGCGCCTTCCCGTCCGAGCTCCGCTGTGCGCCCAAACAATTGATTTTTACCACATATGAGGTATCAGCGTACTCAGGAGAAAATGCACAATAAATTGTAGGGTGCACTTTCTCTTTTCTCCCTTGTGAAAATGAAAATTTTATGGCTAAAGTAACATTTTTGTGTTAAAAAGTAAAATTTTCATTTTTTCCTTCCACATTGCTTTGGTTCCTGTGAAGCACCTAAAGGGTTAATAAACTTCTTGGATGTGGTTTTGAGCAGTGTGAGGGGTGCAGTTTTTAGAATGGGGTCACTTTGGGTATTTTCTGTCACCTCGGTCTCTCAAAGTCACTTCAAATGTGATGTGGTCCCTAAAAAAAAAATATTTTCTAAATTTTGTTGGAAAAATGAGAAATTGCTGATGACCTTTGACCACTTGTTAACGAAAAAAAATTTTGTTTCGAAAATTGCGCTGATGTAAAGTAGACAAGTGGGAACGTTTATTTAGTAACTATTGTGTGACATATTTCTCAGATTTATGGGCATAAATTTTCAAAGTTTGAAAATTGCGAAATTTTCAAAATTTTCGCAAAATTTCCTAAATTTTCACAAATGCAAAAATTATCGGTTTAAATTTACCACTGACATGAAGTACAATATGTCACGAAAAAACAATCTCAGAATCGCCAGGATCCGTTGAAGCGTTCCAGAGTTATAACCTGTCAAAGTGACACTGGTCAGAATTGCAAAAAATGGCCCAGTCATTAGGGTGTTTTAGTGGCCGGGGGTGAAGGGGTTAATGTTAACCTTTTTTCTTTATAACAATTTGGGTTTTTGCAGCAGCTATTTCAGTTTCATAAATCTAATAACTGATGGACTGAGTAATATTTCTGGTTTGAAATGAGGTTTATTGTACTAACAGAAAATGTGCAATCCGCATTTAAACAAAATTTGACCGGTGCAAAAGTATGGGCACCTCAACATAAAAGTGACATTAATATTTTGTAGATCCTCCTTTTGCAAAAATAACAGCCTCTAGTCGCTTCCTGTGGCTTTTAATGAGTCCCTGGATCCTGGATGAAGGTATATTTGACCATTCCTGTTTACAAAACAATTCCAGTTCAGTTAAGTTTGATGGTCGCCGAGCATGGACAGCACGCTTCAAATCATCCCACAGATTTTCAATGATATTCAGGTCTGGGGACTGGGATGGCCATTCCAGAACATTGTAATTGTTCCTCTGCATGAATGCCTGAGTAGATTTGGAGCGGTGTTTTGGATAATTGTCTTGCTGAAATATCCATCCCCTGCGTAACTTCAACTTCGTCACTGATTCTTGCACATTGTCAAGAATCTGCTGATACTGAGTTGAATCCATGCGACCCTCAACTTTAACAAGATTTCCGGTGCCGGCATTGGCCACATAGCCCCAAAGCATGATGGAACCTCCACCAAATTTTACTATGGGTAGCAAGTGCTTTTCTTGGAATGCCGTGTTTTTTTGCCTCCATGCATAACGCCTTTTGTATGACCAAACAACTCAATCTTTGTTTCATCAGTCCACAGGACCTTCTTCCAAAATGTAACTGACTTGTCTAAATGTGCTTTTGCATACCTCAGGCGACTCTGCTTGTGGCGTGCTTGCAGAAACGGCTTCTTTCGCATCACTCTCCTATACAGCTGCTCCTTGTGCAACGTGCGCTGTATTGTTGACCGATGCACATCGACACCATCTGCAGCAAGATGAAGCTGCAGGTCTTTGGAGGTGGTCTTTGGATTGTCCTTGACTGTTCTCACCATTCTTCTCTGCTTTTCTGATATTTTTCTTGGCCGGCCACTTCTGGGCTTAACAAGAACTGTACGTGTGTTCTTCCATTTCCTTACTATGTTCCTCACAGTGGAAACTGACAGTTTAAATCTCTGAGACAACTTTTTGTATCCTTCCCCTGAACAACTTTGTTGAATAATCTTTGTTTTCAGATAATTTAAGAGTTGTTTCGAGGAGCCCATGATGCCACTCTTCATAGGAGATTCAAATAGGAGAGCAACTTGCAAGTGGCCACCTTAAATACCTTTTCTCATGATTGGATACACCTGCCTATGAAGTTCAAAGCTCAATGAGGTTACAAAACCAATTTAGTGCTTTAGCAAGTCAGTAAAAAGTAGTTAGGAGTGTTCAAATCAAGAAATTGATAAGGGCGCCCATACTTTTGCACCGGTCAAATTTTGTTTAAATGTGGATTACACATTTTCTGTTAGTACAATAAACCTCATTTCAATCCAGAAATATTACTCAGTCCATCAGTTATTAGATATATGAAAATGAAATAGCTGTTGCAAAAACCCAAATTGTTATAAAGAAAAAAGGTTAACATTAATAGAGGTGCCCAAACTTTTTCATATGACTGTATATACAGCATGTTAGAATGCTGTATATAACAGCCCGGTGGTGGTGGCCGCAGCTTATAGGGCAAAAAAGTGGTGACAGGTTCCCTAACTGGCCAAAGGGATGAGACCGTAAAAACACTAAAATCCACATATTTGCAATATAACATATACCATACAGATGTATTAAAACAACTGATTCCTTCAGGGGTGAACACACAACCGCTGTTCCACCTCCTTACACTATCGTATAAAATAATTGATTTTCATCCAGAAAAGTGAGATGAGTGAAATCTGGTATTCCATATGTTATGTGATTGCAAAGCGAGTGTGCAATTTTTTTCTGGTCTAACATCTATATGACATGCATTTTTTTTCCTCAACAGCTATAATTCAACGCTCATTTACAGGACCATTTCTAGTGTTCAGTGTTGTATGCGACACAGAATGGTAACGTGTCTGTAAAAGGATGGTCCGTGTGATGCTCGTTTTTATCTCGCATCCATAGACTTGAATTGAATTGAGTCTTGTTTGAGTTATGTGGCCTTACATACCATGTTGTAATTTGTCCTCATCCAGAGTACAGCTGAAAAATACTCTCAGATATGCACTGCCTCATTGAATAGCATAGCTCCGAGTGTAATGCAATTTCATTTTGCATTGTGCGCGTCTGTTTTATACTCTGGTGTGAGTGAACACTATGACTGGATAGGCGCACCCTCGGTCAGTTTACGTGTATTGAGTGTGGCCACGCACGTCTAGTTGGAATGTGGCTGGGAAGGTGCAAACTTCTGGTCACATGAGTGCTCGGTCTGTTTGCCAGCACAGGAAACCCCTCAGAGCCCTTGCTGTAAGGCAGGGGTGGGGAATCTCCGGCCCACGGACTGTAAACGGCCCGCCATGACCTTTTCTGCAGCCCGCGGGCAGATTCCCGGGGGCGACAGTGCTCGAGCCCCCACCGCCGTCTTGCGGGCCGCTGGCCCTTTAAATCTCCACATGTGCTGCTGTGTTTACCAATGCGTTCTCCCGCTGGCCAGTGCCAGCGAGGGAGGACTAATGGTGGGCGGGTTTACCTCTCTGCGTTGTCCGCCCTCTGCCCTCCGGAGCCGTGTGCCCGCCCTCTAGCCTCTGGAGCTGTGTGCACGCCCTCTGCCCTGGGAGCTGTGTGCACGCCCTCTGCCCTGGGAGCTGTGTGCATGCTCTCTGCCCTCGGGAGCTGCGTGTCCGACGCCTGCTCTCCGGTGCTGGGAGTCCGGTGCTGTTGTGTGTCCAGCGCCAGTCCTCTGCTGCTGTGTGCCCTGTCCAGTGTTTTGTGGCCCCCTCCCCCCAGAGTTGCATGCAGCCCTCAGTGCTGTGTGCACCCCCAATGCTGTTTATTACCCCAGGTTTGTGTGTCCCTCCTCCCCCCAGTGATTTCAGGGCGCAAGTGATATCTGTGCCCTCCCAGAGGTGCCTGCACCCCAGCCCCTCTTGTGGTCTCTGCGCCCCAGCCCCTCTTGCGGCCTCTGCGCCCCAGCCCCCCTTGCGACCTCTGCGCCCCAGCCCCCCTTGCGGCCTCTGCGCCCCAGCCCCCCTTGCGGCCTCTGCGCCCCAGCCCCCCTTGCGGCCTCTGCGCCCCAGCCCCTCTTGCGGCCTCTGCGCCCCAGCCCCTCTTGCGGCCTCTGCGCCCCAGCCCCTCTTGCGGCCTCTGCGCCCCAGCCCCTCTTGCGGCCTCTGCGCCCCAGCCCCTCTTGCGGCCTCTGCGCCCCAGCCCCTCTTGCGGCCTCTGCGCCCCAGCCCCTCTTGCGCCCTCTGCGCCCCAGCGTCTCTTGCGGCCTCTGCGCCCAGCCCCTCTTGCGGCTTATACATCACAGGAGGGGGGCGGCATATACATGTCCCCAGCCCCATGTGTGATGTATGTTGCCCCAGTGTCTCCTGTGATGTACAGTATATACAGCAGTCCCAGCATCTGCTATGTGATGTATATGCAGCAGTCCCCGTGTCTCCTATGTGATGTATTGTATGTGCCTCCAGTGTCTCCTGTGAATAAAATACAGCATATGTTATGTGATGTATATGATTTACCAATCTTATCACAGAGTTGACTGCTGCAGACTCAGACAAAAATGAAAAGGCAGTTGTGAGAAGAAACATGATCACACCAAAGAGAAGCCGCTCCGGGCGCCACAGTAGGGGTGAGTTCATTGTTTCACCAAATATAGCAGGGTCATTTTCACATTGATAATTTTGTGCGGCCCCCGAAGGTTGGTAGAAATTTCCAAATGGCCCCCAGCAGAAAAAAGGTTCCCCAGCCCTGCTGTAAGGGGTCACAAGTCTGCAGTCACATAGATAAGCCTTTAATTATAGAAATTCATAGCCATGGGGCACAGGACGCTCCATTGTGCACCTAGGACAGGTCTGGACATGTATATCTGTGCATTACTGAGGGTAGAAGAAGCTTTTATATAGCCACACGCTGCAGGGAGCGCGGTCTGTTCTCATGAGATAACTCCTCTTATAAGAAGGGAAGCGATTAGTGCACTACGCCGCCAAGGGGGAAAAAGACCGAGAGCCGAGGAGGAGCAACCCAGGAGGCCGGGCCGGGGAGGAGCGGGGGCCGGGAGGAGCAACCCAGGAGGCCGGGCCGGGGAGGAGCGGGGGCCGGGAGGAGCAACCCAGGAGGCCGGGCCGGGGAGGAGCGGGAGCCCGGGCCGGGGAGGAGCAACGCAGGAGGCAGGGCCGGGAAGGAGCCGGAGGCCGGGCCGGGGAGGAGCAACGCAGGAGGCCGGGCCGGGAAGGAGCCGGAGGCCGAGAGGAGCAACCCAGGAAGCCGGGCCGGGGAGAAGCAACGCAGGAGGCCGGGCCGGGGAGAAGCAACGCAGGAGGCAGGGCCGGGGAGGAGCTGGAGGCCGAGAGGAGCAACCCAGGAGGCCGGGGGTCGGGAGGAACAGCGCCGGAGGCCGGGCCGGGGAGGAGCCGGGCTGGGCGGGGCGGAGTCAGCTGTAGTGGGAGAATACAGCACGGAAAGGAGGGAAGGTTGGATTTGAACCTGCTGCACTGTATGGGCTCAGCACGGGGAGAGCGCCGCGCCTGCCATAGTGTGTACATGTATCACCGCCCGAGTAGGAAGTCGTCCGATCACACCCGAGTGTCATGGAGCCGCGGCTGCCCCTCTGCCCGAACCTTGAGCCCGTCTGATTCCCGCCATTCTGCCTGAGTCCCCGTCAGGATGGAGGATTTGGCCCAAAAGCTGTGTGAGGCGGTGGAGAATGAAGAAGCCAAGTGAGTGCAGTACTATAAATATATATATATGTATATAATGTGTGTGTAAATTAGAGGATTATTAGCGTAAACAACTGTGATTTCCTATATGTGGTGTGTGTGTATATATATATAATCTCTCAGTGTATAGACCTGTGATTTCCTATATGTGGTGTGTGTACATATATATATATATATATATATATATATATATATATATAATCTCTCAGTGTATAGACCTGTGATTTCCTTTGTGTACTGTATCTTTTTTAGTGTATATACATCTGCGGATTTCTCATAGTAACTAGTGACACTGTGCCATGGAGAGCTACATATTGAAGCCGTTGATTGTGACTCCACTATTCTTTTTCCTCTTTGTAAGGCCCGTTTCACGCGTCAGTGAAAAACACAGACGTTTTTCACTGGCGTGTAGAACACGCACATGTCCCTGCGTGTGCCGAAAATCACGGCACACGTGGGTTGTCTAAGTGCAATCCGGGCTCCGTTCTCCGTGGCCCGTGATTGCACTTAGAAATCAACTCACCCGCTCCCGCTGTCCATGGTGCTGAATCCTCCTGCGACGCAGCATCTGGCCGGCGGTGACCCCCGCAGCAGCTGCTTCCGGGTTGGCTGTGTCGCGCATAATGAATATGCGCGACAGTAATCAGCCGGCACAGAAGCAGCAGGCTGCACGGGCTGCAGAGGACATCGCTGGACGCCGGGTGAGTTAAAATGTTTATTATTTTAAAAGCACGTTTTTTTCTGGCACGTGTTTCATGGACCACACCACTGCGTGGTCCGTGGGACATCAGTGATGCCAGAAAAAAATGGACATGTCTCCGTGCAGCAATCACGCACACGCGGGTACGCTGCACGGAGACACGTGCAGTGAAAAATCACTAACGTGTGAGCAGACCCATTCATTATAATGGGTCTGCGTATGTCAGTGATTCTGGTACGATTAAAAAAAAGCACAAACGTACCAGAATCACTGACGTGTGAAAGGGGCCTAAGGCGGTCCAAATACAGAGCGGACCTGAGTTTGCCCACCCAAGCTCAGTGGTCTCTGATACCTATGAGGCGTTTGGGTCAGTAGCCAGTGTGGATATTCCTGCCTCCACTCGGACATGTGAAGCCAGACTTAGGGGTACTTTGCACGCTGCGACATCGCTAGCCGATTGCTGCGATGCCGAGCGCGATAGTCACTGCCCCCGTCGCAGCTGCCATATCTTGTGATTGCTGCCGTAGCGAACATTATCGTTACGGCAGCTTCACATGCACTCACCTGCCCTGCGGCGTTGCTCTGACCGGCAAACCGCCTCCTTCCAAAGGGGGCGGGTCGTGCGGCGTCACAGCGACGTCACACGGTAGGCGGCCAATAGAAACAGAGGGCGGAGATGAGCAGGACGTAAACATCCCGCCCACCGTCTTCCTTCCTCATTGCAGCCGGGACGCATGTAAGGAGATGCTCCTCGCTCCTGCGGCTTCACACACAGCGATGTGTGCTGCCGCAGGAACGAGGAACAACATCGTAACATCGTCCTTCCGAAATTATGGAAATGACCGACACTACACCGATGATACGATTTCGACGCTTTTGCGCTCGTTAATCGTATCAAAAACGATTTACACACTACGATGTCGACAGCGACGCCGGAAGTGCCTCACTTTCGATTTGATCCCACCGACATCGCACCTGCGATGTCGTAGTGTGCAAAGTACCCCTTAGGGTACTTTCACACTTGCGTTCAGCGCATTCCGACGCTATGGAGAATAGCGCAGTCCGGTAACGCACTGCGCTATTCTCCATACACTTGTATTGGCGACGCACTGTGACGCAAGTGTCTGCGTAGCATCCGCTGGCCGCCGCTGAGTCGTTATTTTGACGCAGCGCCGAGCTGATGGAACGCTGCTTGTAGCATTTTTTGTGTCATTAAAACAACGCACCTTGACGGATTCCGTTAGAATCAGCCAAGGTATCTAATGATTGTCTATGGTGGCGGATTCCGTCACGGTCTACTGAGCATGCTCAGCATGTCCAGCAGAACGATCTAAATAGTTTAAAATTACTCCTGGTCTCTCTTTCCCTCTCTGTAGGTCGGTCTCTCCCTCTCACCCCCTCTCTCATACTCACAGATCACGGGCACGGCGCTGCACGGCTGTCACACTGCTCTGGCGGCTTCTCTTTTGAAAATGCCGGCCGCTCATTATTCCATCTCATATTCCCTGCTTCCCCGCCCACCGGTGCCTATGATTGGTTGCAGTCAGACGCGCCCCCACACTGAGTGACAGCTGTCTCACTGCAACCAATCAGAGCCGCCGATGGGCGGGTCTATATCGTGCAGTACAATAAATAAATAATTTTAAAAAATGGCATGCGGTCCCCCCCCCCAATTTTTTATACCAGCGAAGGTAAAGCTACATGGCTGAAGGATGGTATTCTTAGGAAGGGGAGCCCCACGTTATGGGGAGCCCCCCAGCCTCAAAATATCAGTCAGCAGCCACCCAGAATTGCCGCATCCGTTAGATGGGGGCGGTAGTGCCGGGGTGTGTGCGGTGATAATGGGGGCGGTAGTGTGGGGTGACGGTGGAGGCGGTAGTGTGGGGTGACGATGGGGGCGGTAGTGCCGGGGTGTGTGCAGTGCCGAGGGGGGCGGTAGTGCGGCGTGTGTGCAGTGCCGAGGGGGGCGGTAGTGCGGCGGTGTGTGCGGTGACGATGGGGGCGGCAGTGCCGGGGTGTGTGCGGTGACGATGGGGGCGGCAGTGCCGGGGTGTGTGCGGTGACGATGGGGCGGCATTGCCGGGGTGTGTGCGGTGACGATGGGGGCGGCAGTGCCGGGGTGTGTGCGGTGACGATGGGGGCGGCAGTGCCGGGGTGTGTGCGGTGACGATGGGGGCGGCAGTGCCGGGGTGTGGGCGGTGACGATGGGGGCGGCAGTGCCGGGGTGTGGGCGGTGACGATGGGGGCGGCAGTGCCGGGGTGTGTGCGGTGACGATGGGGGCGGCAGTGCCGGGGTGTGTGCGGTGACGATGGGGGCGGCAGTGCCGGGGTGTGTGCGGTGACGATGGGGGCGGCAGTGCCGGGGTGACGATGGGGGCGGTAGTGCCGGGGTGTGTGCAGTGCCGAGGGGGGCATTAGTGCGGCGGTGTGTGCGGTGACGATGGGGGCGGCAGTGCCGGGGTGTGTGCGGTGACGATGGGGGCGGGAGTGCCGGGGTGTGTGCGGTGACGATGGGGTCGGGAGTGCCGGGGTGTGTGCGGTGATGATGGGGGCGGTAGTGTGGGGGTGACGGTGGGGGGCGGTAGTGTGGGGTGACGATGGGGGCGGTAGTGCCGGGGTGTGTGCGGTGACGATGGGGGCGGCAGTGCCGGGGTGTGTGCGGTGACGATGGGGGCGGCAGTGCCGGGGTGTGTGCGGTGACGATGGGGGCGGCAGTGCCGGGGTGTGTGCGGTGTGCGGTACCCGATCACCAGGGAGAGGTAAGTGATTCCTCTCCTTGTCTCCTGAATGCGGCGATCGCACGAATCGCAGTATTTAGAGGGTTAAACTGCCAGGAGCGGCACGGGCAGAACCTGCAGCGATTTGCGGGGGTACAGCGCCTGAACCCCTGCGATCGCAATGACAAAAAAAGCACAAAAAGATGGAGGAAAATGCATATTGAAAAATGTGCAAGCGCAATAAAAAATGCTCATTTTTTTGCTGCGTTTTTCCTGCCAAAATATGCTTTATTTGCAGAAATGAAGCACACAAAAAAATCAACATGCGTGGGCACATAGCCATAATCTTGTAGATATAGAGTAGTGGTGATTGAGCAATAAAATGCTCAAGTACTTGACTCGAGCTGGTCAGACGCTCGGATGGGTATGACTCAAGTACCGAGTATAATGTAAGTCAATGGGGAAGCTCAACCATCTTTCCAGGGGGGAAGAGGGGTCGGGGGAACTAAATAAATATTTATAAAACAGCGTGAGCGTTGCCCTATTTTTGATAACCAGCCAATGTAAAGCAGACCATTGGGGGCTGGTATTATCAGGCTGGGAAGGGCCATGGATATATGTGCCAATTCTGGAATTTTCCCCGCCTCTTCCAGATCTCCTTGGCGCGCTGGCATGCAGGGTAATATTTCCGGGGTTGATGTCAGCTGTGAATTGTCTGCTGGCATCAAGCCTGGGGGTTAAGCCTGCTTTACACGCTGCAATTAGTTGTACAATCGCATTTGCGATGTGACACGCCCAGGTTGCATACGGGATCTTATGAGATTGCACGTAGGTCGTTCATTTGCTGTCACACGAGCGTTAGTAGTCTATGTTAAATTGATCAATTTTGTGTGCGATCCTTTAGATCATGTGTTCTGTGATGTATGCATTGGGCACCTTTTTTTTTTATTTTGTATTTATTGACTTGACAAGCGTGTGTAATGTGTAGGGATGCGTTTTTACTATGTCATCTGCCATTCAGCTCTGCTACATGGCCGCTGACAGCAGACACAGACAGCCATGTAGCAGCGGTGAATGGTAGTTGACAGCAGACACAGACAGAGCCGCACTGTCAGAATGAACTCGGGTGAACTTCACCCGACTTCATTGTCAGGCTGCAGCTCTGTCTGTGTCGCATCCTGATTAGCGGTCACCTATGAAGGGCTCACCGGTGACCGCTAAACTCCTGAGTAACTGAATTGAGCAGCCCTCTCTCATACTCACCGATCCTCGATCCCCGGCGCGGCGCTGCATGGCATTCACACTGCTCCGGCGGCTTTTACTATTTTGAAAAAGCCGGCCGCCCATTAAACAATCTCGTATTCCCTGCTTTCCCCGCCCACCGGCGCCTATGATTGGTTACAGTGAGACACGCCCCCTCGCTGAGTGACAGGTGTTACACTGCACCCAATCACAGCAGCCGGTGGGCGTGTCTATACTGTGTAGTGAAATAAATAATTAAATAATTAAAAAAAACGGCGTGCGGTCCCCCCCAATTTTAAAACCAGCCAGATAAAGCCATACGGCTGAAGGCTGGTATTCTCAGGATGGGGAGCTCCACGTTATGGGGAGCCCTCCAGCCTAACAATATCAGCCAACAGCCGCCCAAAATTGCCGCATACATTAGATGCGACAGTTCTGGGACTGTACCCGGCTCTTCCCGATTTGCCCTGCTGCGTTGGCAAATCGGGGTAATAAGGAGTTATTGGCAGCCCATAGCTGCCAATAAGTCCTAGATTAATCATGTCAGGCGTCTGAGACACCTTCCATGATTAATCTGTAAGTTACAGTAAATAAACACACACACCCGAAAAAATCTTTTATTAGAAATAAAAAACACAAACATATACCCTGGTTAACCACTTTAATCAGCCCAAAAAAGCCCTCCATGTCCGGCGTAATCCAGGATGGTCCAGCGTCGCTTCCAGCGCAGCTGCATGGAGGTGACCGGAGCAGCAGAAGACACATCCGCTCCTGTCACCTCCACGCAGCTAATGAAGACAGCCGCGCGATCAGCTTGAGCTGTCACTGGATCCAGCGGTGGATGCAGCGGTGGCCGCGGGTAACCTTCGTGACAGCTCAGCTGATCGCGCTACTCACCGCCGCTCCTCTCACCTCCACGCAGCAACTGAGGTGAGTAGCGCGATCAGCTGAGCTGTCAATGAGGTTACCTGCGGCCACCGCTGGATCCAGTGACAGCGGGTAACCTCAGTGACAGCTCAGCTGATCGCGCGGCTGTCTTCATTAGCTGTGTAGAGGTGACCGGAGCGGCGGTGTATTCTGCAGCTCCGGTCACCTCCATGCAGCAGTGCTGGAAGCGACGCTGGACCATCCTGGAGTACGCCGGACATGGAGGGCTTTTTGGGGCTGATTAAAGTGGTTAACCAGGGTATATGTTTGTGTTTTTTATTTCTAATAAAGGATATTTCAGTTGTGTCTGTTTACTGTAACTTACAGATTAATCATGGAGGGTGTCTCATAGACGCCTGACATGATTAATCTAGGACTTATTGGCAGCTATGGGCTGCCAATAACTCCTTATTACCCCGATTTGCCAACACACCAGGGCAAATCGGGAAGAGCCGGGTACAGTCCCAGAACTGTCGCATCTAATGTATGTGGCAATTCTGGGCGGCTGTTGGCTGATATTGTTAGGCTTAGGGGCTCCCCATAACGTGGAGCTCCCCATCCTGAGAATACCAGCCTTCAGCCGTATGGCTTTATCTGGCTGGTTTTAAAATTGGGGGGGACCGCACGCCGTTTTTTTTTAATTATTTAATTATTTATTTCACTACACAGTATAGACACGCCCACCGGCTGCTGTGATTGGGTGCAGTGTAACACCTGTCACTCAGCGTGGGGGCGTGTCTCACTGTAACCAATCATAGGCGCCGGTGGGCGGGGATAGCAGGGAATACGAGATTGTTTAATGGGCGGCCGGCTTTTTCAAAACAGTAAAAGCCGCCGAAGCAGTGTGAATGCCGTGCAGCGCCGGGGATCGGTGAGTATATGAGAGAGGGGGATAGACTGACATGGACAGAGAGAGAGGGACAGAGATAGTGACCGACTGACAGAGATTAGTGAATGACAGACATTGTGAGGCGCTTCAGAACGCAGCTTTTCAGCTGCGCTCTGAAGCGGACCTTTTTTAAGCTGCGGTGCAGAGCGCACACCTGCGCACATAGCATCAGACACCAAAATCGTATGAGGGATGTCACACGTTACAATTGACTAGGTTCGTGCAACAAAACGTTCAATTCTAGACAAAGATACGATGTGTTTGCGATCAACGGTTTTGCGTTCAATCCTGATCGCACGTAGCTGTCACACGCAGATACCTCACAAACGGTGCCGGATGTGCATCACTTACAACTTGACCCCAACGACGGATTGTGAGATATATTGAAGCGTGTGTAGCGGGCTTAAGTCATTTCTCTCAGACACCTCCATTACTAACTCAGTAAGTGAAAAGAAGAAAAAAAAAGGGGGGGGGATAGTTTATTCTAATAAAGACTCCCCCCCACACTATCCCTCGTTTGCCGGCTTATTATAATGCTGTTCCCACAAAGTTTCGTCGTAGTCCATAATCCTTGAATTTAGCTTCAGCGACTATGAATAGTAGTAAAGTATAGCTAGTCACAGGTGCTGCGTAGTTATGACAACTCTAATCAGAGCTGTCAGCTCAAAGCTATGCTCAGCGTGACCCCTCAATGCTGATGAGCATTGTCTTCACTATCCAGTGCCTGTGAAAAGCTGTACTTGACTGCTATTCAGTTGCTGGAGCTTCATTCGGGGATTTTGGACTATGATAGTAGCTTCATGGGAACATTTTTGATAAATTGGTGAACAAGGAATAGTGTGGGGGAGTCTTTATTCAAACAACCCACTTTAGGGGCGGCTGAGGACTGCTATTTTTAGGCTCAGAAAAGCCAAATAACCATGGGCCTTCCCACCCTGATAATATCAGCTTTCAGCTTTACCTTTGCTAGTTACCAAAAATAGGGGGGACCTAACATTGTTTTTTTTTTTTTTTTTTTTAAATATTTAATAGGTAAACAGGACTAAAAACGCCCTCTAGTGCCACATGAAAGTGTACAATATGTAGGGGCGGGACATTACTTTGTTTTCGTCAACTTCCTGTTTTTTCTGCTTCCATGGGAAGATTCAAAGTTATTTGGCCCTTCCCAGCCTAAAAATTCCAGCCCGCAACCGCCCCAGAATTGTTGGTCACGTTAGCTCATTGGCTTTTCCCAATTGCGTTTGTGCAGTGGCAATCGATCTAAACGTAGTTGGGATAAGGTTGTTGTCAGCTAGCATCAAGCCCTGAAGTTATGGTCGTAATGGAGAGACGGTTAACAGACACCCCTATTACTAACCCAGTAAGTTAAAAAGAGAAAAAGACACACAATTTCTAAAAAAAAAAAAAAAAAAAATAGCCTTGCAGGTTTGAAGTAGTCCACAAATGGAAATTTGAAAGACATAAAAACCAGTGAAATAAAAACCAGATATTGTTCGTCCACCAATTTATTATCTAGAAAAAAATTCCCGCAACTCTGACTTAGTCCATGGCGTTCCCACAACATCCACCGATTCTGTTATAACCTTAGGAGCCTTGGTCTGAGAACAACGCTTCATTTTTCATTCCTGGTCCAGCTGCGCTCTGCGATACCTGGGGTTTGACAAGTGGTGATGACATCAGTAACTTTTTTTTTTTTTAGTTGCTGTTTCTTTTTAATAAATTGGTGAACCAGGACAAGAGTTGGGGAGTGTTTTTTTTTTTGTTTTGTTTTGTTTAATTCCTTCCTGGGCTATTAATGGGGGTGTCTGATAGACTCCTCTGCATTACTAACACCACAGAACACAGCCAGCTCCCCCAGTTAGACAGCCAGCTGTTAAAGGGAAGCTGTCACCACATTTTCGGCGTATAAGTTGCGGCCACCACTACTGGGCTCTTATATACAGCATGCTAACAGGCTGTATATAAGAGCCCAGGCTATGCTGTATAGCCTAAAAACACTTTATAATACTCACCAAAAAGGTCGCTCCAATGAGCAGCAGTCGAATGGGTGGCACCGTTCTCTCGGCCATCTTGGTCTTCCTTCTTCTGAAGCTGCGGTGCATGACGCGTCTACGTCATACACACGCGCCGGTATTGAGGTCATGCGCAGGCGCACTACAATACTTTGATCTGCCCTGAGCAGGGCAGACCAAAGTGCGCCTGCGCAGGACGTCAATGTGTACCGCCCACGTGTCAGCAGCCGGGGCTCGAGGGATCTCCGGTCCTGGGGGTCGGGGTTGCGCAGCCACTTGGAATAAAAGGGGGAATATTTACAAGGGAGGATGTGGAAAGTTTGTGACGCCACCCGTGGTGTGTGGTAAGGTGGAGTACCACCGCTGCAGTTGGGAGTACCTGGTGGCGATGGTGGCAGCCTGGTGATTAACCCCTCCACGGGTAGGGGGAATGCCCCGGGACTCGATGAGGGCTGCAGGGAGGTGCCGCTGGGACGGCAAGGGTCACTTATATACTCACTCAGTCCAATAATGCTGAAACCCACAACTGTGGTAAACCAAAGTTCTTGACACCGCTGCTGCTTGGAGGGAGCACGCCTGGATCCCGTGCCCGTTGGTGTTGCCTGTTAGTCTGTGATCTTTTCTTCTAACTGGTCCCTTTAGCATAAAACTAGTCGGGTCCCGCTCACCAGTATGGCTAACTGGGTGAGCTTGCTCTCAGGGTTCACGCTTGGGATTTTCTGGACTATGTAGTGGGAAAGTCCTATCCCCCTCGTTGCGCTAGTACCCTGATTTTGGAGCGGGTGGAGAACGGATCTTGAAGGCTCCGTCCTCGTCGGGTAAATTACCAGGATGCCTGAAGCTACTTCCTGGCCTAGGGTCCACGTACCCCGTCGTGCCCTGTCCCCTGCCCGGTGATGGCACAAGGCCACCAGCTGTCCTCAACAGTCTGTGCCCCTTGTCATGATCCCCTGCGACCGGGGTCCAGCTCCTACCAGGCCCAGACCAACGTCGAGAGTCACTCCTCAACTGTCTGTCTCTTGACACTCCTGACCCCCCCGCCCCTTAACCAACCCCCCAGTGGGCAGCCCTATTCCCTTCAGGCTGTCCACTGGTGGGTGTGGTGCAGAGTGTTCCTAGGATTTTGATTAGCTTGTTCTTGGCAACACCAAAGGTCAGGGACCTGTAACTAAAGAGGAGGTGGATACTGTGCAGAAGGGCAGATTCCACAATATCCTGTGACGACTTGATAGGCCAGGGCGTCACAAATGCACTTCTCAACATTGAAATTGCAACACTGAGAAACATCTTACCTGCGTCCCGCCTGCAATGAGGAAGGAAGGAGGTGGGTGGGATGTTTATGTCCCGCTCATCTCCACCCCTCCGCTTCTATTGGCCGCCTGCCGTGTGACGCCGCACGACCCGCCCCCTTAGGAAGGAGGCGGGCCGCCGGCCAGAGCGACGTCGCAGGGCAGGTAAGTGCGTGTGAAGTTGCTGTAGCGATAATGTTCGCTACGGCAGCTATCACAAGATATTGCATCTGCGACGGGGGCGCGGACTATCGCGCTCGGCATCGCTACAATCGGCTAGCGATGTCGCAGCGTGCAAAGTACCCCGAAGACTTCTGTCACAGGATGGATATCCATATTAATAAAACGCAGCTGATGAGGAAATGGAAACATCCTCAAAACATCTGATTTTATTCTGCATCAAGCATGAGGACCACATGCAGAAATACACGTCCTTACGTACCCTGGCATGTCAATGGTAGGTTGAGGAATGGTGTGCCATGCTGAAGTCACTTGGGCACAGAAATAATTAAAATTTAGGTGCCAGTAATACCCTGTGAAATTGCATACCAATGAAGTCCCAGATAGGCTTGATGGGCTACAAATCCCTTCAATGGCTCCCAACGGCACAACATATCCAATTGAAACTACTATACTTGACCTACAAAGCCGTCTGTCTCTTCTGTATATCTCCAAACTAATCTCCCAACATATTCAAACACGTAATCTCTGGTCCAGCCCAAGACCTCCTTCTGTCTTCCACACTTGTACATTCCTCACACAATTGCTCCTCCAAGACTTCTCTCATTTATCCCCCATCCTCTGGAATTCTGTGCCCCAACACATCCGATTCCATCACATTCGAACCTTTCAGATGGAACCTGAAAACGAATCGTTCAAAAAAGATTACAGCTTCCAACAACCCACCTCACTACCACCACAACCTACTGTTTCCTTCCCCATTATCCTTTAGAAAGTAGACAAGGGTGGAGGGACCTCCAAGCCACTTAGTCTGTCCATACCACACAACCACCACTGAGGTAACTGATTACTTGCAGTGGATATCATTACATCTTCAATGCACATCATTTGTATTTACATAGTTAGAGTTGCTGTCTTTTTATGTACTTGCATTTGATCCTTATGGATACAGCACTTTAGTGCCATCTGGTGCACACAATGTATCGCACCATATAAGATACTACCGTATGGTCTAAAACAGGGGTCTCAAACTCGTCAGAGTAAGTGGGCCGCACATAAAAAAAATTTAAGGCAGAGGGCCGCATTCCTTTCAAATTTAATACAATACAATATAATTGCTAATCAATTATTTCAACTATTATAACAATGCTACATTAGTATGCGCTGAGAATCAAAAATACCGTGAAGCGAAACGTCATTTTTTTATATTATTTATTTGTCAAAGAGAGTGGGCATCTGTGATTGGCATCAGCATCAAAATGTATAAGCAGATTCCAGGTTATTCCAACAGCCAAGCACAGACACTCATTCTCTGTCACAGCATTAAAAAAATTACATAGCGCTCCGCAGTATTTTTGATTCTCAGAGCAGATAAAGCGGACAGGTGCGTGCTGCCACCCCCAGCTGCCTGGCTTTACCTTAGCTGGCAATCAAAATACAGAGAAGCCCAATTGTTTTTTTAATTAAATAATGGGAGAAAAAAATGCGTGGGCTCCCGCCATATTTTGATCACCAGCCAGGTAAAACCAGACAGCTGAGGGCTGGGATGCTCAGCGTGGTAAGGCCCAAGCATTTTGGGCCCCCCGCAGCCCACAACCGCTCCTGGAAATTGCGCATTCATCACAGTGCTATTTCCAGGTGCTTTACCTGGCTCTTCCAGCGTCCCTGGTGGCAGTGGCACGCTGGGTAATAATGGGGTTAATACCAGCTTTGTATTCTCAGCTGGTAGTAAACCCGAAATTCATGGTGTCATGTCAAATTAGATGTGACCACCATGAATTTTTAGTAAACAGTAAAAAAACACAACACAGAGAAAAATATTTTTATTAGAAATGAAACAAAAAACACATTTAGGGACTCCATCTTTTTTAGAAAAAAAAAAAAGCTTCCCTCTGACGTAGTCCAAAGTCAATGTCAGCTCAGCTTCATCGCTCTGAACAGATGAGCGTCTGTCCAGACCGACAAGAAGGCTGAGACCGAAAGTAACATTTTCCGGTCTTCCAGTCACCATCAAAATCATTTTTATCATCATCATACACACACAGCCACCATCATCATCATACAAACACACACGGCAATCATCATCATCATACACAGTCATCGTCGTCATCATCATCGTCGTCACTCACAAACAGCCACCACTACAATCATCATCAGTCACACACAGCCACCACCGCCATTATCATCAGTTGCACACAGTCACCACCACCATCATCAGTCACAGCCACTACCGCCATCATCCTCATCATCATCAGTCGCACACAGCCACCACCACCACCATCATCAGTCACACACAGCCACCACCGCCATCATCATCATCATCATCATCATCAGTCGCACACAGCCACTATCACCATCATCAGTCACAAACAGCCACTACCGCCATCATCATCAGTCACACAAAGCCACCACCGCCATCATCATCATCAGTCACACAGCCACCACCGCCATCATCATCATCAGTTACACATAGCCACCATCATCATCAGTCACAAACAGCCACTACCACCGCCATCATCAGTCACACAGCCACCACCGCCATCATCATCATCAGTCGCACACAGCCACCATCACCATCAGTCACAAACAGCCACTACCGCCTTCATCATCATCAGTCATACACAGCCACCACCACCATTATCATCATCAGTCGCACACAGCCACCACCGCCATCATCATCATCATCATCAGTCGCACACAGCCACCATCACCATCATCATCAGTCACAAACAGCCACTACTGCCATCATCATCATCAGTCACACACAGCCACCACCGCCATCATCATCATCAGTCGCACACAGCCACCATCGCCATCATCAGTCGCACAGAGCCACCATCGCCATCATCATCATCAGTCGCACACAGCCACCACCGCCGTCATCATCATCAGTCCCACACAGCCACCACCGCCGTCATCATCATCAGTCCCACACAGCCACCACCGCCGTCATCATCATCAGTCCCACACAGCCACCACCGCCGTCATCATCATCAGTCCCACACAGCCACCACCGCCATCATCATCAGTCCCACACAGCCACCACCGCCGTCATCATCATCAGTCCCACACAGCCACCACCGCCATCATCATCATCAGTCACACACAGCCACCACCGCCGTCATCATGATCAGTCATACACAGCCACCACCGATATCATCATGATCAGTCATACACAGCCACCACCGCCATCATCATGATCAGTCGCACACAGCCACCATCAATATCAGTCACACACAGCCACCACCGCTATCATCATCCTCATCATCATCAACACACAGCCATCATCATCATCATCCACACACACATACAGCCATCATCACCATCAACACACACAGCCATCATCATCATCATCACCCACACACACAGCCATCATCACACACACACACAGCCATCATCACACACACACACACACACAGCCATCATCATCTCACACACACACACACACACACACACAGCCATCATCATCATCATCATCATCATCATCATCATCACACACACACACACACACACACACACACACACACACACACACACACACACACACACACACACGCACAGCCATCATCATCATCATCACACACACATACACATCATCACACACACACACAGCCATCATCATACACACACACACAGACACCACAAACGTTCTAACGTGCCCTATGCTCTTGTTCCTTCCGCTGCACCCGCCGGCAAAGCAGCTGACGTCAGCGCTGCTCGGGTCGCGCTGCTGAGCTCGAGTTGAATGCCGCCGTCGATTGCTTCACCCTGACATCTGATTGAACTCCGGCTTTGATTGCTTCTCCCTGGCGGCTTCTCCAATGCGGAAGTGCGGCCGGCCGCGGCTGCAATGTGAAAGTGCGGCTGGCGACCGCTAAATGACTGGAGGCAGTGGAGGGCAAATATCAAGTGTTCTGCACTGTGTGTCTGCGGGCAGCATAAATCAGACTGGCGGGCCGCATAAATCAGACTGGCGGGCCGCGTGTTTGAGACCCCTGGTCTAAAACACTACTTTATCATTTGGTGCAAGGTAGTACATATGCCTCGTCACTATTGTGATTTATACAGTTTTACCCTGACATTGTTCTATCTCTGCACTTTATATTGTTGGTATTTTATTTGGTTCTGATAACATTTATACCTAGTTGCACTTGTGCACTTTTTATATAGTGCACTTTACAGCAGCTGTACATTGGCATGTACGTATCTCTGCATTTAGCTTTTTCTACTACTCTACTTCAGTGATTATTTTTGTAGCACACACATTTATTGCACTTTATATTGGCGCTACGTACATCTCTACGTCATCTATTATATGTCAGTGATTATATCCATCCATGTATTTACTTTGATACACTATGTGATTTTCTTTTGGTTAATATTGGTGTTAATAGGACAGATAGGCCTAAGACACACGGCGTGAAAATCGGAGCGAGTGGAATGCGATAAAACATCGCATTCCACTCGCACCAATATTAGCCTGTGTGTCAGCGCACATGAGCGATTATTTTCTCAGCCCTAATCAGACCGAGAAACAGTCGCAGCATGCTGCGTGTGTAATGCGTTCCTTGTTTCTCTCGCACCCATTCAAGTCTATGGGGCGAGAGAAAAATCGCACTGCACTCGCGGTACACCGGTGTACCACGTGTGCAGAGCGAGAATGGCAATAGCGGGCTACGGACGAGAGAGGGAGATATATCCCTCCCTCCCTCCTCAGTGCTAGCCCACCCCCCACAGCTGTGGTCCGCTCGCACGATTGGACCTCAGTCGCAGTGACACTTGCATGACACTCTGTTCCTGCTGTGCTGCCAGCGTGAGCCGAGTGTCATGCGAGGATCACAGTAGTCCCCATGTGACCCCAGCCTTATAGGTATACGTACCACGGTATATTTTTTGGTACTGTAATGGGTCCCTTCTGTTTTTAGTTTAGAATCATTTTTCTTTTAGTATAATTTTTATATTTCTTCCTTTTGGTTTCTTGTCATGGCAATTCACAATGATCCCCAGTTGTTTTCATGCTAGTTACTGAAGCTTTTTTGAGCAGCAGGGAACTTTTCCTTTAATTATCGCTTGGACATTTTTGGTTTATTAGCTGGTGATTCTGCCAGAAATGTAACTCCAGCTAGGGTCCAATGTTTTATCAGATTGCACTCGTCCATATTAAAGGGAACCTGTCAAGTACTTTGTGTTCTAATAGTAGCAGTGTGATGTGTGGCCTAGTAACCCCTTCCTACCCATCCCTGTGTTGTAATATTGTGTAATGTGAATGTATAAAAAAACATTTTATTACTTATGTGTACCATATGTAAATGAGCAGGGGCTCTAGCCCCATGGGCGTCACATCGCCCTGTGGGCGTTTGCATGTTTTCCACAGTATCACACCCCTGTGGGCGTGATACCATGGTTTTACATGAGCGACGCTCCTTGACATCCCGCACTTGCCATTCCCGCAGCCTTGTTATCCGGGTGTTTGCTTGTTGGCTTCAGACGCGCACTGCTCATGTTCAGAATACTCCTGCGGTTCCGGTCATGTGCAGTGCGCGTCTGAAGATGAGAGGCACCGGCTGACAAACAAGGCTGTGGGAATAGTATGTGCGCACGAGCGGGATCTGAAGATCCTGACTGGGACGTCGCTCATGTAAATCCATGGTATCATGCCCACAGGGATGTGATACTGTGGAAAACATGCAAACGCCCACAGGGCGATGTGACGCCCATGGCGCTAGAGCCCCTGTTCATTTACATAGGGTACACATAAGTAATAAAACGTTTTTTATACATTCACATTACACAATATTACAGGGATGGGTAGGAAGGGGTTACTAGGTCACACATCACCCTGCTACTAGGTTAGAATGCATAAATTACCTGACAGGTTCCCTTTAAACTCAAGTGGAAGCGAGGCCTTAGGGTCACCCTATGTCAAGGGGGAGTCAACATTTGTGGCGAATCCACGTGTTAACCTCATTATTGTCCTTCTATTACCTACAATCGGCTAATTAACATAATCATGTTTTATATAGTTGACATTTATGCATCTTGTTTATTTTAGACTTGCTGATCCTATCGATTCCCCCACATACCTATTCTACATTTACAAGCTTTGTGGTAACTTTTTTTTTTTTTTTTGCCTTTTCTCAGAGAAGTTGAAAGTCTATTAAAATGTGGAGCAGACCCAAATTTTGTTCTTCCCAATGGCATTGCTGCCATTCACCTTGCCTCAGGGAAAGAGAATGAGTGTGCCCTGCGATGTCTAAAACTGATATTACAACACGGCGGAAATCCTAATGTCAGGTATGTGCAGGTAAAGATCCATCTGTTATTGGTTCTCCTATGTGTGTTAATGGAGGGATAGTAGTTATGTTGGATACTACCTAAAGAAAGCAATCCTGAGCTCTGAAACATGTTTTTCTATTATCTGTGGTTCCTAAAGGAAAAGTCCACCACTGTTTGCATAGAAATTGACCTTTATTCCCAATTCTTGAGTTTTTCCAAATCTGAAAAAGGTATGACATTACTCTTGGATACTAAAAGATCTTGAGAATGAAGAGTAGCTGTGTCACCTTCAAAGTTATTTCTGTACAGTCGTGTTTTGCCCAATGGATAGTGCAGGACACCACAACCACCCCATTTCACTTGAAAAATGGGTGACGATAGCATCACTTTTCAGGATAAAACTATGAATGTTCCACATGGACCATACTGGTAATGCCAATAGGATTATCAATTGTAAAGTCTGTTATTTCTGCACATTCTCAACAAATTTACAACATGACCTACTGTTGGCTTTTAAAGGGAACCTATCAGGTCCTGTTTGCACCTATAACCAAGAGTGGTTCTGGGTTAATATTGCTAATCCCTGCCTAATAGTCCCAACCTATAGTAGCATACATAAAGAGATCTTTATAAAAAGTATTTCTAAAGATCCTTTATGATGTGCTAATGAGGCCAACGACTAGTTGCAAGGTTGTTACTTCCCCTGACTAGTCGGCCCTCTTGGCATGTAAGGACGCCCCTGTGGGCAGCGTCAGAGGCATGGTCCCTCTCGCTTCTCTGCTGTCACTGCGGCTGATGCTGTTTTTTGTCTCAGTGCTCATGATCAGAAGTCCCTGGACGTCCGGTCATATGCACTATAATGCCGGGTGGACATGTCCTAGCTTCAAACTGGTGTATGCGCATGACCGAAAGTCCAGGGACTTCTGGTCACGCGCACTGACCCTAAGCCCAGCATTTTTAGGTGGTGCAACGGATACAGGTACAAAAGTCACAGCCGATGATGATGCTGGGTGATGGGCATTGAATAGCATGTGACCACACCTCTGTTGGCGTGCTAACATGTTAAGAGTGCAAAATGAGCACAGGAACTAACTCCCTTGCGACTAGTCCCTGCACTCATTAGCATATCATAAACGATATTTAGAAATACGTTTTTTTAAAGAATTCTTTATCTATGCTACTATATAGGCTGGGACTATTGGGCAGGGATTAGCAATATGCACTCCGAACTGCTCGTGGTTCTGGGTGCATATTGGACCTGACAGGTTCCCTTTAAAGTAAATGGCATGAAATTGCATGACTCCTGCCTGAGTCTTAATCCTGTCTAGCTGTACCTGTAAATACTTATTTTATTACTATTCTAACAATTCTCTTCATATCCTTTGACATGAAATTTCCATCCTGCTCCGAGTGTCAGTTGTCTCGTGTGGACGATTTCTTCCAAGTTATATATACAACTATTGTGCAATCTTTTTCTTCGTGACATGTGATTCCTTTTTTTTTTGTTTTTGTTTTTAACTTTTCTACACTTAGATCTACAGATGACTTGACACCATTGCATGTAGCAGCTTCTTGGGGATGTTGTAAGGCTCTGATCTTCTTGTTGAAGAAAGGTGGTGATGCTTCTATTCAGGATCAGGTTGGTTCCTTTTGGCCCCTCAAATAACATTTCTCTTTCTTGGACTCCATTTCTCTTCATAGACTTTTCAGTTATGTGTGTTTTGTTATAGGACGGGAATACAGCTTTAGATTTGGCCTTAATGGAGAATAACAGGAGGTGTGTTGTTGCTCTTCAGGAACACAAAGAAAGCATCTCTGATGGATATACAGGTGAAATAGATAGTAATGTTTTTTACAATTTATGGTTGCATTACTAATATCTGTATAATTTTAATATACCGTATTTTTCGGATTATAAGACGAACTTTTACTCCCAAAAATTTGGGAGGTAAATGAGGAGTGCGTCTTCAAATCCGAATGTAGTTTTACCGGGAGGTGGAGAATGGGCGCTGTGTTGGCTGCGATGGGCGCTGTATGGAGCAGAGCGGTGCGGGGCTGTGCTGGCTGCGGCGGGTGAGATGCTCTGTCGGTGGTGTAGGGATATGCTGGCTGCGGTGGGTGAAATGCGCTATTGGCAGTGCGGGGCTGTGCTGGCTGCGGCAGGTGAAATCCTGTGTCGGCGGTGTGGGGCTGGCTGCGGCGGTTGAGATGCTCTGTCACCGGTGCAGAGATGTGCTGGCTGTGGCGGGTGAAATGCGCTATTGGCGGGGCTGTGCTGTTTCAGCGGGTGAGATGCTCTGTTGGCGGTTCGGGGCTCTTCTTGCTGTGGCGGGTGAGATGCTATGTCAGTGGAGCGGGGCTGCGGTGGGCGTCAGTGGAGCGGGGCTGCGGTGGGCGTCAGTGGAGCAGGGCTGCGGTGGGCGCTGTGTAGAGCAAGGTCGTGCGGCGGGTGAGATGCTCTGTCAGTGGTGCGATCTTCAAATAATACCAGCAGGAGTTGGCGCGTGCGCAGATAGAGGTCTCTGATTGTCATTGAGCTAGAGCTCAATCTGCGCAAGCGCCGATTCCAAGCGGCATTTGAAGATCGCACCACGGACAAAGCATCTCACCACCCACTGCCCTGCCCCGCACAGTGGCCAGCATGGCTGGCCGCACAGCATCACCGCCCTACTACAGTACCGCCTCTGCCTCCTGTGACCCCCTGCTCCACCATTGCTGTGCCCTCCCCCCCCCTCCAGGGTAAGACACCACCAAAGTAGAAGATGGACCCCATTTTTTTTTTCTACACCTTTTTTATCTCTATATTTAAGGTGCGTCTTATAATCCAGTGCGTCTTATAAGACGGAAAATTCGGTAAATGGTTAACCCTAAATGATCATTTGACCAATTTACTACTGGAAACTGTGTTTTTGTTTTCCCCTTCCCACACTATGAACACTGCAAAAAGGAAACCCACCAGCAATGCTGGTAATTTTTTTTTTTTTTTTAAACCTTTTGTTAAACCTTTTTTTTAAAAAGGTGATCCCCAGGCTCAGACACCCCCCCCCCCCCCAAGAAAAAAAACCCAACAGAAAACCCATGGTAAATAAAATGGTGCAATTAAAAGCATGACTGGTTCTGAAAAACAATTCCTCAGGAGGCTTAATGGACAAAATAAAAATTACGACTGGGCTGCGGATGAAAGATGTTTTCAGTGGGAAGGGGTTAAAATGGTACTTGCAGAATGGTAAAAAATGATTTGACTTGTAGCTTTCGCAGAATGAAATATGTTCGAGGAGAAAAAGTAATGTTTTCTGTTTTCATTTTATCAGCTCTGATTCATCAAAGCAATTTCACCAGAATCTTGGCATAGTTTGGTTTATAAGTCACAATATTGGAGCATAACTTGGAGTTGTTTCTCATGCCAGTTTTTCCCAGCTCTGTCAAAATGGGTGAAGCTAGGGTGCGATAGAGATGTGACATCACAACTCGCCTAATTCATGATCGTTACCGTTGTGCTGTTCCCTTAAAAAGAAATCTTACTCCAGTCAAGGACTGAAGATTTCTTGCATGGATGCACATGTCACACATTAGATTCTTGACGAGGCATACAGCATCATGAATCAGGAGACTGGCCAAAAAATCTCCAATCTTGATGAATTGGGGCCATAATGTTCAGCTTTAACAAGAACATGTCCTTTGTGTCGAGGAGAGAAGATTGTGTTTGTGTGTGTGTGTGTGTGTAATAAATATATATACAGTATGTGTATATATACAGTATACAGTACAGACCAAAAGTTTGGACAAACCTCAAAGAGTTTTCTTTTTTCCTTTATTTTCATGACTCTGAAAATTGTAGATTCACATTGAAGGCTTCAAAACTATGAATTAACACGTGTGGAATGAAATACTTAACAAAAGTGTGAAACAACTGAAAATATGTCTTGTATTCTAGGTTCTTCAAAGTAGCCGTCTTTTGCTTTGATTACTGCTTTGCACACTCTTGACATTCACTTGATAAGCTTCAAGAGGTAATCACCGGAAATGGTCTTCCAACCAGGGCTGTGGAGTCTGAGTCAGAGCTTATTTTGGTGGAGTCGGTATAAAATGTATCAACTCCGACTCCTAAAATATATAATAAATTGGGGACAGTAGTGCAATGCAGAATGTGCTGAATATTTTTTCAGGGATTTGGGAAAGTTATGAAATGTCCTATAAATGTCTGTTCTATTCCTGATCTAAGCCTACATTCACACACAGCGTTTTTGCTGCGTTTTTTGAGGATAAGTTTGTCAGCTGCAAAAGCAGATCAGCTTTTTAAAAAACCGCATCACCTGAAAGGTTTTTTGAGCTCATAAATAATGCTTTCAATAGCAAAAGCAGATTAGAAAAACGCCACAAAAACTGACATGCTCATTCTTTGTGAGGATCCGTTTTTGAGCACAAAAACGGATCCTCACAAAACGATGTGTCTGAATGTCCTATCTTGAAACCCATTGCCTTTGCTGGGATGCCCGGAGTCACTGCATTTCACTGAACTATTTTGCCATCAATGTTTGATATTTTTGTGACAAGAAAGAAATTGTTAGCAAGACACTGGCAGTAAAAGATACTAAAGCTCATCACAGCAGCCAGTTTCTCCAGGCCTTAGTGGAAAAAGTTCTGCAAGATTACAAACTCAAAAAAGAACAGGTTCTTGCTATTGTAAAGGACAATGCTTCAAACATATGTACAATTAAACTGATGAATGAGAGTAATGAACAACATCTAGAAGAAAATTTAGGATTCAGTATGTTTGAGATGGAAGGCCATAGTGCTGTTCATGTAACTGACGAACAAACAGATATTACAACAGAAGAACAGCAAAATGATACTTTAGGATTGGATGATCTTGTTGAAGTTGCTTCAAAACACTTTCATATTCATCACATGCGCTGTTTTGTGCACACGCAGCTGGCAATAAGAGAGAGTCTGCAAGAGGGACCCCAGTTTCACACATCCGGCTTTTCGCCGGTTTGGCGGATGCGGCGCACTCCAGTACAGTGTATACAGTACAGTGGCAGCATGACAAACGCCGGTCACATGCTGTCATGTGACCCGGAAGCTGCGGCGCTGCCACTGTACTGTATCGTACTGTACTGGCATGCGCCACATCCGCCAAACCAGCGAAATGCCGGATGTGTGAAACTGGGCGGACATGCTGGAAATCTGATTGGAAAAGTGAGGAAATTGGTTATTGCCGCCAGAACCCCTAAAATTGATTCCATCTTGAGACGTGCTGGGAAAGGGGCAATTGTTAATCAAGCTTATTTAATGACTGAGCGATTGCTTGAACTGAAATAATTTCTTATAGATATGGTGAACCCTCAAGTAACCTTAAATGAAGGTCAATGGACACAGGTGGCTGAATTGAAGGAATTGCTTAATCACTCATTTACCGTGACTAAAAAATTACAAGCTGAGGATTTAACTCCTGGTATTTTCATAAGGGAGTGTAAGAACTTGCTATTTTGCCTGTCCCAAAGAGGAGGTTTAATCCCAGATAGCATTTCTGCTTCAATGAAACGGAGAGAGACACGGCTATTGGAAAATAAAATTCTTCTGGCAGCTGTTTATGTGGACCCAAGTCATCGTATACTGCTTGATGATCAACAGCTTACTAAAGGAAAAGAAGCTTTGAGTGAGGTAGCAGTTAGGATGAGCGGCTACAGGACTGCCAAGCGGAAGAGGACTTGGGGCCTGACAGTGCTACTGCAGCCATATCTTCATCCTCATCAGATGAGGAGCTTAACTTTGACAAGTATTTGGATGACATGGAGCAGGCAAACCATTGCTGCAAGGAAAAAGATTTCACTCCGTCTCCTATAGCAGCAGATTGACCAGATTTTAGTAAAATTTTTCACTTGCTCTCAAAGAAATAGAAAAATGTAACCATTCATCAAAACTGACTGTGCATGAGGCAATTATTTTTATACCCGGAAATTGTTAGAGATGTTGCCCATGTGGTTACGGCTTTGCCTCCAACCCAAGTTAGTGTAGAGAGGTTGTTCTCTAGCCTTAAAATTATTAGGTCAGATTTGAGGTCATCTGCAAAGGAGGATCTGATGGAAGCAATTCTATTTCTTACAACAAATTCATAGACTGCACAAATGTTATTTAGTATGTTTTTGTTGAAAACTGTTTTTTGCCACTTACACTATGTAAGTGGCAAAAAACAGTTTTCAACAAAAACATACTAAATAATATTTAGTATATTGCTTATATTTAAGTGAAAAATTTATTGTAGTGCAATGTGAACATCAGACACTTAATCATTTTTATGATACAAAAATCAAGATATTTACGGTAGAACATAAATTATATTTATTGGAATACAACTTTAGAACACAAACTGTAAAAAATTGCAAATGTAAGATATATACACACGATATATATGTAATCTACTGTATATTACATAGTGTATTACATAATTACAATTTATTACAGTTTTTTGTGTTCTAAAGTTGTATTCCAATAAATATATTTTATGTTCTATCTACCGTAAATATCTTGATTTTTGTATCATAAAAATGATTAAGTGTCTGATGTTCACATTGTATTACAATAAATTTTTCACTTAACTGTAAGTAATATATGTAGGACTCGTGGAGTCGGACCAAGGGAACTTGAGGAGTCTGAGTCGAAGATTTGGCTTACTGACTCCACAGCCCTCCTTCCAACAGTCTTTAAGGAGTTCCCAGAGATGCTTAGCACTTGTTGGTCCTTTTGCCTTCACTCTGCGGTCCAGCTCACACCAAACCATCTCGATTGGGTTCAGGTCTGGTGACTGTAGAGGCCAGGTCATCTGGCATAGCACAAGCATCCCATCACTCTCCTTCTTAGTCAAATAGCCCTTACATAGCCTCGATGTGTGTTTAGGGTCATTGTCCTGTTGAAAAATAAATGATGGTCCTACTAAACACAAACCGGACCGGATGGAATGGCATGCCGCTGCAAGATGCTGTGGTAGCTATGCTGGTTCAGTATGCCTTCAATTTTGAATAAATCCACGACCGTGTCACCAGCAAAGCACCATCACACCTCCTCCTCCATGCTTCACGGTGGGAACCAGGCATGCAGAGTCCACCCGTTCACCTTTTCTGCGTCGCACAAAGACACGGTGGTTGGATCCAAAGATCTCAAATTTGGACTCATCAGACCAAAGCACAGATTTCCACTGGTCTATTGTCCATTCCTTGTGTTCTTTAGCCCAAACAAGTCTCTTCTGCTTCTTGCCTGTCCTTAGCAGTGGTTTCCTAGCAGCTATTTTATCATGAAGGCCTGCTGCACAAAGTCTCCTCTTAACAGTTGTTCTAGAGATGTGTCTGCTCCTAGAACTCTGTGTGGCATTGACCTGGTTTCTAATCTGAGCTGCTGTTAACCTGCGATTTCTGAGGCTGGTGACTCGGATAAACTTATACTCCGCAGCAGAGGTGACTCTTGGTCTTCCTTTCCTGGGGCGGTCCTCATGTGAGCCAGTTTCTTTGTAGCGTTTGGTTCTTGCCACTGCACTTGGGGACACTTTCAAAGTTTTCCAATTTTTCGGACTGACTGACCTCTATTTTTTTGAAGTAATGATGGCCACTCGTTTTTCTTTACTTAGCTGCTTTTTTCTTGCCATAATACAAATTCTAACAGTCTATTCAGTAGGACTTTCAGCTGTGTATCCACCAGACCTCTGCACAACACAACTGATGGTCCCAACCCCATTTATAAGGCAAGAAATCCCACTTGTTACACCTGACAGGGGACACCTGTGAAGTGAAAACCATTTCCGGTGACTACCTCTTGAAGCTCATCAAGAGAATGCCAAGAGTGTGCAAATCAGCAATCAAAGCAAAAGGTGGCTACTTTGAAGAACCTAGAATAAGACATATTTTCAGTTGTTTCACACTTTTTTAAGTATTTTATTCCACATGTGTTAATTTTGATGCCTTCCATGTGAATCTACAATTTTCAGAGTCATAAAAATAAAGAAAACTCTTTGAATGAGAGTGTCCAAACGTTTGGGCTGTACTGTATATATACACATATATATATATATATATATATATATATATATATATATATATATATATATATATATATATATATATATATATATATATATATATGTATATGTATATATGTGTGTCATTTTGCTTTTTTTGCACATGCCTGGCCTTAGGAGCTGTCTTGATTATATCCTCTGATTCTGTCCGCAGGGTGTTACAAGGATTCTTTCTCTTTACCGGATGATATGACAGAAATGAGTGCCATCACGCTGCTGCTTGAGTCAACCTATGAAAACTCTCCATCAAGTAGCACTAAAATCGCTCCTTTGTGGTCTCTTCCTAAAACGGTGACTCCAGTAACAAGCAATATGGACTATGCAATAATATCAAATCATGTGGAAATGCCAACCTTGTATACAAAGAATAGTCCCAAAAAAGAACTACCAATTGATTGTAATACCAAAATCATGCAAGATAAATACAAACTAAGTGCAACCAATGCAAAAAAAGGGGTTCCTTTTACCGAGACTTTACAGACTAGTCACTGTAGTGAATACTTTTCTACTTATGGGGAATCTGATGGAACTTTAGAGAACTCCTCCATAAGCAAAAATATTAAGAGTGATGTATCTGATAAGACTCGTGTTTTGGTTGATCATATAAGGGAAAATAATTCTAGAGCAGCTTTGGACAGTAATATATATACTGCAAAACATCAAGATGTAATAAGTAACAGAAAGTTAGCATTGAATCAGAGCACAGATTTTCAGGTTGTCAAGGAACTTGAAGGATTGGAAGATACTTCTTTGGATCATGTTCAAGCTTACAACAAAGAATACAATAATGATAATGAGAAAAAGACTTTGCTTTTACATGGTAACAGTGCTGATTCTTGGAGTAAGTATAGTGGGTTTCACACAAGCATCTGGGATAGTGTTGATAGAAGGTGGATATCAGAAAGAATTGACAATTCCCTCCACAAGTCAGTTAATTATATCGTGAATGGTCAGAACGTTGAATGTTTAGGTACACGTAAGGAAGGTGTGCCAACAGTGGGAAATGAGTTGTCAGGTATTTCCACACAAATGATCTCTAGTGAAAGAAGCAGACCTCTTACAGATGAGAGCACAGATAGAACTGCAAGACCCTCAGCAATGCAGTACACTTCACAATCTCCCACCCTGCCGATTATAGCCTCAAATTACGAACATGGAAGTCATGATTTGCAAATTCAGTTGGAGAACTTATTACTGTCTGCCAAGGGCTGCTGTAGGACTAGGTCAGAGGAAGTAAATGCTGGCAATGTTCCAGAAAGTGGTGGGGCCAAATTACTACAGCGTGGTGTCCTTAAACAGACAGTAGAAGATGCAAATTCCTCATCCTCCAGTAGCTCTGAAGATACATTTATTATAGAAGCAGAAAAATATCATTTACTTGGAAAAGAAGATTTTGAGCTTTCCAAAGACTTAAAAGAAATGATGCTTGCAGCTAAGAATTCATCATCCACATCGAATGAAGACAAAAGTCCTTTCTTTACACCTCGTACTAAAAGTAGACTGCAGTGTTTCAAGTTTCGACAAAACATTTCTTCACTTTTCGATCACTCAGTGGAAATGCCCAAGCGGGGCAGGCGAGTGAGGAGACCAGATAGTCCCCTGGAAACTTCCACTCATTATCGCCCAGACAAATTTTTGCCTAGAAACGACTCCCATTCTCCTGATGTGACATATGAACATACTAAGACATCAAATATTTCTGACACCCTCAATATTGTTGATGCAAAAGATTCACTAGAGCAGAGTTTGCCCCCAAACATTCTGCAGGATCATAAGGAAAGCGACTTTGAGCTACAAACAACCATCAATATCAGCAATTTTCTTACAGATGATCTTTCTTCAGAGTCAGACGTTAAATCCTCCAGAGAATTGAAGCAATCCAATATTAACCATTATGCTGGTGGAGTGGTTTTTGACAGCGCTTGGCTAACAGAAGATGGTGAATCTGAGATTAGTGGTGTTGCTGATCCTAAAAAAAGAAATGTTACTACCACGGAAGAGAAATCCTTGCCTGCATCTTTATCCAATCCATCTTTTTTGCATAGTACATTACTAGAAGACACCACAGTGAATAGTGGTAAAGTTCCACATTACAGCTTTAGCAGACTTTCTTCTATTGTAAAAGTTGACGAAGCAATTGCACAACCATGTTTAAGTACAGTTGAGGATTCTGACAGCCAAGAAGTGCCGCTATCACCTGGTGGACGCCCAGCTAATGGAAGTCAGGCAGAGCCTGTTGAATATCTCTATAGGGATAATGAAAAAGGACATGTACTTATCGAAAAGCATATGCCATCTATGGATCAGTCTGGCACCAATACTCCAGAAAGTTCTGAGACTACCATAATTTATGACTGGAGAAACTGTAAAATGAACAATGCAATCCTAAAGAAGGCCTCTCCTGTAAATTCACCTAATCGAGTGGCTGTGGAACTCTACAGATTGTCTAATGAAGAAATTGCCAGCAGATTAAGAGGGTTTGGCGATGAAACTGTGCGAGTAACTAGCCAAAATCGCAAAATGTGCATCCTACTATTAGATAAACATATAAAGGAACAGACGTCATATCGACCACCAGGTAAGAGACTAATAGGTCCTGTTAATGGCTCTGATTTTTTTTTTTTTTTAAATGCAATCCTGAGTTCTAGCCAACAAATTCAGATGGCGCCTGAGATTACTGTTACAGGCATTCCATTACGTTTTTTCTTGTGCTACCTTTTTAATGCTCTTTGTTGTTTACAAAATATACAGGGAATGTTGGGAGGAAAAAAAAAAGTTTTGAGAAACTACACCCTCTTTGCAAGTCTTACCCTGTAAAGCAGAAGTGTGGTTGCACAGGAGCAGTGATAGTAGCGGTTTTGGGTGCAGTGTGTTTTTGCTATGTCCAAAATGCTGTGGTGTGCAGTATAAGCACAGTAGATGGGATTTATAGAAATTTCATCCCCACTGTGCTTTTTTCCACCGCGTAAACTGACATCTGGTGCAGCTTTCCGAGCAGCAGCAGGTCAATTTATGCTTGAGGAGACGCAAGTGTTTTCAAAGGGGTAACATAGTGAAAATGTGCTGCTCCCAGAAGTCTGATCATGGGCAGAGATGCTGCGTTCTCCCGCGAGAACACTAGCTTCTCCGTAAGAGGAATGACCCTGTGTCTAGAACGTAGTGTCTCCTCATCGTGTGCACATACCCTAAGTAAAAGATAAAACTTAGCATGAAGATTCAAAGGAAACCAAGAGGCGTGGCTCTCACAACTGGCAACTTCAGTAAAAATGCACTTTATTTCACAGAATTGCAGACAGACCTCAGTAAAATGAGCAACAGCTGTTTTAAGTGAGCACACTTGAGACCAGCGTCGGACTGGCTACCGGAGGAATCTCCAGTAATGCCAGGCCTGGGGATTCAGTTACCTGCATTGCACTCCGGAGCTTTCACCTGGGCTCCGGAGTGCAGCCTGGACTGATCTCGGAGTTTGCAGGACTGAACTGCGAGCGCCGAGTGATTGATTCCCCGGCGATTGCAGTTCAGTTCATGACAGCTGCAGACATGTTGCGCTGATCTCCGGAGTTCAGGTGAGAGTTCTGGAGTTCAGCCTGGCCTGTCTGTAGCTGTCATGAACTGAACCGCAATAGCCAGGGAATCAATCACTCGGCGCTCGCGATTCAGTCTAGGCTGCACTCCGGAGCTCAGGGGAGAGCTCCAGAGTGCAATGGAGGTAACTGAATCCAGGCCTGGCATTACTGGAGATTCTTCCGGTAGCCAGTTCAACACTGCTTGAGGCTCACCCGTGACTGACAGACCTCATTTTTTTTTTTTCAAAACATTTTTTATTAATTTTTTCAGTTTTTCATGAACATAAAACAAAATATTCATAGTTACACAGAAAAAGCATTTGTCTGGCAATGTGTGACATAGTAAGGTGTAATGCCCCGACTTAACATTCCAAACTATTCTTCTGTTTGATATGATCTATATTGAACCAAAACAAAAGTACTAAGAAATAACATATGTGATACAAATCAATTAAAATCTTTAAACCCCTGTGTCAACCCTGGATGCTTCCAAATTTTCTGACTGGCCTTGTTACTACCTTGTCATCTCGTCTCCCCTTCCCTCCGGAACCCACTGCTAAGTTATTTTCAATTTACCCAGGCTATCATTGATATCATTTTGTAGGTACCACTCCGATTGTGTAAAAGGTATCATCAAATTGTTTATTTCTCCCTGAGTAAATTGACTTTCAATGAAACTTTTCCATTTCCCAAAGAACTTGGGTGTCAACCTGTTTTTGTCCCTTTCCGCTTACAGTTTCTCCAGCCTCAATAAATTATGTAGTTCACCAATAACCTCTTTTATGGATCCTTTTGTATCCAATGCTTTTAGATGGATCAATTGGCTATCATGGCTACGTCATGTATTATTGTATATTTCTTCTTTCCCGGCATCTCCAATCCCCCTCTTACCCCTCCCTCAAAGGAATGAAAAATCCACACGATTAACTCTAGATTTCCAGAGATTCCCCATGTTGCTTGGACAAATATTCTGACTTGGTTCTAGAACCTGTGAATTTTTTTACATTCCCATAGCCCATGTAGCATATCTGTTTTCTCTTTTTGACATTTAGGACACCGCATGTCTCTTCCCGGTATATTGAAGCCCAAAATAGCCCTATGTAAGATTCTGAATTGGGTGTCTCTTCATCTCTCATTTGTAACATGCTTCTGCATTTGTACCTATCCCTTCAATATATCCCCTACCATTTCCTGGCCTTTCAATTGTTTCCCCCACGCTGTTAGGGTACAGCTATCCTCCCAAGATATAAGTACTCCCCCGAAATGTTTGGTAAATTTGGGAGACATTTACGTTTGCTGCGTCGCATTCCATAAGCTCATCAATCAAACTCTAGTTCAATTCCTTTCCAAGCTCGCCCAAATCTCCAAATACTACATACTTCAATTGTTCATATTGAATGATATGCGAGCTATTAAGGTCATACTTGTCAAGCACTTCCCAACCTGTCATCCACCTTCTTTCCTCTACATTCATAACATTCTTCATTTTCTTGACGCCCATCTCTTTCCATCTAGTAAATAGCTTATTTTCCCGTCCCAGGGGAAAGTTCGGAGATACCCAGGGGTTTAAGTACTTAAATACTTTCCATGACAGCCCCAGTTTCTTTCTTACCCATTTCCATGTTAGTATAGTATCTCGGAATAGGATTGAGTTCCTTATACCCTTACGCCCTGGACAATGGGGAGTGTAAAATGGACGTCAGATCCCACGGTGATGCAGACTTGGCTTCCATGCCATAGTCTGAGTGCCTGCTCGTTCCTCTCATCCAATCAAACACGTCTCATTATACACACCAGGTTGTAACCCCGAACGTCTGGGAAACTAAGACCTCCCTCCTCTACTGACTTCATCAGTGTTCGCAACTTTATTCTGGGTTTCCTTCCCCTCCATATAAAATCTGCATACACTGAATTTAGCCTATTTACGTCTTTTAATTTTAGCAATAGCGGGATCGTCTGGAATGGATATAACAGCCTAGAAAAGCTCATCATTTTTATCAGGTAGCATCTTGCCAGTAGTGGTAGAGGCAGACCCTTCCATCCCTTTAGTTGTGCTATAATTTTCCTGATTAGCGCGCCATAATTCATCTCATAAATTGATTCCACCGTTCTTCCTATATGTATTCCCAGGTATTTAAGTGATGTCTGTGCTATAGGAATGCCACATATAGAACCATCCCTTACATTTTCCCCTGATGTCCCCTGGTGTCCTTTTAAGAACATGATCTCACACTTCCTTTTATTTAGTTTAAATCATATTAGTCCAAGTTTTTCAATTAAGGCAAGAGTGTGTGGCAAGTCCACGTTTGGGTCCCCCATAAATCATATAACATCATCGGCAAAAAGTGCTGTCTTTATTTCTGTTCCCCTTATCTTGATCCCTTGAAAACTATTTGGGCCCTGCAGTATTCTTGATAATGGTTCAATTGCCAAGTTGAATAGAAGGGGAGATAACGGGCTACCTTGTCTTGTTCCCTTCATCAAAGGGAACACGTCTGATAAGGCCGAGTCACACACAACGACTTACGAGCGATCCCAAAAACGATGCGACATGATAGGGATCATAGGTAAGTCGCTGGGAGGTCGCAGGTGAGATGTCACACAGTCAGACCTTACCAACGATGCAGGAACAATACAGGTCGCAGTAGCGACCTGTATAACGATCTCAGCAGTCACTGTGACCCTGTCATACAGTGTCAAACACAGCGATGTGTCCTGCCCAGCAGGACATAGCCTTTGAAGAAAATGGCCTGGACCATTCTGCAACGACTAGAGATCTCACAGCAGGGGCCTGATCGCTAGTAGGTGTCACACATAACAAGATCGCTAACGGGATCGCTACTGCGTCACGGAAACCGTGACTCAGCTGCGATCTCGCTAGCGATCTCGTTATGTGTGACGGTACCTATAGAAAACCTGGTGTGTGTATCCTGGCTCCCGAATTAGCAAAAAGATTGCTAATGTAAAGCCTCATTTTGCCTACAATCCCTATGGCCTCTAATACCTTGTCTAACCAGCTCCAATTTACATTATCGAACGCTTTTTCAGCGTCACGTGTAACTAGAGCAGGTCTTGCCCCCCTCTCTATCTGTTCCAATCTCAATGCATCCACCACTAGAATTGTCTTCCGGATATTAGTGACAGCATTTTTCCGTTTAATAAACCCTACCTGGTGCTCTGTAATGATCCTTGAATCCTGGCCAATCTTAGCCATAATTTTAGAGATTAATTTTAGATCCTGGTTTATGAGCGATATGGGTCTATAACTAGAGGGATCATCCAGGTCTTTAGTTCCCTTAGGGAGTAATTTGATGTATGCCATGTTTGAATTTTTAGGAATTTCCCCTCCTTCCAAAAAGGCATTAAATACAGAAGTTAGAACCGGCGAGATCAGATCTTTCATAGCCTTATAAAATTCGCTGTTGAAACAGTCAGGTCCTGGTGCCTTGTTGGTGTTAAGCTCCCCGATTGTTCTTGTCACCTCCTCCACTGTAATAACTGCGTTTAAGTCACTCAGGTCTTCCTCCGTTAAGCTAGGCAAGTGTGCCTGTCTTAACCACTCTGCCTCGTCAGTCATGTCATTGCTCCCTGGCCCATATAATTTTCTATAATACTCTCCCAGCAATTTATTAATTTCCTTAGGATCTGTGGTAACCTCCCCCCCTTTGTTTTTAGTTTGGAAATCACTGTCATTTTCCTGCTACCCCTTGCCAAATTTGCCAACATACTCCCCGCCTTGTTGCCAAATCTATGTAACTCAGCTACCTCATGCGACCAATATAATTGTTCCTTTTTTTTAGCCCATCCATCGAACCCCCTTTTTGCCTCCAACCATCTGTCTTTTGTCATGGGAGATCTGTTTGCCAAATACTTTGTGTATGCTTCCCGCACTGCTTCACTCTGGGCATTATAGTTCTTGTTGATTTTCCGTTTGATCATGGCCGCATACCCCATCAGGCGGCCCCTCAAGACCGCTTTTGCCGTTTCCCAGTATAACACTGGGGTCCCTTTGTGTTCCTTGTTGTCTTCTGTGAATTCTCCCTACCACTCTTGAAATACCGTGTGAAAATTGTCTTGTCTGAGAAGAAACGATGTAAATCTCCATATGACATCTGTACCTCTCTGGAATTTTTCTCTAAGGCTATGTGCGCACGTTGCTTACTAGCCCTGCAGAAATTTCTGCAGCGATCTGAAGAGCACACGTGCGCTTCAAATCGCTGCAGAAAATGTCCGTAGAGAAAAAAAAAAAAGCCGATTCCATGCGCTCTGCCTGCAGCTCCTGCCATAGACAGAGCAGGATCTGCCGGCAAAGCGCACGGAAGAAGTGACATGTCACTTCTTAAAACGCAGCGCTTCGGGCAGCAGCCGAAGCGCTACGCTCTAAGACGCCACGTGCGCACGGCCCCTGCACAATCTCCATAGATTATGCAGGGGACGCAGGACGCATGCAGTTACGCTGCGCTACAAAGCGCAGCGTAACTGCATGTATTTACGCGACGTGCGCACATAGCCTAGTACCCAATCTTGCCAGACTATGGTCAGATATCACCATATTCTTTATCGCACATTTTTGTGCTCCAGAAACTAGGCCTTGAGAAATCCAAATTTGATTAATACGCGACCAGCTGTCATGAGGATGCGAGAAATGTGTATATTCTCTATCATGTCTCCAGATGTCTTTTAGTCCTACGTCTTCTAATGTTACATCCCTATTGTCCGACCTTCTGTCCACGTTAATACTTTAACATTCTATGTAGTTATTTGTACCATGTTTACCTATGTATTTTGCTCTTGTTACTCCCTCTCCTGTGGGCCCCCACCTCATGAGAGATGAGACATTTATCGCCATATACAAAATTTGCCCCCCAGGCTTGACACATTCTTTTCCCACCTTGTAGATATAACAAATATAAGTATAACAATAAACAAGTAACTGTGAAACATGTTTTCCCTTCCGAGAAATTTTTGGCTCTTTTTGCCATGCATGACTTCCCCTATTCCTAGCCAAACTATTAAGCTCCCTAGTCACCCCCCTTAGAGATTACATTCTAGCCCCGTATTCACATGCGCGAGCCTTAAAGGAGTTATCCGACATACACTCCAAAACAAATTGTAAGCTAATCTGTGCTGTATTGTCATATAAATCACCCCTACATTGTTATTTTCTGTTTTCTAACTTTTGTTTCTCTTGAATTCACACTTTATTCCCTGCAGCTCTTGTTTACATTTAGCTCCAACAAACATGACAATTTCCTGTATTCTTGGTTGCCAAACCTCAGTCAGAGCTGTCACCGCCCAGCCTCAGTGTACAGGAACGCCCCCTGCCCGGCCTCAGTGTACAGGAACGCCCCCTGCCGGGCCTCAGTGTACAGGAACGCCCCCTGCCCGGCCTCAGTGTACAGGAACGCCCCCTGCCCGGCCTCAGTGTACAGGAACGCCCCCTGCCCGGCCTCAGTGTACAGGAACGCCCCCTGCCCGGCCTCAGTGTACAGGAACGCCCCCTGCCCGGCCTCAGTGTACAGGAACGCCCCCTGCCCGGCCTCAGTGTACAGGAACGCCCCCTGCCCGGCCTCAGTGTACAGGAACGCCCCCTGCCCGGCCTCAGTGTACAGGAACGCCCCCTGCCCGGCCTCAGTGTACAGGAACGCCCCCTGCCCGGCCTCAGTGTACAGGAACGCCCCCTGCCCGGCCTCAGTGTACAGGAACGCCCCCTGCCGGGCCTCAGTGTACAGGAACGCCCCCTGCCCTCCCTCTGCACATTCAATGGCTGTCAGTATTCTGCCCAGCACCTGACCTCTCAGCATGTGACAGAGCAGAGATCCAGCTTCTCTCATCTGTGACACAGCAATCACATCACATCCACAATGGTAACAGAAAGAGATGTTCCTCACCCCTTATAGATAAATGAATACTGTGTAAGGCTGACTATATATAGCACCCAATGTGAGTCTATAGTAGATATATACGCCATGTATGTATGGTACATGTGTGTGTGTGTGTGTGTGTGTGTGTGTGTGTGTGTGTGCGTGGTTTGTGTCATATAGTTATGTGTATACATATACATTATATATATATATATATATATATATATATATATATATATATATATATATATATATATATATATATATACACACACACATAGATTCTCCAGGCTTATCCCTCTATGTGTCACTATAAAACGTTATTGTAAATGAGAGCTTATTCCTTTAGCGGACATACACACACACACGGTGGATGCAGCGGTGGCCGCGGGTAACCTCAGTGACAGCTCAGCTGATCGCGATACTCACCTCATTTGCTGTGTGGAGCTGACAGGAGCGGCGGCTGAGTAGCGCGATCAGCTGGACTGTCACTGAGGTTACCCGCGGCCACCGCTGCATCCAGGTAACCTCAGTGACAGCTCAGCCGATCGCGCGGCTGTCTTCATTAGCTGCGTGGAGGTGACCGGAGCGGCTGTGTATTATGCAGCTCCTGTCACCTGCATGCAGCAGAGCTGGATGCGACGCTGGAGGAACGTGGATTACGCCGGACAAGGAGGGCTTTGTTGTGGGTAATAAATTGGTAATGAGGGAATTTGTTAGTGTTTTTTATTTCTAATAAAGGATTTTTCGGGTGTGTGTGTTTTTTAACTGTAATTTACAGATTAATCATGGAAGGTATCTCGGTCAGACGCCTGACATGATTAATCTAGGACTTATTGGCAGCTATGGGCTGCCAATAAGTCCTTATTACCCCGATTTGCCAATGCAACAGGGCAAATCGGGAAGAGCCGGGTACAGTCCCAGAACTGTCGCATCTAATGTATGCGGCAATTCTGAGCGGCGCTGGCTGATATTGTTAGGCTGGGGGGCTCCCCATAACGTGGGGCTACCCATCCTGAGAATACCAGCCTTCAGCCTTATGGCTTTATCTGGCTGGTATTAAAATAGGGGGGACCTCACGCCGGATTTTTTAATTATTTATTTATTTATTTTACTGCACAGTATAGACACGCCCACCGGCTGCTGTGATTGGGTGCAGTGAGACACCTGTCACTCAGCGTGGGGGCGTGTCTCACTGCAACCAATCATAGGCGCCTGTGGGCGGGGAAAAGCTGGGAATACGAGATTGTTTAATGAGTGGCCGGCTTTTTCAAAAAAGGAAAAGCCGCTGGAGCAGTGTGAATGCCGTGCAGAGCCGGGGATCGGGGATCGTTGAGTATGAGAGAGGGGGGGAAACTTCAGTCACTCGGGGGATTAGCGGTCACCGGTGAATCCTTCACAGGTGACCGCTAATCATGACGCTACACAGACAGAGCCGCGTGGTCGCTGTAAAGTCCCCTTTACACACTGAGACTTTGCTGCACAGCGGGAAACAAAAGGAACAAAGAATGGTCCTGAACGATTTCTAGCGATCACAACTTCACAGCAGAGGCCAGGTCGCTGATGTGTTTCACACACTGCAATGTCGCTGGGGAGGTCGCTGTAACGTCACAAAACCGGTGACGTTACAGCGATGTCGTTTGCGATGTTGCAGTGTGTAAAGCCACCTTTAGTGCCTTTCATGTGGCACTAAGGGGTGCTTAGCCTTGTATTTAGCCAATAAATAAAGAATTAATAAAAAAAAAAAAACGACGTGAGGTCCCCCTTATCTTTTGTAGCCAGCTAGGGTAAAGCAGACGGCTGCAGCCTGCAGACCACAGCTGGCAGCTTCACCTTGGCTGGTAATCCAAAACAGAGGGCACCCCACGCTGTTATTTAAAATTAAATAAATAATTAAAAACAAAAAACGTGGGGTCCCCCCCAAATTGGATCACCAGCCAAGGTAAAGCGGACAGCTGTGGTCTGTTATTCTCAGACCAGGGAGGTCCACCGTTATTGGACACTCCCCAGCCTAAAAATAGCAGGCTACAGCTGCCCCAGAAGTGGCGCATCCATTGGACGTGCCAATCCTGGCGCTTTGCCCCAGCTCATCCCGCGCCCTGGTGCGTTGGCAAACGGGGTAATATATGGGGTTGATGCCAGATGTGTAATGTCACCTGGCATCAAGCCCTGGGGTTGGTGAGGTCAGGCGTCTATCAGATACCCGACATCACCAACCCAGTCAGTAAGAAATAAAAAATAGACAACCAAAAAATTTTTATTTGAAAAAACACTCCCCACATTCCCTCTTTCAACAAATTATTGACAAGAACAATCAAATCCGGGTCCGGCGTAATCCAATAAGGGTGTCGCACGGCGATCCATACCATAGTCAATGAGACTCCCAGTCAATGAAGAACAAAATGTTCCCCATTGGCTGGGAGAGCCGTGCAGTGACCTGAGCTAACATCAATAGGTCAGCCCAGGTCACTGCAGGGGATGCCGAGCGCTGCCGTCAGGAGGTTAGATGAGTTCATTACCTGCAGTAACGATCTCATGCTCTCCTGACGTCAGCGCTGTCACTGACTTCTATGCCCGCCGCGTTCTACGCAGTATCGCGAGAGCCCGTGACGTCACTGCTAGTGACAGTCTCGGGCCGCCCGCGAGACGGGCAGAGAAGGCAGTGACCGCGGTGACGTCAGGAGGCAGGAGATCGTTACTGCAGGTAATTATGTCATCTAATCTAACCTGCAGCTACATGTGCAGAGAGCAGGGAGCCGCGCACACTGGGCGCTGGCTCCCTGCTCTCCTAGCTACAGTACACATCGGGTTAATTAACCCGATGTGTACTGCAGCTACATGTGCACAGAGCAGGAGCCGGCGCTGGCAGCGAGAGCGGCGGAGGCTGGTAACTAAGGTAAATATCGGGTAACCACCTTGGTTACCCGATGTTTACCTTGGTTACAGCTTTCCGCAGCTGCCAGTGCCGGCTCCTGCTGGCTTCATTTCGTCGCTCTCTCGCTGTCACACACAGCGATCTGTGCGTCACAGCGGGAGAGCGTCAGTGTCCCGCTCCCTGCCAGCCCCGCGGCGTGAGAAGCTGCAGATACTGCGGGCAGACACTGACATTGCAGTGCGGGCAGCTGCGGGGCTGGCAGGGAGTGGGACATAGACTGCACGGGCAGTGAAGCAGCGCTCGTCATCCCCGTGGATGCACGCACTGCAGGCTGAGAATGAGAGGCAGCTTATACTGCAGAGGGGGGCAAACACTGACAGGGGGGGGCGGGGGTGGGTGAAATGGGGGGGGGGGGAACAGTTCCCAGGGCGTCAGGCAGTCCACATAATAAAGCACTGGGGACACAGCGCTGGCAGTGTATCGGACAACAAGTGTTCCTTGCCTTATTGAACTGGACACTGACTCGGCTGCAATTCAGGGCGCACGTAGCTGGGCACAGGAGGCGGAGGAGGGAGACTACGGCGTGTGTGGGAGGTTGTGGGTGGAGTACGGGGTGCGGGGGAATGTGTGGGAGGGGGCAGGGAACGGGGGCGTTTACTCCAAACACTGTACAGCCCAGCAGGGAGGCGACATGCTGTCCCAGATTTGCATGTCAACATGGCCCTGCCCATGTAGACGTGCAAAGGCCGGAAGCAGCAAAATCGCGGCAGGAGGGGTCACATGACCGCTCTGAGCCGGGGGAGAGGGGCTGACAGCGGGGCAGGTAAGTGGTCTCTATCTACTTACCTGCCCCAATGTAGCCCAATAGTGTAATAATGAAAAAAAGTCAAAAGAAGCCGGATAACCCCTTTAAATAATATGCCGAGAATGATACAGTGCGAGAAGACCTCTACGAGATTTTCAAGTTCAACTTAGGATGGTCATCAGAAGTCAGAGCTATCATTCAGAGCAGATCCACTTCATTTGCGCCTGGATGCTGTTCCTGCACAAAGGCAATAAAAAAGAAGAAGAAGAGAAAAAAAAAAAGGGACCAGCAATATCTCTAGGTCAGTTCAGTTGTCATGAATCTTCCCCGACAGTCCCTGTGGACAGAGCAAGAATTGTGTTATTGTCCTGGGCTCAGTCTTCTTTCCTTTCTACTCTCAAACTGCGGTTGCCCCTCAAAGCATCTCGGATCTTTCCCTGGGCCAGTGGAGGATCCTCCTCTGCTGTTTCCTTTTCCATTGGTTCCTCTTTTTCGTCCGTCTGACCGATTCTTATCCTGTTCTGCCATAAGGACACGTTCTGCTTCTTTATAGTCTGTATAGTATGCAAACGAGCCATTGAGATTTCTAACTTTCAGTGTGGCAGGGTAAAGCAGCTGGCTCTTGACTTTCTTGTTATACAAAAATGAGCACACTTTGCTGAATTCTTTTCTCTTTTTGGAGACTTCGGCCGAGTAATCTCAAAAAATCAGCAGTCTATTGCCTTGATTGCCTTGATAATGTAGTGGTCGCTGTTTGTCTCATAAGGTACCATCACATATAACGAGATCGCTAGCGAGATCGCTGCTGAGCACGGTTTCTGTGACGCAGTAGCGATCTCGTTATGTGTGACATCTACCAGCGATCAGGCCCCTGCTGGGCAGGACACAACGCTGTGTTTGACACTGTGTGACAGGGTCACAGTGACTGCTGAGATCGTTATACAGGTCGCTACTGCGACCTGTATCATTCCTGCATCGTTGGTAAGGTCTGACTGTGTGACCTCTCCCCAGCGACTTACCAGCGATCCCTATCAGGTCGCATCGTTTTCGGGATCGCTGGTAAGTCGTTGTGTGTGACTGGGCCTTAAAGGCCTTCAGTATTTCCTCTTTGTTTGTAATAAAGATATTTAACTATCACCTGCCTAGCTCTCAGTGGGGCTTTCTTGTTTGGATTTTGATTCTCTCCCTTATTCGCTTCTTGTTGTCTCAGTGGTCCCACTCTGTGCGCTCTTTCCACTCTGAATTTAGCCTTATTACCCAGGGACTGAGGTAACTCCAGCTCACATATGTTATCCAGCTGTCCCAAAGATACCGATTCTGACAGCCCCACAATACGCAAATTATTCAGTCTTGACCGGTTCTCCAAATCTTCTGCTTTATCTCTCTCAAACAATCATTAGATTTCACTAGAGCTGCTATTTGCTCTTGCATAGCCAGTATTTTCTCCTCTGAGTCAGATATTCTCTGCTCTGTTTCTGCCAGTCTAGATGTGTGGACACTAATCTGCTTTTGCATAGCTGCTAGGGATGTTTGTATGGCTGTTTCAATGGCCACTTTAATCTCTTTTGACAGATGTGATGCCACTTCCTCAGCCATTTTTTTATAATCTACATTGCGCTCTTGTGTGTGCTTGTCTTGGCCTGCAGGTGGTGCTGTTTTCTTAGTTCTCTTATTCTGTGCTGAGCCTTTTCCTCCCTCTCCCAGTAGTTCGCAGGATTTAGATAATGATGTGCCCGGCTGTTTCTTGTTTCCTTTAAAATGGGTGTTATTATTTCGGATATGTAGCTCCTCCTGGCTATGATCATGGTTAGACCCCTTATGCTGCTTGTCTGAATTTTCAATCTGGCCTCCTGCGCCTCTGTGCACCCCTTCCTTGCCGTCCCCCTCCTCTTCTCACTCTTCTTCCTCCATGTCGCCTTCATCTTCCCATTGTGATCCTCCCTCTTCAATCACCTGCAGCCATCTCTCTCCCGCTCCGTCCCCCTGCTCTCATCTCCTTCGTTTCTCCCTCTCCTGTCCTTCATTACCACATCTTGCACTGGGGACTCTAGCTCCTCCTCCATCAGGCTCGTCGGCGCCATGACAGTTTCCTCTTCCCCACGCTGGCCGTCAGGATCCCCGCTCCTCCTGGACCCCTCACCGCCGCCAGCACTCCTCAGCAGGTACCGGCTACATAGCTGCTTGCTTCCGACTCTCAGATGCGCTGCTCTTGGCTCGCTCACGTGCCCGGGTATGTTTTTTATCATCGGTTTCTCAGGGGGGTGGCGGGAGCTTCCCGTCTATGCTGCCTCCTCAGCCAGGAACGGATCAGGAAATAAGGTGCATTTTACTGAAATTGCTGCTCCTCTTGCTTTCCTCTGAATTTTCATGATCATTTACAAGTATCAAGCTGAGCACCTCAAGACATGGCTAATATCTGGATATATTTAGTTTGATCCTATTTTTCCATGAAACTGGGTTTGGTAGTAGCATTTTTTTTCTTTTGGTTCTTGTGAAGATAAGTTTAGGCTTTTAGGATTAAGATTAATCTGTTGATAAGATCAACACAACCAGACGAAATATATGGACCTGCAAGTCTTGCATATGAAGAGGTTGATGGATTTACAAATCAATCTGTTGCTGCTTTCTCGAGAGGTTAGCGTTTTAATCCATGTGCAAAAAAAAGCATTAAGTGCTCTAGGGGTTATAGAGCACTTATCAAGACTCTAAGGCTATGTGCGTACGTTGCGTAATTACATGCAGTTACGCTGCGCTTTGTAGCGCAGCGTAACTGCATGCGTCCTGCGTCCCCTGCATAATCTATGAAGATTATGCAGGAGCCGTGCGCACGTGGCGTCTTAGAGCGCAGCGCTTCGGCTGCTGCCCGAAGCGCGCGTTCTAAGAAGTGACATGTCACTTCTTTCCTGCGCTTTGCCTGCAGCCCCTGCCCTGTCTATGGGAGGAGCTGCAGGCAGAGCGCATGGAGTCGGCTTTTTTTTTCTTCACTACGGACATTTTCTGCAGCGATTTGAAGCGCACGTGTGCTCTTCAGATCGCTGCAGAAATTTCTCCAGTGACTGTACGCAACGTGCGCACATAGCCTTAGGATATCGTCACACTTTAGTGATGCTCTAGCGATCCCACCAGCGAGCTGACCTGGTCAGGATCGCTGGTGCGTCGCTACATGGTCGCTGTTGAGCTGTCAATCAGGCAGATCTCACCAGCGACTAGTGACCAGCCTCCAGCGACGCGTGGAAGCGATGCTGTGCTTGGTAACTAAGGTAAATATCGGGTAACCAAGCGCTTGGTTACCCGATATTTACCTTGGTTACCAGCGCACACCGCTTAGCGCTGGCTCCTTGCACTCCTAGCCAGAGTACACATCGGGTTAATAAGCAAACCGCTTTGCTTATTTACCCGATATGTACTCCGGATACGTGTGCAGGGAGCCGGCACTGGCAGCCTGAGAGCGGCAGACGCTAGTAACGAAGGTAAATATCTGGTAACCAAGCAAAGCACTTCGCTTGGTTACCCGATATTTACCTTGGTTACAGCTTACCGCAGGCTGCCAGAAGCTGGCTCCCTGCACATTCAGATCGTTGCTCTCTCGCTGTCAAACACAGCGATGTGTGCTTCACAGCGGGAGAGCAACGTCCAAAAAATGAACCAGCACTGTGTAACGAGCAGCGATTTCACAGCAGGGGCCTGATCGCTGCTCACACACAGCGAGATAGCTAATGGGGTCACTGGTGCGTCACAAAAACAGTGACTCAGCAGCGATCTCGCTATGTGAGAAGTACCCCTAATTTACAGGTCTGGCACCTGATTGTCATGCAGACAGTGATCTATCAGTAAATCTAAAAAGATTACTGCTGGGCAGGGAAACTACCTCAGAAGCCAATGACCTCCTTTAGGGGTGCTTCACACACAGCGAGCTCGCTGCCGAGATCGCTGCTGAGTCACGGTTTTTGTGACCTCATTAGCGATCTCGCTGTGTGTGACACTGAGCAGCGATCTGGCCCCTGCTGCGAGATCGCTGCTCGTTACACACAGCCCTGGTTCGTTTTCTTCAAAGCCGCTCTCCTGCTGTGACACACAGATCGCTGTGTGTGACAGCAAGAGAGCGACAAATGAAGCGAGCAGGGAGCAGGAGCCGGCGTCTGACAGCTGAGGTAAGCTGTATCCAAGATAAACATCGGGTAACCAAGGTGGTTACCCGATATTTACCTTAGTTACCAGCATCTGCAGCTCTCACGCTGCCTGTGCTGCCGGCTCCGGCTCTCTGCACATGTAGCTGCTGTACACATCGGGTTAATTAACCAGATGTGTACAGCAGCTAGGAGAGCAAGGAGCCAGCGCTAAGCAGTGTGCGCGGCTCCCTGCTCTCTGCACATGTAGCTGCATTACACATCGGGTTAATTAACCCGATGTGTACTGTAGCTATGGTAGGAGAGCAAGGAGCCAGCGCTCAGTGTGCGCGGCTCCCTGCTCCCTGCACACACAGCTGTGCGCTGGTAACTAATGTAAACATCGGGTAACCATACCCGATGTTTACCTTAGTTACCAGTCTCCGCAGCTTCCAGACGGCAGCTCCGTGCAAGCGCAGCGTCGCTTGCACGTCGCTGCTGGCTGGGGGCTGTTCACTGGTCGCTGGTGAGATCTGCCTGTTTGACAGCTCACCAGCGACCATGTAGCGATGCAGCAGCGATCCTGACCAGGTCAGATCGCTGGTCGGATCGCTGCTGCATCGCTAAGTGTGAAGGTACCCTAAGGCAGTGAGTTTTAGTGAGATTTTGACATGTATTTTCGCTGTGTTAATAATGCAGCGTCTTACAGTTCTGACAAAGTGGATCGGAATTATAGAAATCCCATGCATATCTTTTTTTACGCGGCATAAACCGACCTGTAGTACATGTTTCAAATCTGCACCAAGTCAATTTTTCTTGCTAGTACGTTGAGTTTTATGTGCAAATTTTTCCCATAGACTTGCGTTAAATGCTGAAAAAACACCCCTGATCAACACATGAAAGCCAAATACCAGGAGGTATCAAAATCAAAGCAGCTTTAATTATTGCATGACATTCCAAAAAGAGACAAAAATCACCGTATCAAAAACACAACGCATGTAAAAAAAAAAAAAAACGAAAAAAAAAAATTGCAGATAACCTAATTTACATAGTAGGTGCAAAATTGACACAGATTATGTAACCTTGAAAACTCACAGAAGCTCACAGTGGGCCGGTGTCACAAGTGCTTTGTCATAACTAGAGCACTTAATGTCTCATTTGCATATGAATAAAACTCAAATTTCTCATGAATGCAGTATCACATTGAAGATATAATCATCTCTATGGATTTCCATTTCAAAGACTCGCATGCCCACTTCTGCTGGTTGGGAGGTGGATGTTACTGACAGATTCTCTTTAAATTTCAATTGAACCTCAGAAAAAGAATTACGTTGCAACTAAACACTATGGACAGCTTTGACAACAAAACCTTATTTGTATGCATATTAATGATTATTTTGAGTTCAAGGGATTGTTCAGGCTGAAATTAAGTCTGCAGTCGCTCTATGTAACTGCAGACTGCTGAATCCTGAAAGTGTCACAATTTCCCTGTATTCCCCATGTGGATGGGTGGGTCGCCCAACTGCATGCCAATTGGACTCATCAGTCTTCTCTCAGCTCTTTTCTATATAGAGCGCAGGGTGAGTCTAGTCAGTAAGTGACTGCAAGCATGCAAACCGCATACATGTGGTGACATGAGGGCCCACCCACATTAAAAATTTAGGTGAATTGTCACGATGGGCCATGTCAACATTGTCACGATTTAGCAGTTTTTCTTTAGTCAAGCTTGGGCAACATCTTTTTTTTTTTTTTTTTTTTTTTTAAAAAAGTTGCATTAATGGGGTTATCTGGCCCACAATGCGCTCACTGTCAGGATTCTCTAGAGCATGACAGTATATATCTATATAATATATATAGATAGATATTTTCTAGGGCGCATGACAGTATATATACAAATTGCATACACGCAGTCATATGCCGACTGGATATGCGCAGCTTTGATCAATACAACTGAATTGAACGAAGCCGGATAAGTCTAGTCATAATGTGGCTGGAAATATTCAAGTGACATACTTGCGTTCATGTGACTGCCGGCATCGAAGAATGCTCACAACACGAGCACTGAGTGCTGTTAGGATTCACAAGTCTTCACACACAGTGACTGCACACTGTTTCCCCAACGTTGGGCAACACCTTTTTAGGTTTAGGCCTCCATGCTGATTCCTTGCCTTTTAGATTTTGATACCTTGATATGCATTTGGCAACCTGCTCCAAAAGGTACACTCGAGTGAATGTGCATCCAGTAATACATGAAGGATGCGAGAATTGTCAGAAGCTCCTTTCCTGCTTCCAATAATAGTTTAATTTTCCCTATATAAACCCTAATGCTACCTGTGTGTGATCGCTACAGCCGCTGCCTTGGGTTCTCTCCAGATTCGGTCCTAGCTTCTTTCCTCTCTTGCTCTACAGTGATATACTGTCTGCGTACCCTTTGGTTGCTCACTACTTGCTCTGCTGTCTGCAACCTTGTTCACATTCATACAAGATCTATACCACTGTAATACTGAGAGGTTGCGGTAAAGCAGCCAGGTATGCTGTCAGATCTTTGTCAGAAGTAGCAGGACATCAAGGTTTTCCAGACTAAATTATAGGCCGTGACTCACCATTGCCTTTTTTCCTGTTTTTTTTCTTCTATTTTTGTGCCCTGGTTTTGTTCGCACCCAATTCATTATTCTATTTGCACCTTATCGTAAGCCTTTCGTATGTGATTTCCTATTTTTCATTCTTTTTCCGCTATGTGGGTAATGTTTGTTTAGCGATTCCTGATGCTTTTGCCTAGTTCATCAATTATGACTTGTGCAAAACTTTGCAATTTTTTAATAACTCGCGCTCCAATTCCCCCATGTTGTTTTTTTGGGGGTAAGCCTGCATTTTTTGCATTTTTTTTGTTCCATTTTGTAAACCTATGCAATAACAGAAGACCGAAAAAGACCATTTTTTACTTCATGCTAAATTCATGAAACACGTGCTTCATTTTGAAAAATTGCAGCGCCAAAACGGCAACAGACACAAGAAACAGAGGAAAGTGACTTAGAAAAAACTAAATGCTGAATCGGGCCATAGATTTTTTGTTTAAATAAAGGCTATTTAGAATCTGAGAAGTCCTTAGCCTTAGGACAGGGTTCCTCAACCATTCTTAACATGAGAGCCACATTCAGATGTCATAGAGGGTCACCGGTCACATCCAGAGCATACATAAAGGAAAAAGTATTCATATTATCAGACTAATTTCTATTTTTTTGTTTCTCTGTGGACTTTACTTTTCCATTATAGGTTTGTCTTTTGAATACAGCCCAGAACTGTCTTTAGCCCTGCACACCTCTAACATTCCAGACTGCGGCAAAGATGAGGCATTAATTTCACAAGAATTTGACCAACCGGATAAAACACGAAAGTGGCGAGAGGGGGTCTTAAAGTCTAGTTTCAATTACTTATTGTTGGATCCCAGGTAAAGTAAAGACTTCCAAATAGAAATATATATATCTATATGCTATTAAAATGGGCCAAATGAATGTAGAGAATATAAATGTGTTGCCCAAAAATGATAAACAATTATTGACACATGGCAGGTTACACAACTGGTACTGAAAACTGATTGCTTATGCAGGAAAAAACAGCTGTAAGCAACAACAAGAACATTTTATGAGAAATATTAAAGGGGCTTTTCTAACACTCAGACAACCCCTTTTCCATCCCTATGTTTCTCCCTGGTAAAATAATATCCATACACTGCTCTGGTGCGGTTCAGTCAGTATTGACTCACGGGATCTCGCTCCTGCGCATTTAGCTCACCGGCGCGAGCGAGGGCAGCTATGTTTTCTGCTCTGCCCGCGATATGGCAGAGCGAATTGCGCCTGCGCGAGCCGACCTAACTGCACAGGCACGAGATTTGAAAATGCGACGAGGAGGATGACGATGGCGTCATCACGTCCATCAAGGAAGGAGGACGGCGATCAGCGGCAGGAGGGGGATAAAGGAGCAGAAAATGAGCCCTCCCATCTGGCCTACACAGGTAATTAGCATGCATAACGCCGAAGCTTTATGAAGTTATTTTTGGGGCCAAGGTGCACCTTCATAGAAGGCAGTCCAGGAGCTGCAGAAGGTGATTCTTTTAGTTTAATAGGGAAAAATCTGGTGACAGGTTGCCTTTAATCCAGTTAATGGCAATAATGTTGGAGCATAGTAATGCCCCACTTTCCAAATTACTATGCAAATTGGATTTAATCAGTAACTGTCGTTTTAATTCTTAATTCATAAATCAATAGTACACATGAAAATAAGCAACTTTGCAAATTTGCTTCTCTGACAGAATTGGTTAGTTAGTATCAAAATCCTCAATTCTGGGGTAAAATCTGTATTCAGTAAGGACTTTCCCATTACGGAGATAGGAGTTGTTACTGATGAGATTCCATGTAGATAGAACTGGGAGGTGGGGTGGAACTTTACCTCTAGCACCTCCCTCAGCATCTAACTCCTTCCATGATCATAGAATCTCATCAACAACACTGCCATCTCCTATCTTCGTAATGGGAAAGTCTCACTGAATACCATACCTGGGTGACCCAAGCTACCATTATTCAGCCCTGGGTCAGCATGAAGAGCATAAGCATAATGCGATTATATTGGTGGTGTCCATGGAAGGAAATGGAGCTTCCTCCCTCAGGTAAGTAGACCGCTGTCGTTATTGACAGTGGTATCATAGGGTTAAATGCCCACAATCGGTGCTGGCACTGATTGTCGACATTACAGCAGAGTGGCAGCTATCTACATACATAATTGCCAGTTGTGGATGTAACCGTATCCCACAATGCACTGTTAGTTGCGCAGGCGTCGTTCACGCCCACATCATAGCCATGGTAATCAGGGACAACCGTGCAGGCGGAACCCAAATTGTGGGCTGAGTAAGCACAATTCTGTTCCCAGTCTAACATTGTGCTACCCATACCACATCCAGGTATAATGAGGTGTTGGTGTTTGCAATGTCACGGCGCAGTAAGGAGGCGTGTCCGGGTATGTCCGCCCTTGCCTGACATCGCCATAGCTCGAGCGATGTTGCGACAAGCAACGAGACATTTCAGCACTGACGAGACATGACAAGACATGGCGGCACTGAGAGAGAAAAAGTTCCTGTGCCAGCCTGCTGCCATCACTAAGGTTAACTAAGGTCACTCCAGGGGCCTCCCCACCTTACTGTCACACAGCCGGGAGAAAGTGATCATGGAAGCCGTGGAGTCTGACATCGGATACCCTCACTGCTGGCACCGCATACAAACACATACACAAATGCGGAGGGATGACATACGACAGATATGTTGGAAAGCGCAAACAGTGTGACATGTCCACTGCTCCTGTTAGCACCGCGAAGCATAGACAGATGTTCATTTCACCGCACTGCCGATGCCATGGCATCGGGCCTATTTCTAGAAATGTATAACTGCCATCTGCTGATGATTTTTCTGACGCTGCATGGTGTGATCATAGCGCCATACGTGTTTGGTGGTTTGCGGGAAATCTGCAGAACTCTACATGTACAGTGTATGGCATCACTGGGTTAAGTGTCAAAAATTTAATTTTTTGTTTTTCAAATAAGCTCATTAATGGTATTGTGACCGAGGGCTGTTTGGATCACTGAAATCAATCTTGAATTGATAATTAGTTTGCTAGGTGAGCCCAATTGAAGGAAAATTATTTAAGGACATTTCCAATTATTAAGCAGGCCACAGCTTTCAAGCAATATGGGAAAAAGGATCTCTCTGCTGCCAAAAAGCATCAAATAGTACAATGCCTTGAATAAGGTATGAAAACATTAGAAATTGCACAAAAGCTTAAGCATAATCACAGTACTGTGAAGACATTTGTGGCTGATATAAACATCAAGTATGATGGTCCACTACAACAGTTTTTGCTTCCTAGCACTGTTTAGTTAACATTAAAATAATCTTTGGCCCTAAAAGAATAAAAGTTCAGATATGTAGAAATTCCCTACAGAAATGATCTGTTGCTCAGACATACATAGATTCTTATTATAGATTTATTATTCAATTGCAGAAAATCTTTACATATGCAACGTTTCAGCCTACTCTGGCTTTTATCAAGTAATTGCATAATAACAAAAAGAAGATGGAGGTGAGAGCAAATCACAAAAGTAATGAGAACCTTCAAGGTAATTGCTATCATCACATATTGAGTATAGATGTGGTATATAATAGATGTGCGGGAAGCATTTGTCTTAATATATACATACACTGCTCACAAAATTAGGGATAGTTGACTTTTTGGTGAAAGTTTAGGATGACTCTAAAATGCACTCTAACCTTTTCAGGTGAACTTAATGCGACCTCTAATCTTTTGGATGCACATGTCCAACTGTTGAATGTTTCAGTACTTTTTGCATATCTTTCTGTTCTCTAACAAAGATCTTAATGGCAATATTCATTCAATATGTTTGAACCATGAATCGCCCAATAAATTCAGGGTTCAGTTAGAATTGATATTTATATAGTCCTCCTCATCATGCTGTTCACTTTTTGACATGAGGCCAAGAACCACACCTAATAATTGAACAACAGTACCTCGTCATTGCAAGGCTTCAAGCAAAATGTTCACACACGGAATTGGCCACTGAGCTCATGAGCTCAGTGTGTCTTCAGCAGGTTGCAACAGACAGGAAGAATCACAAAAAGGCATAGACGTGATCGTCCTTTGGCCACATTCCATACTAAAGACCGCTTCATTGTGAGCAATGCCTTTCGGAACTTGATGGTGAATGCCACACAACTCCAGGCCCTTTTAAGGGAGGTGAGAGGCACACAGGTGTCACATTGGACCATTTGAAACAGTTTACATAGTCTAGTACGCAGACCACGCTTATCTGCAGGCACAGGCGTCCTCGTCTTGCATGGTCCAGGGAACTTCTAAGCTGAATGAGGGGCCTATGTCCCCAAGTGCTGTTCACTGATGAAAGCCGATTCATGCTGAGCAGAAATTATGGCCGCCAACAATGTTAAAGACGTCATGGAGAGCGCTATACATCCACCACTGTGGTAACCAGACAAGCCTTTGGTGGTGGTGTTTGTGTGGTAAGATGTGTCTAGTCCAGGGGTCTGAAACTCGGCTGGGTATGTGGGCCGCATTTTTTTCTTTACACTTTCACTTTTTTTTTTTTTTTAATTTAAATTACACTAATCGTATTGATTATGGTACGGTTTTATAGCTTGAATCATTACGGATGTTGCGATAACATGCACTTTATTGTTTATTTTAGTTGATATATAAAAAAACATTTTTAATGGAAAACAAAAGTCATGCTTTTATTTAGAAAGTTTCCCCCCCCCCCCCCATTTTATGCCATTCTTGTAAGCAATATCATTTTACAATTAGCACCATAAGGTGATTTTGGCCAACATCTTGTAGTAATTTTCCCATGGGGTCCTCCCCTTGTAGTAATGTCCCTATCATGTTGTAATGTTCCCATCCTTAATATTATATTATTATCCTTGTCCCCATCCTGGTCCTAATCCTTTAGTAATGTCCCCATCCTGTAGTAAAGTTCCCATCCTTGTCCTGATCCTGTAATAATGTGTCCCATCCCCATCCCATCCTTGCCTTCATCTTGTACTAATGTGCCAATCTTTGTCTACATCTTGTAGTAATGTGCCCCATCCTTGTCTCCATTTTTATAGTAAAGTCCCATCCTGTAGTAATTTTCCCTTATATGCCGTTCTTCATATATACATAAAAAAACCAAACCACAAAACATTCTTCTCACCTGTCTTCCGTTCCCTCAGTGTTCTCTTTCCTGCTTCTTGCGGCCTTTGGCCCACTTGAGGATCGCAACCGGTGCCGGAAGTTGGCGTAGTCAGTGCCTTATGTCATTTGAATGAACTGCTGGCGCCACACAGAAAAGCTCTCTGCAGCCCTAAACCAATCTGAGTCATCGGCCATTCAAAGGCCAGCAGCTGACGTCATATGCCTATGTTGGCTGCCTTAGGTATAGTTCTGCAGAGAGTTGCTTCTCAGCAAGGCACCAGCAGTTCATTCATATGCAGTAAAGCGCTGACTACTGCGACCCACGGCATCAGCTGCGATTGTCACTGGGTCCACGGGCCGCAAGAAGAAGCCTGAGGGGCCGCATGTTGAGACCACTGGTCTAGTATATACAGAACTGCCGTACAATTTGTGAATCGTACAGTGACAAGCCCCTACCACTTGAATAACTTCATTAATTCAGTCATCTCTGAATTGTTTCTGCATGGAATTTCTACATATTTGAACATTTAACCTTTTAGTGGTGAGGATTATTTTTGATATTTACTAAACAGTGCTCACAAGCAGAAACGGTTGTAGTGGGCCCAGGCTTCCATGATGACTCATTTTAAATCAATCTTTCATCTGGACCATCCAGGGTTGCGCAGCACTCATCAGTAATGTTTTTTTAAATCAAATACTTTTTTATTAAAACAGAATACATACAACAGTATAACAAATCGGCATCCAAATTAAGTTTTTCATATCTTTTACCCCTTTCCCTCCCCCTCCCGCCCCCTTCCCCGGCAGCAACCCTCCTCCCCAGTACTACATCCCATTTAGTACACACTTAGAATACCCTCCAACTGCAGTATATCAACCATCCCGATCATCCCGCTGTGCAGGAGGAACTACCAGTAACACAAATAAAACAAAACACACACATCAGGAGTCTCCGACGGCTATCCCGGTCCCAAATCAGTTTACTGGTCCATCACTCGTCCTATTCACATTGCAGCCAAGGAGACCATAGCTTCTCAAACATTTTAACATTTCCCCTTCTCTCATACACTCCCTGTTCCAGCTGAAGAATACATTTCACCCTTTTAATGTACTCTCACCTGGTCGGGGGGTCTTTTTTAATCCAGGACCTGGCAATTAGCTTTCTTGCCGCATACAGCAGCCTAGCAATGGCAATTTTCATAGTGTTTTCATTCCCAAGCTCCTCAACATATCCCAATAGGCATATCAATGGTTCCCTGGGAAGGACACACCCATATGTTCTTCCTATCTTATGGATAACCTTAGTCCAAAAGGAGACCAGTCTCGGACAAGACCACATCATATGAAAAATACCTGTGTCAGATCCCTGACACCTTGGACATTCCGAATTCCTTTTCAACCCCATTTTAAACAGTAAGGGAGACCTATATACCCGGTGAATCACGTATAGGCGAGATAGTCTGGCCGGTTCGCTCATAGAGAGTTTAGGTACTTACTCCAGGATACTCTCCCTCACCTCCTCCGTTATCGTCCCAACTTCCTCCTCCCATTTAGATTTAGTTTTAAGTGGGTAGTCTAAAAGAAAGGTATGTAGTATATCTTTATACGTGCCAGAAATGACCCCTTTAGTGCTTCCTCCCCCCTTACACACATACTCCAGTACCAGGTCAGTCTCTATGTCCACACTTTTTTTAGCCGCTTGGGCTGCAATCGCATGTTTCAATTGACTGTAGTGGAGCCAGCCAGACGCCGGCAACTGAAACTCACTCTGTAACTGCGGGAACGATTTGAGAATTCCTCCGTCCAATATCTGATGCATGTATGTTACACCTTTGCGTCTCCATTCCTCAATATTCCCCATTTTCTGAATCTCCGGGAGATTATGGTTATCCCAGATAGGTGTAAACTTAGTTAACCAGGTCACCCCTCTCACCCTTTTCAGCTTCTCCCAGGTCTTATTTATAAGTGCCATTGTAGGAGATGTTCCACCCAGGAGCCCCACCGCACCATCCTCTAGTCCAGAGGTTCCCAACTCCAGTCCTCAAGGCACACCAACAGTGCAGGTTTTCAGGATCTCCTTAGTTTTGCACAGGTGGTAATTTAATCACCTGCACTGGTGATGATTCCAACCCCTGTGCAATACTAAGGCAATCCTGAAAACCTGCACTGTTGCTATGCCTTGAGGACTGGAGTTGGGAACCTCTGCTCTAGTCCCATTACCAATGGACTTCTACCCACTATGTATTCCAGCACTTCTTTAATGCCCCCATCTTTCTCTCGATCAGACCACCCCCTGAGATGTTGACATTGCGCCGCCATATAATACAATTCCGGATTTGGGATTGCTGGACCCCCTCATCTTTCGGCCTTTGTAAAGTCTCTATTCGCACCCTGGGCTGCTTTTTACCCCACACCAGGTCTCTAAACAGCGAGTTTATCCCTTTAAATCTTTTCTTTGAAATATAAACAGGGGCATTGTGCAGTATGTATAGGAGTTTAGGCATTCCTACCATTTTTAGTAAATTAACCCTTCCAACAACTGACAAATGTAGCTTGTTCCAGGCATCCACTTTGGCTCTTAATTTTTTAAGAAGCGGCCATAAGTTCACCTGTATGTATTTTTCTACTGGCAGAGATATCTGAATACCTAGATATTTAAATTCGTCCACACTCTTAGTTTGTTAGCCCCAGTATCACCATTTGTCCAGCTTACTTCCCCATCCACTTTAACCCCTTAACGACCCATGACGTACTGGGTACGTCATGGATCGTGTGCCGGTAAGCCCCGCCCCCTGCCGCCGGCAGGCGGCGGCGATCCGCACACATATCAGCTGTTATCAACAGCTGACATGTGTGCCTGCTAGCCGCGGGTGGAATCGCTTCCACCCGCGGCCATTAACCCCTTACATTTCGCTGCCAAAATCTGGCAGCGATATGTATATGGGCGCCGCCATGACAGTCACTTACCCCGCCCCCACCGGAAATCACGTGACATGATCATGTGACTTTCGGTGGTTGCCATGGTAGCACAGGGTCATGTGATGACGCCTGTAGCTAACATGACTCACTTCCTCTCAATGCCGGAATACAGCCGGCATTGAAAGTAAAGCAGCAAATCTGCAGTTCTCAGCTCTGTAGCTGAGATCTGCAGATAGTGCAGAGCGATCGGATTGCTGATCGCTATAGCCCCCTAGGGGGACTAGTAAAATAAAAAAAGTTAAAAAAAAAAAAGTTTTAAAAAATTAAAAAACAATAAAAAAACCTAAGTTCAAATCACCCCCCTTTCAACCCATTGAAAATTAAGGGGTTAAAAAATAATAATAATAATAATAATAATTTTATTCATTTATATAGCGCTATTAATTCCACAGCGCTTTACATACATTGGCAACACTGTCCCCATTGGGGCTCACAATCTAGAGATGAAAAAATACACACATATTTGGTATCGCCGCGTTCAGAAATGCCCGATCTATCAAAATATAAGATCAATGAATCTGATCAGTAAACGGCGTAGCGGCAAAAAAATTCCAAACGCCAAAATTACGTTTTTTGGTCGCCGAAAATTTTGCGCAAAATGCAATAACACGCGATCAAAACGTAGCATCTGCGCAAAAATGGTACCGTTAAAAACGTCAGCTTATTTTTTGCGTCTCGACCTATCACTGAGCCTCAGATCCCGAAAAATGAGAACGCTACGGGTTTTGGAAAATGGCGCAAAACGTGCGCCACTTTTTTTGGACAAGCTTGTGAATTTTTTTTAACCCCTTAGATACAAATAAACCTATACATGTTTGGTGTCTACAAACTCGCACTGACCTGAGGCATCACATAGATATCTCCGTTTTACAATATAGTGAACACAGTGAATAAAATATCCCAAAAACTATTGTACGATCACACTTTTTTTGCAATTTTTCCACACTTGGAATTTTTTTGCCGTTTTCCAGTACACTATATGGTAGAACTTATGGTTTCATTTAAAAGTACAACTCGTCCCGCAAAAAACAAGCCCTCATATGGCAAGATTGATGGAAAAATAAAAACGTTACGCCTCTCGGAAGAAGGGGAGCAAAAAACAAAAATGCAAAAACGGAAAGTGCCCGGGGGCTGAAGGGGTCAAAGAGGCTCGATTTAGACCAATTAATGGTCAGTCCCGAAACTTCTCCAAATTTCTCTATTATCTGCATGGCATGATCCAATGAGGCTGACGGTTCCCCCAAGAAAAGTAATAAGTCGTCGGCATCAACAGCTATTTTCTCCTCTAAATGCCCATATCTAAATCCATGGATCTCCTTCGATTTCCTAATGGCCGCAGCCAGAGGCCATCAGTAATGTAGAGTAGTGGCTGGCCACCATCAAGGCTGTGACTTCAGCAAGGAGGTGGCAAAGTCATGTGGAGAGACCTGGGGGGCCTTTAGAGTCTCTGAAGGTGTGAAAATTACCATGGCAACATACCGTATTTTTCGCTTTATAAGACTCACCTGATTATAAGACGCACCCTCAAATTTGGTGAAGGAAAAGAGAATTTTTTATTTTATTTTTTTAATGTTAAATGGGGTCCATCTTATAATGCCAGTGTCCGTCTAACAAATCATATAGGGTATATGTCCCACA